>NW_026782271.1:600000-1123121 GCF_031769215.1 Ylistrum balloti | reverse complement strand
TATCACTTTTTCCTAAACAGTTGCATTTTCCAGTAATAACAAGAATATCCCTTACAACTATTCTTTCCATTTTGTCACAGTAATGTCAAACGCCTTAACACATGTTGCTATGGATAGTTTATACGAGGAACAATAACGTTATATGTTACTTGTGTTTGGGTGCATTTCTATCACATATTGTTATACTTTAACTATTGTTATAATATACTAATTCATCGATAGGTGTTATTCATTATGAAGCACATAAAAAAGATTCAATATTGTAAAGTCTTTCAAATAACTTATTATTTTTCTCAGCATCTAAATCTACATCAGCTACATCTACAAACAGTTTTTTCTCCATACTCACACTTTTTACACATCGTCGCGGTTTTGCATTTAACATTTTTAAAATGTATTTCGGTGCCATATTTAATGCAGATAATGCTAGGACCATACACGTTAAATATATATTTATGGATGAACTGAAGGCACTTCCAGCGAAAATAATCTCATTCATTGACTATTACACCTACTTCTAATTCCTCTTTTAATCCACCTTATATTGTCAGCTCCACTCAATTCTATTACATTATACTTGTCGTGATATATGTAATTTCCTAAGAAAATTTAGGGTTTATTCTCTTTAATACCCACCGTCAAAACATACCGCTGACTAACTATGGTATGGCGCTTGTCGTGTTTCTCTAAACGGCAGTACATTCATTATCTTTCACGGACAAAAATTTTTCCTTTGATTTCAACAATTTCTTTCAAAATTTGTATATTGTATCATGAAAACTGGCCATTCTTCAGGTGACATTTAACAGCTTTTTCGGCCTTGTATGCCCGAAATCTTTTTCAAGCTGTTTACACTGTTTACACGCGATATCAGAAGTCCCACCACCACCAGCCATTATTGAGCCACAGTGATCAGCACCTCGACAGCAGTACGCACTTATTGGGTACCATCTCACTGTCCTCTGACCTGACACCAGTTTTTATCTTATTTCCAGACCAACAGGATGCACCAATTCCTCTGAAAAACATACCCATCCTCAATTACGGATTACTTTATATACAAAAGAAGGCATATACATATATCATGTCAGCTTCATTACATTTCTCTTCACATACTTGATTCTTATGTTAGGTAGTACTTCTGTTGATGTCTCCGTCATACTTAATTCCATATGCTTTTCTTTCTTCATTTACATTATCTATGTCCTTTGTGTTGTTACCTATGTAACTTAACTTTTTTCTCAACCATAACTCGTCAAATTTACAATAATACGGAATGTGACGTTAAAACATGGTACGGTACGGTACGGTACGGTACGGTACGGTACATACCATACCATACCATACCATACCATACCACACCACACCACACCACACCACACACCACACCACACCACACCACACCACACCATACCATACCATACCACACCACACCACACCACACCACACCACACCACACCACACCTAACATAACATAACATAACATAACATAACATAACATAACATAACATTACATTACATTACATTACATTACATTACATTACATTACATTACATTACACCGCGGAGTTTTTTTTTCCAATATATATCAGTTATGGTATAAATATGTTTTCTAAACCACAACCAACAACAACAACCACCACATTAATTAACTAATAGGACACTTAGGATGTTACTGTATATTTAAGTCCTGGGTTCAACTAAAACCATCTCATCATATACTATTGTAAGAAATGTATATTTAAGTTAACCTTTTTTGACACAGATTACATTTAATTCCTATCTAATTTTTTTATTTCAATGCCGTGTTCATACATTCATTATATTACATTATTTTCATCGTCCTTCACACAGCTTTGTGATACACCTTCAATGATATATAGTAATTAAGAACAGAACATTTGTGATTCATCTTCATTGATATGATATAAAGTAATTAAGAAGAGAACATTTGGTAAATTACATTTGACAGTCTACCCTAACCACATACCCACCCACCGACCGTCAGTCGTTTTACATGACGGCCTTTGTGATCTGTGCCGACGATTGAGGCTTCGAATTAGCACAACCTTTCTTCGTTATTCCCATTTCAAGTTATTTTCAAATTTTCATACCAATATCAGAAATCGGATAAAAAAACACAGAAAAATATCGATGTAACATGCCCAACATGAATTTCTGATAACCAATCTTTGAAACGTTGTGTACGGGATCTGTGCCGTTCTCGGCTGTTGTATACGTCTCCGATAAGAGCCCTTAAACTTTTTGCAATAAATAAATAAATAAATAAATAATTGTCATTTTCTTCTTATGCGTTCGACGCGGCATCTGTCAGCTTCGTTCATTCAACCTTGGCATGACTTATCAACGACTTTTCTCTGAAATATGCTACTTTTGTACTTACAATATGCATTTACACAGGTTTAGGCGACAAACGTGTTTGCGATTGACCGCTGTCCGAAATCGAACGTGAAAACGAACACGTGGACAAGAAACAACCTAACCGTGCAAATCATACACTGACTGACCTGTGTAAAGTTTCAAGCTTTAATTCATAAATTTAAACTTGCACAGTCTCATCTGCTTTGGTCAGTGACTTATAATACAGACGTCCCGTCCCGTCCCGTCCCGTCCCGTCCCTTCCCTTCCCTTCCCTTCCCTTCCCTTTCATCTATCGTTAACTAATCCAGTACACTAAGGAAGATAAAGAATTGTCCTCTATAATTCTGTTAAATCTTTCATTCAATCAAATGGGACATTAGGGTATACGCCAAATCTCAAATTCATTGATGACATTTCCATGCCTTCAAGCAACACAATAGCAGATAATATAAAGACTATTTATTTTATATAACTTTCCTAGGTTTTTTAAGTGCTATAGAATGTTTGTATCTAAGTATGTTTTCATGATATTACCATACTTTGTTAATTATAACGTATAATTTGTTCTTATTCTTTGCGATGATGGTATAACAACGTCAATACATACATACATACATACATACATACACGTATCCCCTTCTTTACCAAAACCACTGCTTCAAAGTTAAATATGACACATTTTGGACACCTTATTGATTTCCATCCCTATCAGATATAAACTAGCGTCGTTTTCCACAATGAAATGATATTATATCATTACTAATAACTTTTGTATATCCTATGATTACATTTACGGATATCACTGACTCCACACATATATTGCAGTGTCACGATCATATCACCCACAGGGACACGGCTTAGCTTAGCCACGACTAGAAAGCAACAAAACTCAACTACATGTTTTCAATGTCGTAATTAATCACTTTTGGCTTACTTTCTGCAATTGTATTATATTTGTATAGTTCCTGTGTTATTTATAGGTTCAATTCAACGGAGCTATTCATCTTTTTTTATTTTCCTGCTTAATGTTTGCCATTGCGATCTCACGGACTTTCAGCAGACGACGCGATGAAATATTGATTGGTTGGTTGTTTCGTTAGTTATTTGATTGGTGGCTGATGGCCTGTTATCCCATATGGAGCCCCATGGTGTTATGCGCATCAACAATGCGCAGTAAATTCCATGTTTGTCTTCCGCTTTAAAACATGGAGGAAGCTTTAATACCGAAGTGTACAAGGTAAACGTTTTCGTCCTTAATTTGGAAATCATGGTTGTGTGTCGCACATGGCATCATTGAACGGGGATATACCAGGCCCGCCTAAGCCAGCGGGTAGCTGGTTAGACTTTTGCGAGCGTCATGCTCTATCTATTTCGGAACAATTTTATCGAGATTTCCTCCAGTTTATATCTCGGCCATCTAGCCCAGGAGTGGGGACGTGTGGCCCCACCCCTCGCGATCCGATGGAATTTGCTAAAAAGTTTGTGGAATATTTTCTCCATCAATTCGATCGTCAATTAAAACGTTCATCATACTACTTGGATTCTCAGGCTACCGATGTTAAACTTGCACATCGAAATAATGACGATTCTGGCGATGACCGCCGTCCATCCATCGCGAGCTCCTCACGCTCAAACTCTCAAAACGGAGGGGAAGTGGACCGACCCCTTACTGACGATTATTCTGATAATGTGACGAGCGCCAGCCCTCCGCCTCTTTCTCCTACATCTCCAAGTCCAGTCATGACGACACACAAATCGAAAGGCTTCTTCAGAAGGTTGTCTTTCCGAAATATCAAAAAGAAAAATTTATTTCATAAAACTAATCATACAAATAATACCCCTCGGGGTGGCTCCAATCAACAAAGTGGAGCCATGGAGACTCAACACCGAAAACATAAACATGGAAGTCATTCAAAGACGGACTCTAGTAAACATGAAAAATCGCGAACTTCGCTACAAGGCGAAATCATCAAGGACGGGTTAGTGAATGTTTTGACTGGTGAGGATTCAAAAGGGAAGTCACGATGGGAGAAAACCAGACTTGTACTTATCAACACAAGTGGTGGTATTCTACTTGAATTCTACTCTCCTCCAAAGGTTTGTGTATCTCCTGATAAGGTTTCTGTACAGGTGTTGTGGGTATATTCTGTCCATAATGATTTGTTGTTTTAAACTTTACCTAAACTATTGGTTACAAACGCTCCCCATTTTATTATCTACTTCAGCATTTACAAACACTTTCATCAAGATCAGATCAGATCAGATCAGACCAAATTCACAACTTATTGGGGACAAACTATACTTATTACCTTTCTTCCTGGTGTGTTCAGTTCTTCAGGTCTTCAGCCTACTTTCTGTTACAACCTTTTCCCACTATTTTCATATATGAAATGATGATTTATTACATTACATTACATGCAAACTTATGAAACTTATGTCGTTTATGTTCTTATGATTATTTACTTACATTTTTTAAGAATGCTGAAGACAAATCTTTAACAATGACAGCTAATTACACACAACTCTGCTTTAATCATTTATCCAAAACAATCTAGCATATTTCAACAAATGTTATCTTAGAGTAATTGCATGTCATATCAACTAACACTGATTCATCTATATATCATTTCCTATTTTGAAGTACTATAAGGTTTTTAGCATCAACTAATTTGTTAGGTAATTCATCTTTAAAATATTTGGGTCATGATGTATGGAGTAGGGTGTGTGTCCATGTCAACCTGTTATTGTGTTCTTTAAAAAATCACCATACAACGTTCAGGACACTCTAAAGACTTGATATTGTTAGTAGGGCTGATTAACCGCTCCAATCCTTTTTCACAAAAATTTTTGCTATTAACAGTCAATATCTGCAAATTGTAACACATTGTACTGAATTCCAAATTTGTATTTATCATCATAATGCTTTGAAACAATCGACATTTTAACACACCTCTTGATAATGACCCAACATTTTTTAAACTTTAAAAGCATTCACACAGGAACACTCTTTTTTTACACAACTTAAGACATTCACACATGGTACAGTTTCAGTTTATTGTCACAGCATCTGGAAGTTGATGTTATTGTGAATTAATTATAGTGACCTCACAGAATCTTGCATCTTTCCATAAATAAAAACAAGAAAATGGGAAATCATTCAGCAAAATGTGCACAATACCCACTTTGGGGCCTTTCAATTTCAAGATAAATTGTGCACTTCACTTGAAGGTTTTTCATGTTTCTAAATAAATCATTTTGTAGTCTGTTGTACAGTTTTTGGGTTCAATATTAAATCTATACATTATTTCTGTAAATTGTACATTTTGCAGAAATTTCACTGATTGCTTGGAAAATGATTTTAAAATTTCAAATTAGGATGTTGATAGTCATCTTCTATAAAAGTGTTTTGATTATCTGTGTCTTAAGCCTTTCAGTGATTTCAGTACTTTGATTTTGGCATGCTTAATTAGGTATAGGTACAGGTATTATACAGGTTTCATTTTGTTTTGTTTGTTTAATGTTATGTCCCCTATTGTCAACTATGGTAACTTGAGCATATGTATGTGAAATGAGAACATGTGGTGAGTATGTGCGCTTGTGGGAGGCTGCAACATATTTATTAAAGCCTTTTTATGGTGTAAAACTTATACCACATGTCAGCATTATAGTGCTGTCACACTGAAGTACACCACCAAGTGCACCTAGACACCACCTGATTACATGATAATGACAGCTAGTAAAACAATTGTTATCACTGTTAATGCTGAGTGTTAAGATTTAACTACCGATTTTAAAACACTTTCTCAGGAGACAGCACCCAAGGTCTTCCTCAAAGAGGTGTGCACTCAACTTAAGGCCAATAGTGAGACAGCATCCAGGGAAACGTCGTGAAGATTATCACTAATTTATTTGCTTCTAAGATCGGAACAGCAGCTACATAACAACGCTTTTCCTATATAAAAGATTACTTTTGGAGAAATACCCTACAAAACAGTTCTTACACAAATATATGCAGTTAAAAGTCTACTTCAAATTTGATTACTGTCATTTTGGTTTTAGAAATGTTGCTAAAAGTCGAAATTGCAGAATTGATTTTCTAATACCAGCTGCAATTACCGGTTTGTAGTGCTTAGCATTCTGCCACAGAAATTTTGATACATCATACTCATTGTGATGTTTTTCTGTGGAAAGAGACAGCTGCCTTACACATCTGTGAATGAGTTTGACCCTCAGGCTGTTGACCTTGAAAGGAATGTGGGTGCTATAAAACCCTATCACAACAACAATTTACCTGTAGCCTGTGTGTTAGGGCAGGCACATCTTTCCCTGCTGATTTCCTTGTTAAACTGTATGTGTATATATCTGATCCGCTGAGTCACACACTGTAATGTTTCTCCTGTAGCACTCTCTAGTCAGAGAACATTTTAAAAGTAAACAAATATTAACATAAAACTCATGTTTCGAACAAATTTTAAATGGCACCCAACACAGTCAAACTGTGTGTGTCTGTATATTTCAGTTAAACAACAATAACAAAACCCAAAACAACACAATATACCATAAGACCAAGACGGTTATCACTTAAATGCAAAACATTTATTCTGTTACATCATCATCCTGGTGTCTCACAATGAGGTGAAATCATCAAATTCAACACTGACTGCTTCCTGCATTGTGTTGTGTGCATAACATTCCCTTCCTCTTGATATAAGTGTTCCAGGAAGTACTCGATGTATTAAGTGTGATCAAACAACATAGGTCACTTTGATAACATTTTGAGAACATTATAGATCACTTACTTGTATGTGTAATTGAATACAAGTTACAATCAAATTCTTTAAACCTGGTAATACAGAATGTGGTCGATGATGTCCTGACAGTTTATTCAATTTTTACCTATTTTAGGTATTAGGTATTTTAGGTGATTTATCGCAAACAGTTTTCAAATTGCAATAAATTGTGTTGTTCAAAGGGATATGGTGATATTTCAATAAAATGAAAATTCCTCTTCCGTTGTAGAAAAGTTGCCGCAATATATTGTGATACTGAAAATTATAGTGCAATGTATTGACTAGTAATTTTATATAATACATTTTTGCAGTTGTTGTGTTTTTGCAGTTTCTATATCTTAAACCGTCACTAACAGATCTCTTCAAGAACTTGATCATAATTGCTCTGGATGGCTGGCATCCAATAGGTCTCAAATATGTTTCTCATTTAGGAAGCCACAACAAGATTCTTCCTTAATATGACCTTGGCTGTTGATAGACAGATAATATAACAAGCATTCATCACAAAGACATGCAATCAATGAAATCAATCAAACATTTTATTTCAGTGTCTCAAACATCATTTGTACAACAAAAAAGTATCACCTATAAATCTACATTTGTTTAAAAATTTGGCAGGTCCAACCAGTCATGATTCCTTGATAACAATTATATATATTTAATGTGTATCTTGTTCTTGTTGAAGTCTTAGATGACAATTATGAATTGTTTACTTGTTGTTAATAAATAAATTTTATATACCATAAAAGTATATTCCTAAATACATCTGGTTACATGGAAGATAAATCTATATTTTTTCGGATTCATATTTCAGTCTGTGAAGCCTAAAGCAGGTCTGTTCTGTTTTCTCATCACTGAGGCACGGGTAACCACAGCACTAGAGATGCCGGATCATGAACATGCATTTGTTCTTAAGGTAGGTTCCAGTGATTTGTTAAAAACAAAACATTTCAGGAAATATTTCATCTTCATCATTGTTCGGTTGAAGAAAACTTCATTTGTTTGCTTAGATTTTTAACTGTAAACAGGAAACATATGTCTTCCCTGAGAACATTTTCTACTGCATTGTGACTCACCACCACAGATTCAAATTTTATCTTGACAGTTATTATAAAGGGACAGCATTTGCATTTTACACTTTTCAAATTGATAATAGGAATTCCACTTTTCAAATTGATAATAGGAATTCATACGTCATGTTTTCTCACACAAGTGAGTTTATGTGGCATGACACCCACATACTGTTGTCCTTCATATTTCTGCTTTTTTAAAACACAGCTGAAAAAAAAAATTTGCAGTTATGTCATGATAATATGGCTAGTAGGTTCCAGGTAAGCAGCCTTTCAGTTTTGCAAAAAGAAATGATATTGACCCTGTTCAACATCACTGTGGTGATACTTTATAAAACTCCATTTGAAGGATTGAAAATCTTATGATATTGAACCAGGAATTTGGGATGTTTGTAGAATCATATATAAGAAACTTCCCCTGTTTCTGTTTGCTGATAATACATAAGTATCATTCCTGTGTTTATGGATTGAATGATAGTATTATGCTTATCTACAGGACAGGTCAAGTCTTCTCTTCTTTCAAACAAATTTCTATAACTCTTTTAGGCTGTTCAATATTTCCATAAAAGATAAAGTGGCTTATTAGTTTCAAAGCGACTCATATGAAAATGCTGTTCATATTTTTTGCCTGTAAGAAGGCGGAAATGTTATGAACAGTACTTCATGATAACATCAGGAATCTCTGTCATTGTATATATACCATTGTAATACCTCAACAGGTAACTTAGGAACAACTCAGTCTACATCTGTTAGGTCCTCTTTCCCTGGAATACCACCATTAAATACAATTACCATAGCTTGGATGTACTATTATTGTATCCATTTCAGAAAAAAATTCAACACTTTCTCTTATATCGGGTAACACATCCAAGCCTGTCTATTTCAGTAAAAATGTTCACATTATGATATAACATTGTCATGCAACAATTTCATAAAACACACCCTTTACTTTCAGTTAATCTTCACATTGTCGTTCTGGTCCTGTTCCTGAATCAATATAGTATATACCACTTGTTATTGTCCAAAATGCCAAACGGTCTGTTAACATACAATACTGATACCATAATTCCTCGTGATGGTCATTCAGCCTATTGATTACATTGCTTAAATTAAACTTTGTTTTACAACATTCGTGAAACAGGTGATTCCAACATATATTGATTCTTTGTCAGCCAAGATGGAAACATTGAAGGGACTTATTTTGGGGAAATCCCATGTGGTCCACTTTTCAAATCCAATTGGGAAATCATGTTCACATTCCGAGATGAAATGAAATGTGAGTGTTTACCACTGCACCAACTGACCATCATGGTTTTAATGGATAGCAGTAACAACACTTGACTGTCTGACTTACAACAGATAGTGTCAAACGACACAGGTCATGGATGTTAGATATTAAAACAATTCATAACTTTCAATTACCCAGGTAGTGTAGTTAGGAAATTTTCTTTGAAAAAATGTTTTCACTGACAAATTTTTATAAAAAAATTTTCATGCAGGGAGAAGGCACAAGTGAGTTTGTGATAGAAGCACATGACTTGCAGGACTTGAGATCATGGCTTGAGGACATCGGGCGGTACATCAGTCGACCGACGATCATAGAGGAAGCTGATGGACAGGAAGCAGCAATGTAAATATTGGATACTAGTGTCAACAGTAGTTTACATTTACACACCCACCTCCCCATCCCGTGATATTTCAGCTTACACAACCTCAGGTGAAGATCCGAGGTATATGGTTTGGCGCTCCATTAACCAGTGGCAGTATGATTCTCAAGAAACTGACAAATAGGCTGGTCTGTGCTTTTGTGGTTCCTTCTTTACCCAACACGTTTTACCCAAATTGCTATATATAGCATGCATCTGGCCTCATGTATGTTGTTCATTGAAGTAGCCACCAGCTTCTGCAAGGAGTTACTACAATGTCTGTTTCAGATAACAGTTCTTTTAGTTTTCAGTATAGAATATATCTATTTCATACCTATTACATTCTAACTCTATTTTAACATTACTAAGTAGTCGTATGTTGGATGCCTATTTTGGTATGTTGTGTCATATATGCATGTTGTTTCAATAAGTCAAAGATGTCAACAGCTAAAACGTAATTAATTACTATTCTTCAAGAAGTTTTAAATTTCAATTCTGCATTCATTACTTTGTTCTCTTATAGTGCTTTATAGGGATTTTTGGCCGGGTTGCACATTGTGCAAATCCATGTTCTAGTATGGTGAATGTCTGGCGGATGGGCGGGGAAAAGGGGTACCAGTTTTGTAGAATCAACTCCTCCTAGAGTTTCTGATGTAGAAGCTTGAAACTTTGTAGGATGATATATATATGTTGAAGATGTGCACCTCTTATTATGGATTCATTCTGGACGTTTTCCTGGTTTTCCGGGCTTTGGAACTTAGTCATTTTCTGAAACTTTTCTTGTTATCACAGTTTCTCAGAAACTACTACAAGAATCTTTCCGAAATTCCATATATAAATCAACTTGGGGCCCTAGATGTCCATTGTCTATGTTTTGAACATCTCCGAATCAAAAATGGATGCAACTTCTTTCTTCAAACGCCCTCCTTCTGCACTAGTTCATAAAATACAACCAAACTTTCTCTCCTTTAACAAATATTCTACATACTCAACAAATCAAACACCATTAACTGTCTTATAAATACATATAACATTGCACTCATCCTGCAACCGGGCCAATAGTGGCTTTGCCCCATTTTTAAGTATATATTGTTAGATCAGGTCCCAATTTCATTTCACTGATTCCAACTTGCCTTTTCTATCATAAAGACTGCTATAATTCCTTACCCTACACTTTATATGGAATTATTGCCTAATTCTTTACACCAGGTTTTAATTTTGATATGTTTTCCTATTTCAGGCGACCAAGACTACCTACAGCACCAAGTGGTTCTATAGAGAGGAAAGGTAATTTATACTGACAACCCATGAAATTTAAAATCCTACTTATCCTGTAGGAATGAATGGATAATTCCCATAGCATTCTTGGTTTAACTGGACCAGTGAATTCAAGTCACCTGGGGTTGAAGGGGCGTTTTCCAATTGGGGAGATGTTAGTTCTTGAAAGTCTTTCTTACCAAAACAAGCAATTTTTATGAATAGTGAATGTGACCCCTGTTTGACCACATTTTTTGTCTTCTCATGTGAACATTTAATCACTGAAATATTAAGACAAGACACATGTATTAAATGTCCTTTTACATCAGATTGCAAATCTCCAATTTATTTAATTATGGTATGAAAATCACAAAAAAAGTACCCATGGAAATTACCAGCTGTAAAGTATCTTTAATGAGATATTTTCTGGCATTTTTAGCCCACCATCTAATAGATGGTGGGTTATTCAAATCACCCTGAGTCCGTGGTCCGTCCGTCCGTCCGCAAACAATTCTTGTTACCGCTATTTATGGAAAAGTACTGGATGGATCTTTCTCAAATTTCATATGCAGGTTCCCCTTGGTCCCTAGTTGTGCAATTGTACCTTTTTGGAACTGATTCGCATTCAAGATGGCTGACAGGTGGCCATCTTGGATTTTGGAAGTAAAAGTTTGTTACCGCTATTTCTGAGAAAGTACTGGATGGATCTTCCTTAAATTTCATATGCAGTTTCCCCTTGGTCCCTAGTTGTGCATTGTACCTTTTTTGGACTGATTCGAATTCAAGATGGCTGACAGGCAGCCATCTTGGATTTTGAGAGTAAAATCTTGTTACTTCTATATCTGAGGAGGTACTGGATTGATCCTTCTGATATTTCATAGATATTGGTTTCCCTTGTTGTGCATTGTACCTTTTTTGGACTGATTTGAAATCAAGGTGGCCCACAGGCAGCCATCTTGGATGTCGACAGTAATACAGCACAAGCATATTGTCCATTATCCACCTGTAACTGACTGCTATCTAATAATACTTTGGGATCTTTTTCAAATGATATTTGCTAATAGGTGCTTAATAAAAATATCTTGTGCCATCATTGAGTACATTCAATGAAGACCAGTTCATGAACATTTACAACACCTGTAACAAACAAAAAAAAATAAACAAATCTTCAAGAACTGAAAACAGATCCTCAAATGGTGGGCGCCAAGATCCCTCTGGGATCTCTTGTTCAAAATATTATTGAAAAAGGTATTTATCAAAGCAAACACTCCCTCTCTTTGTTGACTTTGTCAATATTTATACAGTAGTGCCAAAAAAATTGATTGGTGATATGATCTATCACTGTGTACTCTTAAAAGGTGCTACACAAATAAATGTCACCATAGATTGCTTTTGAAAGACTATTTAAATGTACAACAGACAATATTAACTAATTTTCACTAATGATGCTGGGCTGTCATTGGAGAGAAGTTATAACATCAAGTTGTGAAATCCCAAAGGAAGATCATTGACGTGAGGTTTGATCTCAGTAGGCTGAGATTTGTAAGGCCTTGTGCTGTCATGTTAGTATTCAGGGACCATTTCTTATGTGTTTTATGGAACAAGACTTAGTATTTTAATACTATTCTAATACCTTTCATCTGTAAACAATTTAACAATTTCAAGATGAACCAAAGTTGTGAATTATACAGTCTCCACCCCCACCGGGAGCCTGAGAAGCGGGCAGGGCCAAAAGGGGGTCATCAAATTGACTCAGATTTCAAAAATCTTCTCAACACCCACATATGGTAGAATCAAGTGATCTTGATGGGTGGAAGCATCTTAAGGTGCTTTGATTACCAAAATGAATCTCACATTTCTACCTGGGGAGGAATATTTTCTTAGACTTTACTGTTATTTTCATAGAAAAAATGTAATTTTGAGCATAACATTGATTATTTCCCACTGGAAATAAATTTATAAGCACTATCAGTGTGGGATAACAGTTTTGATGGAATACATGTATTGACACTGTCTATATTCAGAGTCGCAATTTGTTGTTTCATTACACTTGGTAACTATTCTTTAACCTTTATATTCAATATTGCTTATCTTGGGTGACTGTCCAGGCCGCAAGACCTCTTGTTAAATTCTTGTGAGCCTTTGGCAAAAAACAATTTGTGATGAGTTTCATAAATCACTTATCAAATCCAAACGAAGGTCTTTTGTATCACATGATCTACTTTTTAAGCAAACTTCGTAGGAAATGGACTTTTCCATGTCATTTTGACACTATATAGATCAATATCTTTGCCTTCTGTGATATATTCACTGAATAATAAGTCAAACATTTAATAAATTTCTACAATGAAGCAGTCCTACATATTTAATCTATTCCTGATCACCATTGTTTCTATGATTTCCTGGTTTTTCCGTTTTTAATCTTTTAGAATTATCATGTTGACTTATACCTGTTCTAGAAACCTCGTCGCTCGGTGTTCCGATACGGAGTACATCACAGGGTAGCCTCAACAGTAATCCTCCTGATGTTCCTCCACGTCCGGGACCACAGCGGCCACTTAGTTCCCATGGAGATATCCCACATACCAGTCGTCTCTCAGCAGAACTAAACCCTTCACGTTTTGGCAATGAAATTCGTATGTATCATGTCTACTCTTTCACACTTTGCTCAAATGTGTGTCACATAATTCAATTTGTGCATCTCTCAACAGTGTTATCACTATAAAAAACAAGTGTTACAGAGACATTCAAAATTGCACATTATTATGTAGTCTATACACAATTTTGTTTAAGAAGTTTATAGGTGTGAAAGTGTCCTAAGTAACATTAGGACCTCTTCATTGATGGAATTTTAAATGGATTGATTGGTGGTGTGAACTGGTAATAAGTAGTTAGTATCTTTACTTAGAAAGGTCACTTTGCTGAAGCTAAACTAAAGCTGTATGATGTGGTCAATATCAAATGCAAAAAACTGCTGTAACAGACCATACTCATGCTGAACCAAATTATTCAAAATATTTCCAAGCTATTTAGGATCAATTGATACTATGTAAAAGTTCTCTGTTATACAGAAGTCATTGTATATACCACAACACTTCTTTTAACTTACATATTTAACATTAACAGCACATTTATCATACAATATCACTGCATTCAAACCTTTAAAAATATTTCTTAACGAATATCAAGTTAAAACTTCTTTGAAATAATTTAAAGATTGCATTGTTAGGAAATACAACAGGTAAAGGGAGATAATTTCTTTTTTAAATACTAGACTCCTGATTTTAATGAAATTTCATTAACACAAGAGTTTTATTTATTAGCATACATAGTGACATAATTAAGAAATATAGTTTAATTTTATTTGAATATGTCAAAAAATAACTTAATAATTATAAAGAAAGAAAATGATGCCAATGCCAAAGAAAGAATTTGATGCCAATGCCACAATCAACTCCAAATTGCAGCATTTCTTATGAAATGTTCCAGTCAAAGGGAGATAATTGGATATTTTTGTCAAATAAAATTGATGACAAAACCTTGTTAATCACTTAGCTACATATATCTGTGTGTTATGGGTTTTCATATAAGTTTCTGTCATTTCTGACAAATTGACTGAAATTCATTTAACGGTCTGAAAAGATTCTTAATCTTTATTTATGAAATGTTTATATACATACCAAGATTTCATTACAAATAAATATTTCACTTCAAATTCTTATAGAGAGTGGCTGTATTTTTATAATTTCTTATGACAAGGAATTAACAATCAATTCTACCATTAGGTCCAGAAAATGTTAATGCTGTAGAGGCAGGGTTCATTAATATGGAAATTGATTAAATATTTACATAACGTTGATACATTTAAATGATATTTCAATATCTTATGTTCCAGTTGACACTTGTAACTACTTCAGTAGGATATGAAAATAAAATAATTATCATATATTTAATATAAATACACATAACATGAAACAAATTATTTCAGCAAGTTCATTCCTGCCAGGTCAGTCTTGATAATCTTCTCCTAATTAAGTAATTTCTCAAGTACAGCATTAGATACTAAGACAACACGACAAGGAATAAAAAGCTGGTACTCCAAATTTTACTGTGTACCTCATTGATGTAAAGTACTTAAACTCTTTAAGATCAATATTTCTTAACTGATATTTCAATAATTATTTCATCCACTTCGCTTACTAAATGGACCATGTGCAATGGTCAAAGGGAGACAATTTTATTTTTTTTTTGTGAAAAGCAGAAAATATATATGGAATGCTTTAAATAATTCGGATTTAAGGTATTAAATTCTTTTAACATGTGGATGGTGATTTGCCATTTCTGAAGATTTTGTACAGAAGATAGATAGAAGATTAAAACCAAAATGAATTTCATTAGAAAGGAAATTAAAATTAAGAGGAATTCCAGTGGACAGCAGATTACAATTTAAGATATTTTCATTAAACAGTAGATTTATCATAAAAAAATCCCATTAAAAATATTTGAATAAAAAATAATTCCATTATCCTGAAGATTAAAAGTAAAAAAGATTTATATTTGACAGGATATTTCAATTAAAAAGACACGAGATATGAATTAAAATGAATTCCATTAGACACGGGTTTTGAGTTAACAAGAATCCCATTAATGTTATAAAGCAAGCAAGAACCTTCTTAACATTATCTTCTTTATGTACATCATTGAAAACATATTTTAAAAAAAGTGTTGAAGAAGCAATCTGTGTTATATTTATGACGAAAATTTCCCACATTTATTTGGACCGATGGTATTGTACAGTATTTTACATCAGGAGATCTAAGTTATTGGGCAGTGTCAGAGCAGCTGGCATACTTCTTAGACAAAAGACAATATTTCTCAAGTAATTCTTATATCTTTAATGATTCAAATAGACATAGATTTTAATTGAAAAAGAAGTGTATATTTTTAGTTCTTGACTTTCAATGGTGAAAAATATGACATTCAGGTTTTGACACCAGAGTGGTAAAATCATTTCGTGGTGAAGTGGGTATTCCATATGATATACTAGTTTTTATTTTCAGCTGATGGTCAGAGGGATTCACAACCGTCAGCAGAGACCCAGATTGATGTTCTCCTTCATGATTACCCATGGTTCCATGGTACACTTTCCCGCCTCGAGGCAGCACAGCTTGTGCTTCAGCAAGGCCAAGTGGGTCATGGAATCTTTCTTGTACGACAAAGTGAAACACGCAAGGGTGAATACGTGCTCACCTTCAACTTTCAAGGACGTGCAAAGGTAGCTTGAAATAGCACAACACTTTGTTATCATTTATCAATACTGAAACGTTTACTGGTTAGATGGTTATGCCATTGGAGATATTGTTAGTTAAGGCTTTTCAAGTTGGTTTAAGGCCTGCTTATGTTATTCTGAAGTTTTACTTATCTAAATCATACAGGATAACTATCCAAATTTGTGGCCAGATATTATAAAAGAACTCTAGAATTGTTGGATTTTTTTTCTGAATAATGATTTTGCATATTTTCATTTTCCATTTTCCATGATTCTTAAAAAAATTTCAAAAGCAGTCTTAGATGTATACGATGTTTTATTTTACTGAGGGAAAGGGCTTCTCTAGGCATTACCTGTTGCACAATTTCCATTAAATCTTTTTCGATTTAATAAAATGATCTTGAAATGAAAATGTTTTAATTTTCAGTTTTCTATGCATTGCTTAACAACTTTTACATATTGCATAATTTTCCCCTAACTGTGATCAACTTATAAGATGATGTCATAAAATTTGATAATTGGAGATCTTTGAGGCAACAAACATCAACAGTAGGTAATTAGGAAATGAGTAATGATCAGTTGCAGACTGATGTATCAGTGTGGTTGCATATCCTGATTAACTATAGTTATTCTGAGACCGGAAAATTATTACATGCCACCTACATTTTAAAATAACTGCAAACCAGCATTCTGCTTCATTATCAGTTAATTCAATTTTCCAGGTTTTAACTGTTACTTAATTGTAATTGCAGCATTTGAGGATGACGATTAACTCTGATGGACAATGTCGTGTGCAGCACCTTTGGTTCCAATCCATCTTTGACATGCTGGAACATTTCCGGACACATCCAATCCCATTGGAATCTGGTGGATCATCAGATGTTTCTCTTACTGACTACGTTGTTGCTATTGAACGCCCCCTCACACCCACCATGGGTCGCGGCTCACCACGGATACGAGGGTCAGGCAATCATTCAGGGTCCAATCCTAATTTAGGAGGACGTAGTCCGGGGGCAGTTGGTGGCCAATCAGATCTGTCGAGCCGTGATATCGTTGTTGTGAGTGGCTCAGTGAGAGCCCGGACTGAATCCATTGAGAATGTCATGAGGGAGCAAGGTCAAGCCCAGGCTCAAGGTCAAACGCTACATGGACGAGCAATTGAAAACCAGTATTCCTATGTATAGATTTTATTGTCATTTATAAAAGTTGATCGACAATTATTGGCTTCACACTTATGGTCCAATGATTGCCAGTCGTGTTTTATTAAGGTTGATGAGAAAAAGGCAATTATAAATATCAAGGTCACAAGGGTCAAATTTGTAGTCTCTTGGGTAATGAGGAAACAAATAAGTCTGACGTGACTTGAGACAATGTGTGATAATACATTTTCATACTGAATCTTCAGGGAAGATGCCTTGAACTAAGGATTAACTTCACTGCAAAAAAAAAAAAATAATAAATAAATGTGCAATTATTATAATCAATACATTATATCTTATTTACTGAAGACTCTGACCAAGTTACTGTTAACATATTTACTTTTGAAGCTCCTTTAATCAACATTCTATATACTTATTTTCACCATGATTATGCTGAGACCATTTTAAGGCGGCATATAGTGTTACCCATGTTGTTGTCAAGACACATCTTGTCACAATTCACTGTGAAGTCAACTACAACAATAGTTTGAATTCTTTAATGTTAAGAGTTTCTTTGGTCAAGGTCACAGTTACTATTTACAGAAATCTGTCAAATATTGTTTATTGTACCTAATAATCTGTTATTACAAAGGGAAGAGATTCATATATTACAGAGATTTTCTAGATAAGATAAATGACAAATTTAAAACACTAGATAAATATTGATCACATTGTTGTATATTCCTGATGATGAGAACATTGTATGGTTTACTCTCCTGAAATCAGCACCTTAGAGCAGATTTGAGACATCCAATGATACAACCAGATTTCATTATCTTGAAATTCAGAAGAAATTTTATGCTTGTTTATACGCTTATTTTACAACTATGTTATATATTGTGTATAGTACTTTGTACTATATTCTGATTGTGCTAATGTAAGTATGTTGACAGTAAGGTCAAGGTCTTTTATAGAAGGTGAAGGTCATGTGATATATTTGGAGATTAAATTGAATGGATAAGTTGAAAGAAATGGTTGTACCTCTCTGTTGTTTGAATGCTATTCTACATTTTTTAGATTGTTTTTTAATGATGGCTGCCTCAATATTTGTAGAGCACCGATATGAAGCATACCTTTTAATTGTATGTATGGATGTTTTGAATTTTAATAACAGTATGCTTATTTGTATGAATGCCTTATATTTAATATGTGTAGATATGCTTTCATATACATTCTTTTTCAGCTAATATGCTTTATTTTCACAATCTCTACTATTTATTAGTGATGGGATGATATTGAACATATTCAGTTATCCAATCATTTTACCTGATGCAATGATAGATTGTAATTTTTTATAAGCATCGGTACCGTATTATTTTCTTGCATTTTAGCAAAAATCAAATTCATGTTATGCATTATACAGATGCCAATTGCCAGTAATATTCAGTGTCTTACCCCAATTCTTGGGAAGTGAGTTATTTCAGGTTCAAGTACCAAAAAAAATATCACTACAGTGAAGAAAGCATTCAATTGCTATTAGCATTGTACAGAGAGTCAGACAATTATGTAATTGATTAACTACATCAGGAAACCTAAACAATTTTGACCAATGATCAATTTTAGATTTGAACCAATTTTAACATTAAGGACATTTCATTAACAACAGTTAATACTCAAATGTACAAATTCATTTGTGATACAAATCTTCTGTTTAACTTTAACTTAAGAAGATTTTGTTCACTTTACATTGATTTTCTGCAAGCACAGAGCTAAAATACATACAGACATAGTGAAAGTTGAAGATATACTATGTTTTATGACTCAAAATAGATTGCTTTCTCACATCTTTCTCACAGTGCTTTTTTTCCCCATAATTAAGGAAAAATCATTGATGTATTTTTCAATTTTAAAGAAAATATCACTGTCTTATATCAGCACAGGTTGCTCTAAAATATAGGTTTAAAGGGAAAAACACTGATTATATAATGGTGCATACAGTGAGCCAGCTACATTGTATACAAAGATAACTTTCACAGCAATTAGGAACATTAAGTAGATATACACAGTGAAACTGTTACTCATTATATGGAACCTGTACAAATAAACAGATACAGAAATTGTTTATAAAATCCCGTAGAAACTTTACACAAAAAAACTTGCACTGAAACCAAAACTTAAAAAGGAAAAAACACTTAAATGATCAATAAGCACATGTGTTGTAGTCCATTTTCAGTTAAATTTCAACAGGAGTCCTGACATAAGGGCTGAAACATGTTGGCCACCAGTGCAGTAGGCAGACAAATAGTATACTGATTGGATACCAAGCTTTTGGAGTTGCTCCTTGTCTTTCCTTATTTACTATAACCAAAGAATATAAGATATACCACAAAAATATATCCTATTACTTACTCTTCGTGTAAAGAAGCAAAAATATATTTTGGGAAAAGTTAAGTATAACAAGAATAGGAAATTAAATTAGATATGCCCAATTTTCAATAACAAAACAGAAACTTCAAATAACTATGTAGCAGTTTCTCACTACAGACATAGAACAGTGAAAAAATAAAAATATGTAATCTTATTTATATATTCGTATTTTTTGCCTTTATCAACATAATTTAGGCGTTTTAGAATTAATCACATACTGTAAATCACTTATATTTTGAGCAGTATATTTTCTTCTTTTTTTTTCATTATGCAGGAATAGTTAATAGCAAATTCAAATCAAGATTATTTGTAGGAAAATAACTATGGATGTCATCCATGATATCTTGTTATGGCTATAGGAGTCTTGTTCAGAGTCTCTAATGACTCATCATTCGAGAATTTAAAGTCATTTCTAAATCAGCATTTGCAAATATGTCTGAAGAGATAAGTTACCTTTGTTGAATTTTATATAGCTAACTGATTTACAGTTCTCGTATATTATACATTATAAAACTTTACAGTCACATAATGCACTTTAAAGTACAGTTATTACAACATCTCGTAAGGCTGAATATCATATATTCATTTGACCTTACATTAAACAGCTTATTTAGAAACAAATCAAGAGATAAAAAGGCCAGGTGAATTTTAGACATTTGACATTATGTTAATTTCACCATTAAGAGTTTATCTACAAACAAATTAAGTGGGAAAAAAGATAATAAGGTGGTGTAACTTGTTTATTTTACCTTAAACAGTTTATTTAGAAACAAGTAGCCAAAAAAAAAAAAAAAAGGGAAAAAGAAATAAAGTTGGCTGACTTGAGAAATGTTGAATACATGGTTTTCAGCTTTCAGTATTTTTCACTATTGTAATTTACACCATTGTTGACCTACCAAGCTCCCATTCCCTTATAACTAGCAAAACATTTTCTCTTACTTAAGTGTTCCAACCATATTTCTGCCATACTTTCACCATATATTATCAACTTACTTGAAAGCAATGTAAAATATGTCACTCGAGTGTGAATTTTTTTTTGCAATCTACCCATGGGTGCTTATTAGGTCATAACTGTGTATGGAAAGTATCGACATGTCGTAATATTCATTGCATCACAGTATCATATTTACTTCAATCTCAAGTCCTTCTTGTTGTCTTTATTCTCGCGACATTAATTGAAAAATTCATGAACATGCATTGTGAAAGTTCTGGAGATGACATGATCTGCCAAATTAACCACACACAGCACGCTTTGTCATACTTGTTAAATGTTTTGTTCAGAACGTGCAAAATAAATGCTGTAAACTGATTTGATTTTGTGGAGTTGTTTTTTACTTACGTATCTGAATGATTCCTCTGGCAGGACTGAGCTTTGAAGACAAAATGTCATAATGAACATTTGATAAATATTTAGTATCTTACATGTGTTTCCATTTCAGATTGATGAAATAGGTTACATCTGTCATATTAGCAAGTGAGCTAATGTCGCGCTAAGTGGTCCATCTATCAACAAGTTCATCTTTTCCTTTAAATTCTTTTCAAAAATCAAGAGGATTAGAAGCCAGGTATTTGAGCAGTAGTCTGTTCAGGTGAAAGACTTTCAAGCTTGTTCAGATATGTCACTTTCTTCCCTTTACAAGGTCAGAGGGGTCAAATTTAAAAAAACATGAAAATTTCAAGCTTTTTTGAAATTATTATTCAGGATTGTAGTATAAAGTTAGTAATGTATTAGCATTTAGGATTATGAAATTTGTTTAAATAACATTGGATTCACTTCAGTAAGGAAATAGAGATTTTAATGTATTATCACCAATTTGACCTGTTTTCAACAATGTCACTATTTTGTTACTATCACAATCCTTGGGTACATAGGGTATAAGTTGAGAAAGTCTTTTGGTTTGTTGCCATCTTGTATAAAGTGTATACCTTGGTGCAAATACAATGGAGTAAGTCTATTGATAGGAACTGCCAAGAAATGATGCTGTCACAATACAGTGAAAACCAATAGCAATTGTGACATCTCTTGCCTGCCATTCCATTTTTTGGCTTTTCATATTAATAGGGTTACTTTATTGTATAAAAATTTAAAAACCATCTAGTAATATTGTAATGGGATGACGGGCAAATGTTTCATTTCATAGTGTTACCACTGGTTGGGGTAGGGAGTTGAGGTAGGGGTTGGAGGAGGGAGATGGTAGACATATAGTGTTACCACTGGTTGGGGTAGGGAGTCGAGGTAGGGGGTCGGAGGAGGGAGATGGTAGACATATAGTGTTACCCTGGTTGGGTAGGGAGTCGAGGTAGGGGGTTGGAGGAGGGAGATGGTAGACATATAGTGTTACCATTGGTTGGGGTAGGGAGTCGAGGTAGGGGGTTGGAGGAGGGAGATGGTAGACATATATTGTTACCACTGGTTGGGTAGGGAGTCGAGGTAGGGGGTTGGAGGAGGGAGATGGTAGACATATATTGTTACCATTGGTTGGGGTAGGGAGTCGAGGTAGGGGGTTGGAGGAGGGAGATGGTAGACATATATTGTTACCATTGCTCATCATTCCTTGGTATTTTCTTCCTGCTCATTTACACTTTAATGGATAAAGACATAGAGCTATACTTTGATGTAAATTTGTTCTATGATAATATGCAGGTCAAGTTTTTGATATGTTTAGGGTTGATTAATTTGACCTAGAGTTTTAGCCATTTATCATGAAAAATCTCAATAAAAAATTTCAAAAATTTGGTTTGACCAAAATTTGAGAGCTTTGTCTAACTCCCATTGGAATTTGAAATCAAAAGAATATTTTCTTTTAAACCACAGAAGGAAGTAAGGATTTGTATTTATCTTCCGCATCGTGTTTGGTTAAATGAAGTTTACCCAGGGGCTGCAAACCCTCAACTTCCATGTCATAATGATAACAAGAGTCCCATATTTGGTTTAAATGTTTTTTAATGGTGTGGATGGTATGGTTATATTGATATTAAAGCATGGTGTAAGATTTACCAATCAAGGCTGCAGTTTCGCAGTTAAGGTATAAATGTCTGTAGAATGATAGACCTACAACACCTTTGTCATTCTCAATGTTTATGGATTTGATCGCATAACTCTTAATATGATACGAAGAAAAAGATGACTGCTGTTTCACCATCTTAAACCAAGGTTTGTTTGGTAAAAGCCATGGATTAATGTAAATCTCACTAGCCATGAATTAATATTCATGGTTTTAAATGCCTATTCTCAAAGTTGTTAGGTCAATGTTTTATGAATATCAGCAAACCATGTGAAGTAGGATCAGAAAAAACAAACTGGAAGATAGCTTCAACATCAACATCAACATCATCATCATACTATGTATCAACCATTTTTCCTGAAAATTTAAACCAGTTATAAACAACCTATGAGATTTTGATCAAATTTGTTCAGCAGCATCCTTACGGGATGGAAAACAAATGCCCCCAGGAGGCCTGAGGCGTTGGGTCAAAATGGGAAAATTTGGATATTTGGATATAAACATTGGGACAAAGAAACGGCCTGATAAAGGAAATAGGGTTTTTACTTTAAATCCTACTCTGTAGGACAAGGCAGGAGGAGGATGAGTCCGACCATTATGTGGGTGGTGGGCAGAGCGAAATAGGGAAAATAGAGTAACTGCTCTAAAATCATTCTTGTGTAAGAAATAGCAGGATTTTATCCAAATTTTGTCAGAAGCATACTTACTTGAAAGAGGTCATTTTTTTTTATAAACAGTGGGTCTAACCCCTGTAGGGATTGAGGGGCATGACTCAATATTAGAAATTGGGAAATAACTTTAAAATCCTTCTATTTTTTTTTTTTAATTATTTGAATTTGGCCAAATTCCATCTGAAGCATCCTTGAGTGAAAGGAAATCAATTTTGTATAATTGATGTGTTTTTGATGCTCTGCCATTAAATTCTGCCTCTGTCACGTTTTCTTGACCTATTTCTGGTTTAGTTAACATCTAGTGCTAAGGGAAAGATGAAAGGTATTTAAGCCAAGCTGTAATTTGGACCTAGAAACTCTGGATGCATTGGCCATGTGAAGTAAGTGCCTAGTGACCAATTGAATTACTTGGTGACAAACCATTACTCATGCTACTAAAACAGAACTTATACATATTTTTGATGCCTCCATATTGAAGTTAATGACTATATCACAAAAATGGAAGGATAAGTCAAATTTCTGCAAATATGGAAACTGCAGAATTATACTATGATAACATTGTTAAATAGAAATGCATTCAAAACTAAAAGTAAGAAAACTTTATCTCCAATTTTATCATATCAAAGTCTTTATACCAATATTGATTACTAAGTGATACTATTAGTAAAGGGTAATTGATTATATTTTCAAACATTTTTCAAACATTTCATGGAAAGAACTTTCCCATTCTGCATGTTCAGATACATGGTGGTGACACACCCCTTTCTCGCACAGTAATCTGACTCATCTTCGCGAGAGTTATCTCCCTTCACCGGAACAGTTTTGGTGTTATTGGCGCTCGACTCCGAAGATGGCGACAGGTTCGTATATTGTTTTTCTTGTTTTTCACTTGGTGTGACTTGGATACAACACCCGATTGGACATCAGTGTATACCTGCATGAACTCACCGACATTCTTTCTGTTTATTTTTCATGTCGAATGGCTGCTACAGACAACAGACAGGTAAGGTGACGTCTTCTTCCGACTCGGGATGAAACATTCCGAAATTCTGCAAATAACAAAAACATGACAAGTCCGTGAATTGATCTGGTGCAAAAACAGATAAGTGAATACTGTTTGTTTTCATGGTTGATTTTAGAATGTAATATTCCAGTAGTAACACTACAAACGTAAGATGGGAAATCTGGGTCAACGTGACACTTGTAAATCTGCAACCAGTTTCATCAACTGTGAAAATATTGAGATGCATGCTGGGGCTCACCAAAGGGGAGATCTGGGACAAAGGCTGATATCACAAACACAAGGTTGTAGACAAATTCATGAATTAAAAACTATCATTGATAACTTTTCAGAATGAATTAAGTTCGATTTAATAACATTGCTGTAATACACATTTACAGTTGGGTGATTTTACTTGACAGTTTGACAGTTTGGTAAAGGGTCCACCCAACACATGTTGCTCGACATTCACAGTCTCTAAGACCTTACTGTTATTTAGATCGTAATTCATATGGTCAAACCTTTGTATATAAATGTTACACCTATATTTATACAAAATACCTGTTATACATAAAAAAAGTAGGTTTTTAGAAAAAAAAAATGTATATTGTACATTATATTGATATAACTTTCTGTATGGTTTGGGAGGTCAGTTACTGGGGAACAGGTCACATCAGATGTAGATGTAGATATGATTAAATTGACTTTTGTGTGAATTTAACTCTGGTTAAAGACTATACTGCTGGGCTAGGAAGACAACTTTCGTTTAGCTCAATCAATTGAGCATTAGTGAGCCATAGGGCTTGGGTTTGAATACTCGTAGAGGCAGTGAAATAAATAATGACCTCTGTTTCATGAAGTATGCAATATGACAGATACATAAATTAAGCTATGAAGTCTACATGATAGAGACTCTGATCATTAAGTGTTTGCTTTTATCAAGAATCAAACCTGCAATCTTTTAGGTATTCTGATCTGTGACTGCTGAGCTACAGGAAAATTCCCTCAAATACTAATATTGAGTGGTTTTACATGATTCTCTGGTTTGCAAACATACACTCCTGATGTTTGAGTGTTTGTCAAATCAGGTACCTCCTTACTTCCATGTCTGCTACACTCCATCTGATTTTAAATACCAGTAAACTTCAAAATGAAACTAACTGATGTTTAAGTAATGTAACTTTACTGAACTGTACAATGTCTGTTCTTTCAATGCTATATTAAAGCACATGTATAAAGACATATTCAATACAGAAGTATTTCTTCTTTACTGGTTTTGTTTAGTTGGTAGAATGAGAGGACCCCAGGGAGCCCTGATGTTATTTATAACAATCAAAAGTAAAAGGACTGTAAACATTTTATTTTACAAGCAAGTAAAACATCATGATTCAATACCTGATACCACTCTGTTGATAAGTACACACTCACTCTAGTTATTTCTCAGATGATCAGGTTCGGTCTACAATATTGAATCCACTTATATTATTATATCGGATAAAAACTTTTTGTAAAGCAATTAAAATCCACATATATGATATTTTTTCAACACATAGAATGAAAAATTGTATTTGAAAATTGTTTTTAAATATAATAAATTTTGTTGCTCTTAGATGATTATTTATGGCGAATCTGTCCTACAAAATTATATTATGTAATCATAGCAATTGTAGAGTGACATGTGTTTGACCAAAAGGTTGGGTTTCAGGTTAGAACAAAAGTTGTTGGGTTTTCACTTTCCAATTAGAAACCAATTGAATTGAGTATTCTTTACAAGATTGACTATTCAGAAAGACTTCATTACCATCTTACTGACAGCCAGTTGTCATCAGATTTCATCTTACTGACAGCCAGTTGTCATCAGATTTCATCTTACTGCCAGCCAGTTGTCGTCAGATTTCATCTTACTGACAGCCAGTTGCCATCAGATTTCTGTTGGATGTTTGTGATACCAATCTGAAAAAATTCCAACTTATTATTTCTTGCAGATGAGCTCAAATATAAGCTACATAGTTCCAGTTGGTTACTTGAGTGAACAAAATTTCATGTTGTGTAAACAAGGTTACACATTGGATGACTAGCTAGACTACATATTGAATGAATAAGAAAATACACTGAGTGAACATGATTACATATTGCATGAACAGACTATATGCTGAGTAAACAAAATTACATATTGGATGAATTAGCTAAACTACATATAGAGTGAACAAGATTACATATTGGGTGAACAATACTACATGCCAAGTGAACAAGACTTCATAGTAGGTGAACTAGATAGACTACATACTGAGTGAACAAGATTACATATTGGGTGAACAATACTACATGTCAATTGAACAAGACTTTATAGTGGGTGAACTAATTAGACTACATACTGAGTGAACAAGATTACATATTGAGTGATTTAAACTTACATATTAAATGAACAAAAAAAACCACTACATATTGGGTAAATTAGACTTTATTGGGAATACAAAATGTGTTAGACTGTTCATGTTTTTATTAAGTGAATTAAGATGCTTTGTGTCTGCTTCAGAGAAGAGATGTCTTGAACATTTCAAAAGTGTATTAGATATTACCAGAGAAAAATTTAGAATGTTGGTGAAATCAGGTACATTACTTGGTTGTGGTTGCTATCTTTATATATGGGACAGTCTAAATGCTTGTAGTACTCCAGATTATAAGTCTCAGGCTGTGTTGTAGCTGGAGGCTAAATTAGACAGATCTAGATAGGTTTGACAAGATGTGTAATCTTCGTATTGTGTTTCCCACACTACAGGTGTTTTCTGTAGGAAATGGAACATTAGACAGTAAAAGAAGGAGAAAAAAGTGAAAATTAGTAAAGTTCAAAATATTTAGATTTTTTTTGAGGTTTTGATGCTCACAATCAGCTAAATAACACTTTAACACAAAGGCAATTGAGTGTGAATAAATGATAAATTTGAAACTGAACTTGAAGTTGTTGTCCTGCAAATAATTGAATGACAGCTTAACTTTGTCTTACAATATTTGAAGGGAATGATTTTGTATGTGTAGAAATAAAGAGTAGTTCTACTTGAAACTGATATCAGTAGATATGGGTGGGTGCTTTATGAGACATGGATTTGTTGCAAAAGTAACACAGAGTTTGAAAAGTTTTTCAATATTGTACTTAAAATATATAGATATCATTTGATCATAAACTTTGAAATTCAAATCTGTTCAAGATTGGGAAATTTCAATGCAATCTTGTACATTAATTAACAGAATTTTTTAAGACAAATAAAAAGCTAACATAATAATAAGGTGTTAGTATAATATTAATGTTTACAAAATATTTATCTTTCTACATGTGCACATGTTGCTGCCCCTATCCAAAGGGGATCACCCCTATAACAATAAATGGACCTTCTCTTTCATCAGAGATAAGCTGCAGCTGTTGGGAGGGAGTTAGGTAGGTAATCTTTAGTTTCGTGATGATAAGTGTTTCTAACATTCCCTGCCTTTTTGCCGCAATGCCCAGTGTTGTATTGGTTAAAGTATAGCAATTCTTTGTGATGAACCAAAGAAAATATTGACATATTATCAAAACCATTATTCCAACTCAAGATCAATGATATTAAGTCAAAATATGAACAAAAGAAAGATTTACATGGGAAACCCTTGAAAAAATACAGAAAATAAGATCAAGTGTTCCGGAAGGGTAACAGAGCTCTTAATCATTGAAAATTGTTATTTGTTGTGATTTTAGGGGAATAACATCTGTTTTTGCAAGAAGAAACAGAGTTTTTTTTCTATTGTAAAACATGGCAATAATATGACAGAGTTGAACAGAAAGGACAGTGGCTTCAAAATTGTCGCACAATATATGGCCTTGCAAGTAAAGGTTAAAAACCTTAAGAACATAAAAATAGAAACATGAAAAAACATCCTATCTTTGAAGTAGGAAAACTGAAAAATGTGAGCACAAAACAAAACATACTAAATAAAATTGAATTACAAAATAAGTCATACACATACAATCATACAACATGAAGACAAAGAAGAACAAAACAAAAGACGACAAGATAACGCAAACGTGCCATTATCCCCACACCCCACTGCTTTAAAGAAAGACACGATCATATATATCTGTTAATATTACAGCAAGTTTAATTTCTGTTTGTTATTTTTATTTGTTCCATACAAAGTATTTAAATGGAGAACTTCTACTAGAGTACTACCTTGATGCCTGTACAAAGTTTTGAGTAACATGTAATTACCTTGAATGGTTGAAGAGACCCAAAAAAACTTCAAATTTGGCCTTTCAGGTTCCATGATAACAGAAAAAGTATTTAAGTGGAGAACATCCCCATAGCAAACGATACTACTAGCTTAATAAGTGTAAAATAGAGTAATCATCTTTTATGGTTTCAAAGCATTTGGTCATAAAACCTGAAATTTGTGATGAGGATTATCTGTTTACATGATAACAGGAAAATGTATGAAGAAAGTCTTTGATAACATATCTAGACTATAAAATTGATAAAAGGAATCTTAAAAATAAATCTACGAGATTTTCCTTTTCACAGTTACAGAGATTGCAGAGAAGACTATGTATCGTCTTTGCTTTAAAAAAGACAGGATTTTGTAGTCAAAATATAGTGAAAGACAATATGATTTTAATCAAGGCGATGCTTATATGTTAAACCAGTTCTCATTATTAAAATCATAATGTTCTCACCCACCCTTTTCTTTCCTCTTTGCAATAGAGAGTTTTCGTTCTGGTTAACAAATCATAAAATGCTTAAGTACCTTCAGTTTTTTAAGCAATGTTGACTTGTTTTAGTAGAAAAAAGCAAGTTGTAAACACTGCTGAGACTTTTCTGTTATACACTGTGATTTAGAAAAACAATATGAACATATATGTATGTAAATGAGTTTGTCATGAAAATGTTTTGTTAAATTCACCAATATTACATAAACTGCCTCTTTCCGAAAAAAAACCAAACCACATATAGTTATCATTGTGCCTTATAAGTGTTTGCTGGAAATTTCTAATCATTCAAATACTTGGTCGTAATTAATATCAAACAATTATTGAAAGAAAATCCATATCTTGCAATTTTAATAAAGTTAGGAGATGGAATAGGTTTTACGCCAAATTGGGACCTTTTGGCTGCTTCTGTTTAAGAGATGATG
Organism: Ylistrum balloti; assembly: GCF_031769215.1. Taxonomy (NCBI): domain Eukaryota; kingdom Metazoa; phylum Mollusca; class Bivalvia; order Pectinida; family Pectinidae; genus Ylistrum; species Ylistrum balloti. The sequence continues at coordinate 1,093,306 of NW_026782271.1, read as the reverse complement.
CATTTCTTGTTCATGGAAAGTGACGAAAGTTCCTGAAGCTTAAACTGGAAATCAGGTACATCGGAGGACAAACATACTCCAATATTGAATGGTTAAAATTTTAATTTGTCGATGAGATATTTGCTATATGCATTTCAAACCATTAAGGTATATAATTGTTAAATTCATTTGAATCATTTAAAACTTTTAGTATGATTTCATTTCCACATGAAAGCTTAAAAAGGTATTTTGTGAGTCAAAATAATTTTTAATCTATTCAACAGGTCAACTGTGTGCTGCAGTAAGTGTATTATGGGTAATGAAGCTCCAGCCTCACTTCCGTTTAGAGTTGATCGTATGGGTACCTTAAGGTTGTTGAGTTTGAATCATCACACAATATCATAAAGCGCATGGTATTAACCAATAATTTTCCTTAATCAGAAGAAACTGTTTCATCCTTTATGGTTTAATTTGCTGTAGTAACTCTTGAGTATTTAATGTTATGGGAGAATTTCAAGGTTTCAGAGAGAGTGAAATGGATATCTCTATATATAGCACATTCAGAGACTTCTACTGAAATTTTCAGCAGAAGCATGGGTAAAAACCCCTTGATCTTGCCCAAGAGTGATCCCTGTTTACAATTAATACCTTTGACAAAAAAATAAAAGCCCCCGATAAATCTGGTAAATACTACATAAGTTTAGGTCTACATACTGATCACATGATACATAAGTTTAGGGCTACATACTGATCACATGATCAGGTTACCACTGATTGTAGATGTACAGAAACTCAATACGTTCTCAGACTATAAAAACTGTCAACAAGAACATAATGTGTCTCAGATTTCTTGTCTGTTTAGAAAGTGAAACCTAGAAGAAGTTGTAAGAATTGACATTTTAACAATAGAGTCTTTTATGTTGGTTAAATCTGTGGTGAGATTTTTTCACTATAAATTAAGTTGTCTGTGTTAAAGGTAGAACTGTCATGTAGGTGAGGGGTATAGATACGTAGTCATGATTATCTGGAAGCAAAACTTTGAATAGTTTACATAAAGACTGTATTGACTAAGACTATACTAAGTTGGATCTTTTATAAAAACAGGGTCCTTTATCATTGTCATATATGAGTAGTAGCCTATACAACAACAAAAAACAACATCAACTACAGCAATAAGCAACATCAAACAACAAACAACATCAAACATAACAACAACAATAAAAAGAACTAGCTGCTTCTTTATATATCATCTTCATACATTTGCTACTATTCTTTATTGGACATTGATATGCCATAAAGTGAAGACCTGTGTAACCTTTGACCCCTATGACCTATATCATGTTGGCCATGTGTCAAGCTCACCTTTCATTGTTGAATGCCTGTTGTTTTATCAGATGTTATCCCCTTGAATTGGCAGACCAGATTTATTACAAACCAGCCATGAAGATGCGAAGAAACATAATACTGAAATATTTCAAGAAAGGAATTTGTGAACAGAGTCACAACTGAAATGTTCATTGTTATATTACATGCTTACAATGATTTTCAGACAGGGATACAGAGGACTAGATTTCTTTGTAGACCTGCTGAGATTGGTGTTTACCAGGTATATACCTACAGAGCTCTATAAAGATATGTAATTGAATGGATTTCACTTACAGAATACTTATATATACTGTGCTAAAAATAAGGGTCAAAGCCACCACTGACCACCATCATTTTAATGTTGAGTTGAAGTTATTATCTCTACTTTTAGTACTAAGAAAATCTTCGGTTGTTGTCTTTTCATGTTGTGAAGATGTTTTGAGATAAATTCAGATGATACTGCCAAAACTGAAACAAGTTCAATGGCCAATATATATATCCATTAACATACTTTAGCTCGAGTGAGGCTGTTGAGAGTATTCAAACCTCTGTAGTTAAGGTACAGCTCTGTGTTTTTGAAATAAATTTCTTTCAAAGCTTTACACAAGCATTTTCTGTAAGAAATAGACAGGCTTTCGTTACTTTAAGTTAGAAAATGTCCAAACAATTAAGACTTGTATCCTTCTTTGTTGAAAATTTCAACATGACATTTATTATCATTTTATGTCTTACCTGTGCAGCTACTTACATATGTGATAATCTGACAGATAAACATTGTAGTACTTCATTGCTGAGGCCAGATAGCAACAAACTGCTTAACACTATTAACACAATTAGTTTGTTTAGATGGAGGTTTAAAGTCTTGACACTATTTGTTGGTTGTATGACAAAGTGTATCTACTGTAGGGAGGCGACAAGGACTTGGCTAATAATAGAGGAAAGACAGAGACCTCAAGTTCTGCAAGGGGTAGCATGAAAATGACCCTGTAATCTTATCTAATCTAGCTCCAGAATGACCCTAGAATCTGTCATTCTGTATATTATATGAAAGTTTGACAGATATGTGGTGATGTGCATGGCAGAACAATATCAACAGAACCATGACAACCGGCCATGAGAGAAAACCTAGCAACAAGATAGAACCTTGACAACCGGCCATGAGAGAAAACCTAGCAACAAGATGGAACCATGACAACTGGCCATGAAAGAAAACCTAGCAACAAGATGGAACCATGACAACTGGCCATGAAAGAAAACCTAGCAACAAGATAGAACCATGACAACCGGCCATGAGAGAAAACCTAGCAACAAGATAGAACCATGACAACTGGCCATGAGAGAAAACCCAGCAACAAGATAGAACCATGTTGGCAAAAATAAGAAAAGGTTACAGATAACAGTATAATTATGATTTGGTTTCCAACTTAATGTGAAATAGAATTTGTTAAAAATAATTGTATACATTACTAACACATAATGTAACACCATTTACAGTGAGAATTAACATGCTGCTGATATTGTGTAAAAAGACATAAAATCTTACATTCATCATTTCTCATATTTGCGGCCTTCACTTACCAGGTACAATTTTTTATCACTTGTTAAGCCCATACTTAGAAACAAACCAGGGTTTATGATTTGTTACATAAAAATCTACCAACGAATGCTTAAGGGTACCTTAAAGGTCCATGATAGCTCCGTCAGGTTAGAGCATTGGTCTATGTGAACTTGGGTGTAGTATGTGGTTCAATGCTCCCTATCTGGTTCGACAGTTTGTGTTTCATAGGAAGCTGGGAAACATATATACCAGTCTGTGTTGACATGGTTTTGTCCTTGAGCAAGACAATATACCCTAATTACTCTTAGATTGTGTGCAGTGGGCCTCCCATATGTTGTTCAGTGAGGTAGACACCGGCGTCTACCAGGAGACCCTACTTTAAATGTTCATGAGGCGATAAATACACCAAAGAAACAAACCCTATAAAGTTAAAGGAGGTTATGTCTATGGGTGACCAGACGATGGAAAGGTGTTTTTATAGTGTCATCTTACTGCAATGTCAAAACCAGGACACGATAGCATGCCACTATGTACTGAAAATGGCCTATTCAGTTCTTACAGCCAACTTATATAGTCAAACTGGATGTCAACCAGAGAAGGGTATATTTAGTTTTAGAGATTTTAGTGTATTTGGGGATCTGGTGACAACTCAAAACCTTCAGCATTGGTTGATTAGGTAGACAACATTACCTGGTACTAATTTACATATAGGTTTGAACAGGATGATTGAAGGTGTTCAGCGAAGGAATATGAGCTGAACTTCAAATTTAGGTTGGGGCATTTCAGAAAGTTTTTCTATTCATATGAATCAGAACTATTTTCAAAGGAATGAATTTCAAGAGGTGAATTCTTCCTGTTGCACAAGGCGCAAGAGATGTTAAGTTCAACAACAAAGTTCATGTGCTGATATAATCTGCACCTATATCAAACCTGGATGTCACTCTCTCAGTCTGGGTCATAATTTGCTATATTGGAAGAAACTGAAATGGCAAGTACTGTTTCAAATATAGACTTTAAAAAGTACATTAAAAATTTGTACCAAATACTAAATTTCTCAGGAATAAAAAAACCCTGAGTTTTTTATCAAATTATGCATCTATCGTGAGAGCCCTGTGGGAGCCCCTGATTGATCCTTCATCTGATACTACATGTAGATGTACTGCAAAGTGCAGTAGAAGAGTGTACATTTATGGGGCCCTTAATGGTTATACTGATCTTTTAAAACGCAAAAAAATAGACATTTAAAGCCAATTCATCAATAAATAAATGTGAACTGATATGAAATCTTCATCATTTTTCAAAATAAAATCTGAAGTACACACATATATCCACAAATATAAAGAACAAGTTTTAATCTCCCCTTGTGATTTTGTGCCCCTTGTCAATGGGTATGTTTAGCTGGCCAGTAATTTTGCAGTTAATGAAGAGGTATTGATTTTGCTGCACGCATCATTTTCCTTTTTCCGTTTTTGTAAGCCTAGTTAGCTTATATTTATTAGGATATCACAACATTCTATTAATTTGAGATATGCCTTGAGGTAGCCAAGCAAACATCATACTGCAGTGTTCATCTGTCCATTTCTTGTCAATGTTAAGTTCAAGTCACTTTCTTCAGTAACCATTGGATTTTAAACAGATTTGGCTGAAAGCATTCTTGGGAAACGATGACATTGAATGGCAAGATCCTGAGATGAACAGATTGATAAAGTGTAAATTTGACTGTATAGCTATGAAACAAGATCTACCAGGAAACCATACTTACAGATTTCCTTAAATCTTTTTTTATGACCTTGCTTGTTTTTGGTAGGGGGCTTACTAATGTATAGTTGACTATGTTTGTTAGGCTTGGTCCTTGTCTTGTCATACAATATTTCCTGTCAAATCATTGTCATATCTTACATACATAAAACTGAGTCTTGCAAACATTTTCTAGTTACAAGGAAGCTTTCTCAAGCATTTATGGGCTCCCCATCTCTCCACTCTTACCCATCTAACTTATGACCAATTAATGTTAGATTGCACAACTAGTTTCATCTTAACTTCAGCAAGGCTCATTAGTTCTGCCACAAAGATATAGTGCATAGTTAATGATGTAAGGTCATCAACCCAGAATGAAACATTTGCAGAAATGTTTTTGTTTATTTTGCCAAATATTTTGGTGAATTATAATGATACATTGTATAAAAAGTCAAATTACTGGAGTTGATTTTAAATACATCCTAAGGTAGATCAGATTGTTATCAACCAAAAATTTATTTTTGTGAGTTCTCTTCAACTTTATTGCTAAAAACAATTCATCCCACAATATAAAATTTAAGGACTCGCAGGTATATTCATAACTGGATCGGGATAACAGAATCAAATCTGTATCGTGTAGCCATTACAATTTCCTATGATATTTTGTGCTGAATGATGAATTAATTTGTCGCATTAGTAATATAATCTATATTTCTCATTCATTATGTTAAGTAAATACTTGTAGAAAGATATAAAGTTCCGTTGGAAACTGGAATAGGAAATACCTGAGACGATTAGGAATATAAATTAGGAAACCTTATTTAGATGATGGATGGTAGAGATAAGGATTGATGAGAGTTAGCGGTCAATAACTGTGACAGTCCTGTTGTATTGACATATTTTGTTGTAATTAACCAATGTACTGAAACATTTTATTTATGGTGCAAATTTTACAGTTATCGTAAATGTCTTAACGAAAAAGGATGAATTTTTGACATAAGGAAAGAAATGACCTATAAATTTTGACAACAATTCTATTTTAAAGGTATGGCTTCTATTTTTTATAACTTTATTTCATCCTTGAGATAAGCATAAAATAGAATCCATGGAAAATGACAACCATTACAAAAAACAATTAATTTGATTGAAAATGCCTACAATGATCTTTCTTAGATTTTTATTCAATAGAGCGAGAAATTTACCAAAAACTGATGAGAGCCAAGCTAATGGAAACATGTAAACATATGAAAGTTTTTTCCCAAAAGTGGTATTATGTTATATAAAAGAATTGGAGTAAATCATGTGAACTGCAAATATATTAAAAGCTGTGACAAGAAAAGTTTTAAGAGGAAAGAACACTTATACAATGTAGCTAAATCAGAGGAAGCTGACATTGAGTTTTTGATCCCCTCTTCTGTTTAATCATCAAAGCAACACTTATAAGTATCCCGTTTCCTTCTTCTGTGTAACCACTGTATATTATCAATGTCAGAAATTTCTTTAGCATTACAATGGAAACCCTCTTACAGTACAGCATCACTACTGTGTGTATACAGATTTTTTTGTATATTGTACCATGGTAATCACACAGCATTATATATGTGTTGTGGATTTTCTGGTCCTATGAAGGGTCGAGGAATAGGAATAGCCTTCTTTACACTAGTCAACAATGTCACTTGGTTTGGGAAGTTTTATTTTCCTGTGTCATTTAAAGGCTAAGAAGATTAACTTAGAATAAGAAGTAGAGAAAACCTACATATATGTACATTTGTAGTACATGGAATGTACTGATGTAAACAACAGAACACTACTGGTCTGAGAGTGGTGATCAAAGGGAAATAACCTTGTACGTTATTTCTTGCATTTTATGATATGCTTAGTTTTCTCCATTGAGTTGATTTTCTGGCAAGTGCTTTTTGCTAAAACATAAATATTCAGTATTTTCAGCTTCTTTTAAGAATAGTCAATGACATATTTTAGTCACCCTGAAGGATATGGACAGAAGAATACATATGGTTTTTGGTTTTGTTTGTTTTATTTTCTAAGTTTTCTTTACAGATAATTTCAGCAGTTGTGACAAAGACTAATAGTGATATCTTAATGTTGGTATTTACTGTAAAGAAAAGTACCTAAATGTTTTGACTTATTTAAATATTTTATTGGCCAAATCTGATGGTTTATCTGTTGAAATGTCTGTTATTGGCCCGTAGATTGCATGGTTTAAATTCTGATTTGGTGTAATGCTTGTTAAATCATAAATATACATTTTTGTTCCCAATCTTTTGTATTTATTCTATATTCAAGTGTTCTGTTATTTCTTTCCCTCTAAGCATTATATTAATTGGATGTTCAACTTTTTCAGTCAGGCACTTTGAACCAACAAACTATTCAAAATTTGGCTAATGTCTTCTTAATTGCTTTTTTTAACTTTTCAGCTCTCATTTTACTATTCTTCATTGTCTTATGAAATAATTAAATATGTATGTTTTTTGTTCTTTACTGTATTTCACAGTGTAGCGGTAACATGGTTCAAAGGGAGATTACTTGAAAATGTGAAGCTAATTGATGGTCTTCAGGGGAAGGGAGGTAACACCACTCTCCTTGTATGTTTTGTGGACAATACACAACAGAGCTACAGAGCACAAGATATGATATTTCATTTTGCTCAATAAAAGGAAAAAAATATTAACTTTTGAAAGTATGCAGAATTTCTTCAGTAGTGTGTTTTCTGTAAATACAGTCACAATAAAGAACAGATTTGAATTGTATGAAATAATAACACATTTAAAATTGAAACAAATTTTACATTTTTGACAACAGATATGAACAAATCATGTTTCAATAACATGTTGTGGTTGTCTTTGATGAAATGCAAAAATCAATATGTAGTACATGGACAAATATCACTCGGAATATTGATTTGAAAAGGGGACGGAGGGATTTTCAAAACTCTGCTGTTTGTCAAATTTGGATCATAACTTTGCTTTTATGTGAGATGATTAATAACACATAGGAAAATAGTAGGTAAATAACTTTAAATTGGGCATAACAGAGTTCATTTACATGTGTGATGTATCCACCACAGCACAGTTTTAATTGTATGTAATAGTGCATCTACTGTGGGGACTGATTATGAACACATGATAAAAGTAGCATTTGCTTAATCCTATGCATTGACCAATCTACTGTAGCACATACCTCTCTCTTTATGAATGATATCATTTTAAACCTAAAAGAAAAAAAAAAAAGCATATCCTGTTTTGCTTTGAACCAATCATATTATATACAGAATCTAATACCATAATTTGGGCTTGACAGATGATTGAAAGCAGACCAGTGTGTACCATATTGTTGACCGACGTTATTATTGCAAATGTGCCAAAAAATTACTTTCAGTTGGTTCTCTATATTACGAAGTTTTTCTCTATATTGGGGCTGTGATAGCTCTGTTCCAATGGAAGGTTTTGTTTCTCAGGAAGCTGAGAAACTCCAGCAACCTATATTGTCCTGATTGTGTCCTTTAACAGGACATTTTACCCTTACTGCTCTGGACAGGATGTGACCTGGCCTCTCCTATATTGTTCAGTGAACAAGCCACCAGCTACTACAAGGAGACCCAACCTCAAAATGACTGTAGCTGTTCACAGGAAGATTAACCCAGCAAATTCTCTCATCTGATTACAAACATTCAACTGACTTCTATGATTAATTCACTTATGATACTTCTACATCCTATATGATAATACACTACAAATATATATTTAAGCTTAATAGAAATATTTTCCTGGAAAGCTGGAGTATTGTTTGATATTATATATACACATAGCACATCAACATATTTATTGATACATGTACATCTTACCTGTTGAAATCATTAATATAGATAGGTCACCATCTATCCAGCACATCCTTGTTGTCTGTTTCCTATGCTGTCCACGATTTCTCCTTTCACGCTGGTATAGAGCTTGGTACAAGGCTTAAGTGTATAACAGTATATATACTGTTGTATATACAGCACAGGTAGATTTTCTGTGTGTATACAGCCACTCTGTGAAAAAATACATACGTTATATCTTACTACCATCTTGTACGGGGTATACTCCGAACTTTTGTTAGTGAATGGTTTTGAATGCAGAAACTATTGAAGTTCAGGCTTGGGTTTGCTTCTGAGTCGCTGATACCTAAGCATTTTGTTTAATGCCTGTGAGTGTCGTGTTGGTCATTGTTTCTTAGAAAGCTTTTTCTTGAAATCTCTTGGTATCCATATTCACTCTCTTAAATTTAAGTTAATTGATAAAAAAATTTTGGTTATGTGCATGTTTATGATTGTTTAGGCAGGTGATATCAGAATGGCCACATCTCCATGTTCATAGAGCCATCTTCTTTCGTCTATCAACATTTTTTTTAACAAAATCCAGATTTATCAGCTAATCATGAGGAAAACAATTATTTATCTTTTTCTTTTTAAGTATCAAGAATAAATAACACTTACCGTAGCAATTAAAGTTAATATAATGTATGGAAACTGTTCTACAAAAAACTGATTCACAATAATCTGTGTAGCTTTTCTGTTATTAAATTAAGCTCATAGGTCTGCGAGCCATCTTTGATTTATATTTGTTTTGTAATGGAATAAGACAGGTAGAGTTTCACTGCTGGAGAAGAAGCTGACATACAATCTATCTAGTGTTAGATTACCCTTTCTATACTGACAAAATCATCTACTCTATTCAGAAAACAGATTTAATTGATTAAAAAAAGGTGATTTATAATGTTTGATATGAAAAAAAAATCTACTACAAAATCATTAATTTTTGCTGTGGAATTTTATATATTCTTTTGGATTTGGGTATGGATTTCATATGCAAGATCAAGTGCTAATGAAAATGGACATATTTGTATTTGGAAAACCACGAAATTTGAGCCCCTTGAAAATGTGATTTTACAGTATATAGCTTGAATAATAATCACATCTTTACACATTGTATTATAAATGAGAGTGGGAAAATTTTGACCTTTGATAACCCAAAGGGTTGAATTATACCGATGTATATGCCTGTTTTTGTTGTTTCATTATCTTAAGATTTGGTCCAGATTACTTTTCAAACTTTTACCTCTTCCTGCACCCAAAAACAAAGGGCTAATATCTGCAAAATTGAAACTTTAAATTGGACATGAACTTCCAGTACAGTCACATTAGCTTGATAACAGTGTTAATTATCAGGATTCTGTACTATAACTGGTAAATTACTAGATTCATTGCATGAAATCTTGCAACTCTACTAACTAGTAAAGAACTATATATATTGAATTAATTTGCCAGTTTTAACAATCTCGTTTTTCTTGGTAATTCCTATATTCATGCTCTGTTTGATAACGTGTTCCCTATTCCTAGTATATGCTGTATAGAAGGATATTTGCAAACCTGCACATGGAATAAACCTTACACACAAGATACAAATGTGAGTTTTCCATTCATTATATATTCATCATATAAAATTTGACGTGAAATTTTCAAGGGACATTTATTTTCTGTGTATTGTGTTATTGCCACCTTTTATCAACTGGCTCCTAGGCTTGACTGATTCATCAAAGATCAACTACGATATGCAAATGATATTCTAATGAGGTCAATACATATGACTAGATGTATAAGATCACATTAAAAATCTACTCCTCTTTATAATATGCCATCAAACAACAATAAAATAACTCTGTGTATCTCAATCAGTTGTGTTAATTTATTCAGAAGGGTATGGAGTATATATTCAAAATTTGTCACTAGTGATTCAGATGTGTTCTTTGATATGTGTTCCTGGAAACATTAGAGTTAAGACTGACTTAAAAAAACAAATTTCCAACAATTTGCCTTCTGGCTAGATGCTATAAAATCTTTTAATTAAGTGTCAAATTGTAAGAAAAATTAATTCTTCAGGAATCTATAATTTTCTGCATCTTTAAAATGTGCTTGATCTTTTATTTCATCAAATATTTAAATTCATCACTCCACATAATCTTAAGCTGACTAAACATATTTAGAAATAAGGAAAATGCTAGCTTCTAAAAAACTTATTTTCCTGAAAGGAATATTAGGAAAAAACAGCTACGTGAAAAAGAGTTTAATTTGGAAACAAATTCCTCCAATGTTCATATACCTGGTCTTGGCTTTGCTGTTTATAAAACAGTGACCACAAGCCTTAATCTATAATACTCACAATTCTTTACATCAACAGTGTTCATTAATATTTTCCAGGACTTGTTTAAAGAAAAAATTGTAAGAAATTAAAAATGAGTCTTTGTCTTTAATGGAAGATCCAAATTGTTTAATGTATTGACTGTAGAGGTAAAATTTTTGATTTGTAAGCCATATAATGGCACCAGAGAGTGATTTTGTTTTCCACAATGCAAGAAGCTGCATGTTTAATCTGCATCAAGAAACAATAATATTACTAGTAATTAGAATTATTTCAGTTGTCACATTTACTTCAAGTAATGAGATAAATTCAAATTTGTGAATCTAACTCAGAATTGATAAAATGTGAGCCAAAATAAAAGGTAAATAAAAAAAAAGCAGAGTTATATAGAAACCCATAAAATAGTGTAATGAGATCACCAACAAAACTATGTGTTCCATAAGGATAAGTGTCTTCTGCTTCATGGATACCACACAACATGTAAATCTAGGCCAAGTCTAGTAATGTCATGCTATAAAAATAAGAATAAGGGTAGTACACCACTAGAAATGTTGCCATAGCAACAAGACACATCAAGGGTATTACACACTAGAACTATTGTCAACAATACACATCAAATTTCAATCATATCAGGAAAGAGGGGAAATGCATGAAGATTTTTCTTAACACCACATGTGGCACTATCAAATACACAGGTGGCTCTTTATTTATTATATGGAGGATTTGAACGTAATTCTCAGACTGCATGAGTGTACCCATCAATAGAATTACATTCAATCTTAATTGTTCAAAAAAATTCTTAAACATTAACAGAATGTCACATGTAGGCAAATTCACACTAAAACAGCTTATTTCTTAATACAATTTCCTCAAATTGTCATCCCCACTTTTTATATTTTGTGTAATTAATGTTTTAAGTGTTTTCATGATGTAGAATTCACAATATCAAAAAGTAATTTAAATACATACATAGAGAACTTTCCTCAAAAAATGATTCTGAATTCTTGGCCTCCGTGTTCAATGTTTACCTTTATACTAAGCCAACACAGTCAGGTGGTTACAGTTAAGAAGAGGGAATGTAAATATTGGCCTCTTGGTTATTAACTTATATTATTACTGAACACCTGCAATTTAAAACCTAAAATCTATATTTACTTGAAAACACATTTATAAATTGGATTCAAGATTTGTTTGCCCAAAAATTCTTTTTAGATCAAAGTATACAGAAGATCTTTCTTTAAATTAATTTTAAAGAAAACTACGATGTACTCTATCATTAAGTTTAGGTGTGGCTAGGTCATAGGAATTTCAAGTTTAATTGAGTATTTCACAAAAGGCGAGTAGTTCTTGATCTAACATAGGCAGGTAACTGAACTAAGAAAATTTAATGTACATTAATTTTGAAAGGAAAAACATAACAGAACAAATTTTTCAGTGAAAAGTTAATTCTTTTTTGTTTTGTTTTTTTGCCAGATAATTATATGAGAAATAAAATAAGATATATAAATAAGAGCAATTTTTGTTTGATTAAGTCCGATATCATAACAGTGTAAACCATGACCACCAGTTCAGGTCTTAAATATACAATTTCAGATGAGAATTTTATGACTTTTAGACAAAGTATTTGTCATCTTTACTTCTAATACATGTGGACACATGTATAACTAAACAATTCCAAAATTTAATGGATATTCAATATCAGTTGAGATTTTTCCTTGTTTTGGAAACAATACATGTGGCCCAATTATTATACATGTAGAGATGTTATCAGTGATTTCATTTTCAAAATACAATGTATATGTAGAAAGTCAGTTCTGTACATTACTACAGAAATGTTGAAATTTGAAGTATTGTTAAGGAATATGTATACTTTTGGTTAAAACTTCAGGAGTATCTAGTAGTATAATTACTTCAACTTGAAACTCCATTTTCCATATAGATATATTCTGAATATGATTAAATGCTATCAATAGTTCCAGTTACCACTTTTGAAAATGGAACCATTTCTTCAAATCCTCATGGAAATAGAAATCTCAGTTGATACATCTGTTGTAAGTTTTCTAAACGGAAAAACCAGGTGTAGAGTGTGTATGTGGGTGATGATACAGTTTAGGATATTTGTGCTGCCCACTCTCAATCTCTGCTATAAATACCCACATACTCATCTCTAAATCAAAAAACATACACGGAAGCTTTCTTAAATTTCAAAATGTTTAGGCTGTTGAAATGTGATGTTGAACCCTCCTTGCAACACATTTCTAAGCTGTTTGCATGTGTGCATGAGCACAGATTATTATTTTTTTCTTTCTCCAAATTCAACATTTTTCAACTACACAGATATAAGATATATAAATGTGTAAAATTAATTATTATAGTGTGTGTATACCATGAAATACAATTAAAGGGAAATTTTTTTTTTATCTTGGTATAATTTAATCATATTAAGTTCTTTTTAATGTCCACAAATGGCCTCAGTATAATCTAGTCTGATGCTCTCTGGAACTAAATTCACGTGATAAATGATGAATTAAATGACAAAGGAAGCACCCTTAGTCAGAGCAGAGCACAATCAGTAACCATACAAATGAAAAAAAAACAGTCTTGCAGCCAACAAAAATGAAATTTAGTCTCCATGGTGACTGGTTGATGAAAGGGAGATAACTGCATAATTAATAAATATTGATTAAAGAAACTCTTGTCGGTGCCTCGATGTACTAGAATTTTGAAGGCCTTAAAGGATATTTTCTTGTTATTTGAAGTCTTTGTAAGGAAGTGATATCATATTAACAATGAACTCCTTGAACCTTTTAAGTGTGTAGATATTTTCAATGTAAAGACTATAAATGTTGACCCTTGGACGGAGGAGAAACAATTTTACAACCAGATTTCAGATCATCTGCTGGTTACAACCTGATCTCCCTGTTTGAAGGTCTAGACTGACCCATCCTTTTAGGTGGGACATTCCACTGCGGGAGATTGGTGTGAGCTACAGAGACAGACCAGAGTGTGGGCAGGTTGAATGGCTGATGATATGATGATGTAATTTCCAACATGTGTGCTCCACTGTAAAGGTTACTCATCAGTGCTGCTGTAGGTATCGAAACAAAGGAATACACACGCAGGAAATCACTATTTTGGATTCTTGTGTTGAGAAAGACTTGGAAACAAAAATCCAGGGGAACTATTCTTTCTCACAAATAAGAGAAGAAATCTTGTCTTTCACTGATTTTAGCTGCAGGAATAGTTGGCCGGCCAATCAGATCGATTTACCTGATGACCAATCATGTCATCCCCTCATTCCTGTAAACTTAAAGCACCATTCCTCAGTTTGGTTCCTGCAAAGGTAAGACTTTGACCTTTGAACTACATGTATCTCATTTACATATTTCTTAATTAGTAATGAATGCATAATGAGGCTCCTCCCATGTTCAATCATTTATATTGCTTACTTATGCTTCACCTAGTTACATACCATTAAATGATGTTACCAAGGTAACCATTGTAAATAACATCCATGTTTTTTATGTTATATTTTGTATACTATCAGGGTGACAACACATCCTTACTTGTGTACAAATATGTTTGTATTTGTTTATGAACATTCTTGACTCATTTGTTTTTAGATAAGCTTGAATAGACTTTAATTAAAACAACCCACATGGACTGTTTGAAGTTAATTATATACCGGAAACATTAAGAAAATCACCCCAGCTAGTGATAAGTTTTTATATCCAAACAATATACTCGTGTTATTGCAGGGCAAAATACCCTTTCAACCATTAGGTTTCACATTAAGGTTGTTGTCCATCATTTATATAGCCAAAACTCTATGTTAAAGGAAACCTCATTCATGAGGATATTAAGATCTTGTCACTGTGACCTATATTTTCAGTTTCACTGCAGTATTGCCAACTCACCAGATTTCACTAGGACAACCTGATATTTAGACTGTCGTAAGTTACGAACCCATTTGACTCGTCGAGTTGTCAAATGACCCATGCCTCTAGACTTACCCCTGTTAAGTCCCATTTACCTGGATATCAGCAGTCTCACTCAACCAGGCTCTTGTTGTCTGTATACCTAAACATGCCATGATTAAGTGTATGATTGAGCAAGACAAGGATATTAAGCTAGGCATGGCATTATAAGGGGGACAGAGAGTATTTTTTTCGAATAAAAGATGCGTAGTTTCAGTTCAGATAATTTATATCTGTAATTTAATTGTTAGTTCGATTTGTTCTGCAGACTTACATATTACATATTACATCGTAAGAGATGCTGAAAAAGACTGCTGTTCATGTATAACAATACTGGATGCAATAAGTTAAGGATCATAAATATATGTGATTTTTGGCGCTATTAAAATAAATAAAGCTTTATCACCAATGTGTGCAGAAATGATTTGTCCATGCAACCTACAGTAAACATGTGGCAAGACATTATGTTTAAATTAAACACTCAGTTGTGGTTTTATTGAAAGACTGTAGACGTATCAACAAATTTTGTGTTTCTTCTGAATGTCCTGTCATTTTGCATCCCGTTTTGAACATGTATTAGCATGACAGCTGCAGAGGCTGGCCAAGCAGTTCAAATGCTGCAGTCACAACAAACTCTGGCTGCACACTTCAAAGTGTCACAGAGTGTCATTTCAAGATTTAGGAATTGATTCCAGATGAACAGAAACGTCACCGAGAGACCTTGATCGGTAAAGTAGACCAAGACGTAGGACAGCCTGTCAGGATAGTTTTTTGAGCTCCCTTACTAGGCAAAATTGATTTGCAAGTTCCAAGTTGAATAACAACTTCTGTCAAGCAACTTAAAGAAAAATTTCTGTACAAACATTGAAGAATAGACTTTAAAGCACTGGATTTCATGCTCAGACCTCAACTCACATGCTGTCACCATATAGCTTGACAACATTTGGCAGCTGACCATGTGAATTGGCTGCGACTGCATCAGTGGTGGCCGATTCTTTTTACGGATAAGTCCAGGTTTGGTGTTGACTTTCATGATGACAGGAAGTGTTTTTGGCATGTGTTAGGTGATAGGCAAAACTGCTGCATCACTGAGCATGACTGCTTTTCGGTAGGGGCTCAGTAATGGTTTGGGTAAAGGACAATGCTCAATAACATAGAGCTAGACTTATGAATGAGTACCTTTAAGCAGAAACTATCAAGTGATGGACTGGCCTAAACCCAATTAGCATGCGTGGGAGATGTTACAGAAATGCATTACTGGTTGTCTGCGGCTTCCTGTCAACTGACAGGAGCTTGCTTTTTGTCAAGAATGGCCAGGAATAGTTATATGGCCCCTGATTCGTAGCATGCCAAGCTGATGTTGTGCTGTTATTGGGGCCAATGGAGGACACATCCACTACTGATAGTGTGGCTAAAACCCACTGAAGCATTTTGATTAAGCATAAACCATTGGGACATTAACCTTGATTTACATGGTTACAAAATTTTATGTTGACATACATGACACAAGTGAATGAAATTGATTTAAAGTGGGTCCAAATTTTTATTCTTATTTCTGTTTTTTCTTTTGATACAAATAAATTTATCTTTAAAAGGTTTTCCCTAAATTTTCATGCTTAGTATTTACACAGCAATTACCTTATTTATTATTGTTGTATATAAATAAATCATCAAATCCTTATTGTGTCAGATTTGTGTGCCAGATAATTCTGACAAACAATGATGACAGCATGACAGAACCTTTGATTTTGTCCAAAAGAAACAAAGAAATTGAAAATCCGATAGCTATATAATGTGCGCCACCCTACCTTGGAGATTTTCCTCAAAAAGAACTGGGTACATTATGTTGGTTTTTTCTGTACTTATTCTATCAGTCTTTAGGAGAACATGTATCATTTCCTGTCTATATATCAGACTTTAGCAAGTCTATACTTGCTTTATTAATCTTATGAGTTTATGTATCATTTCCTGTCTGTATATATTGGACTTTAGCAAGTCTATATTTATTTTATTAATATTTAGGAGTATAACCTGACAGTCTATACAACAAAGTCAATAACTGTAGTAAATCTATGATGTAGTTATGATCAGTTAATTTTTTCCTGACTTTGGTAACATTTTCGTGAGTTGGTTAAAGTGAAAGTAAGATTCTGACCTATGAAAACAGTACCAACTTACTTGTTTATAACTTACAAGTTACTGTGTTACCTGGTTATATACAGGTGTGTACCTGGACAAAGGTCGTTACAGGTGTGATATGACCATCATTGATGTGTTGCTTTGTAACACAATTGAGAAAGGCGTCCCACCCTATATTTTCAGATTTCGAGCGTTTTGCTTTCAGGCAGTAAATGACAAAGACTAGATATATGATACCTTAAAATGTATACTCTCTCCAACTCTGTAGGGTTCTAAAAGATTTGATTTCAGATCAAGAAGCCACAATAAGTCCCACCCAGGGTACATAGCAAAATGTTGAAGGACTAAATCATATCTTGATTTATCCTTGCATGGACACTTAGTGGCTAGTTTTGAGGGTGATTTGACCTTGTGAACTTTCCTTGAACTAAAAGAAACCTTGAAATGTGTTACACATGTATATGATTATTCTGATTCTGTAGACATTACCTTACAAACGTTTAATTATTTGACCTTACATTTATCTATTATTTACATATGTGTATGACCTTTATAAGAGCGAGAGATATCCCATATATGTATGACCCTTGTAGGAGGGAGGGATATCCCATATGTGTATGACCCTTGTAGGAGGGAGGGATATCCCATATGTGTATGACCCTTGTAGGAGGGAGGGATTTCCCATATGTGTATGACCCTTGTAGGAGGGAGGGATTTCCCATATGTGTATGACCCTTGTAGGAGGGAGGGATTTCCCATATGTGTATGACCCTTGTAGGAGGGAGGGATTTCCCATATGTGTATGACCCTTGTAGGAGTGAGGGAAATGCTTGCTGTATCTCATTGAATGTTGGTAGAAGTGATTAATGGTATGGCACCACCTGCCTACCTTTTAAGAGACATTGGAAAGCCAAATAAAAGTCTGCAGAATTCCACTTCATATTTATACGAGGCAATCAAAGTCACCCCCTTCCCCCTGGGTATTTTCTGGTACTGAGGGGACATTAAAGAAACCAAGGTAGACCTGCTGTCCCTGTTGTAACTCTTGGGAAATTGATATTTTACTTTCTTTCCTGCCTTGTTCTTTCTTCTTTCCTTTATTTTTCACTCTCTCACTCCCTCTTGACACACAACCTCATATGACCCAGGTTGTGGCAAGGACATTAAATTATGTAAAACAAATTACATGTACAAAATCAACGTATTAGTTTTGTGTATTTTGATTACAGTAAAATTATTTCATTAATGCTATAAGGAAGTATGACTTATGATATGACAATTCATTTACTCTAAATTAGATCAAAAATATCACTACCCGGTCTGATAAAATTACCGACATTTACAATTATAAGATTATATAAGTAGAAAAGGGTCTTAATATAAAAATGTTTTACAGAGGTCAAAAGTATTAAGCTTGTGTTTTATAAAGTTGACAAGGCTAAGTTCAGCCTTTGAGATTGATTACAGCCTAAGGTAAAATCCACCCCTATACAAATATCGCCTGTTTTACAACCTGTAATTTACTCTTGCTGACAGGGATGGGTGGGTTTAGTGAGATCAAGGACATTATAACTATGTCTTGAATACGATAGACGAAACCTGCAACAATAGTCTGAATACTTCCTGTTGGCCAGGACATATGTAAATCTTGTTTCTGAGTTAAACAAAAAATATATTCCAGTTAAATGAAAAATAAATGTATATGAATAAAGAGTGATGTTGAAAGGGGATGTACTTAGATGTTGATCTGTTATGATTGAAAGGGAAATAATCAGATCAAGGTTTAGATATTTAATTTGTAAAATATGTCAAGGAGAGTTAATCAAATATGAATTTGTATAATAAAGTGAATAAATGTTATTAGACATTAATAAACATAACATATCAAGGGGAGGTAATGATGAATGAATAACACTATTGTTTGGGAGCAGAGGATGATATATAAATACAATAAAATTCAAGGGGAGGTAAACATATGAGTTCACATCATCCAAGGGGAGATAATTACATTATTCAAGGTGAGGTAATCATTTATGAATTTATTTTCTAACTCAAACAAAAAGTTTAAATCATGGTATGTAACCTATGATTTACATGTTTGCAGGAGTAAATTTTATTACATACCAAACATCAGTTAAACTAATGCCAATAGATGGTAGCTCATTATTTACAAACTAAAATAGAAATTTTTATTCTTGAAGTAAACCAACATAAACATCATATAAATATATACTGGTTGACATTTGTACTTTACAGGTACATTTTTGGGGTTTGATGAATGATCATATTTCATTTGCACTTTAAATAACATCACTATTCAATGAAAGACATCCTGATTGAATTCTCAAACACAACAAGTCTTTGTTAGTAATTCAAAATTTTTTGTTCACTTGTTAATCTTTCAGTAGCATGTGTACTTTAAATGTAATAACATTATAATATGGATTTGAAAATCTGAAGATTCCTGGACCAAACCTAACAGAAACATTCATTGTATTGTAGTAGGTGTTGTCTGGTATATGAATTTGAAAGTTAAGAAAAACAAATAAAACACTGAGACATGATTTGATTTCTTCCACCAAAACATTCTTGGGTATTTTTCTCTCTTTGTTTGATTTTTAATTTTAGAAATATGGAAGTTAGATTCAGTATATCTTTTCAAATAATTTTTTATTACAAGTATTTCTTGCTGAATTTCATGACATTATTTTATGGAATTTTTTGTTCCAATCTTTAAGTGGTACAAGCTGATATTCAGGACATGAAAATTGATATTGTCGTAGAGGATACAGAAATTGATTATGGCACTCCGAGATATTTCGGGGAAGGGTTTTGAAGTGGTTTTCTCTGGTTTACACATGTATGTGAATGTCAAATTATGTGTCCCAGCCCACAGACATATGGCCAATAGGACTAACAAAAAACATTTCAGACTTGGAGAGGTTACATGATCTGTATATCCGAAATACTTAAATCTGTAAGTGGAGGACCTCTTATCTTTAACACTTTCAGTTCTAAATTTTATTTGTTCTGTACTAATAAATATTCATAATACTGGGGGTAGTAGTTTAATGATAATGATGCCCTAGTAGAGCTGCAAAAATATCGAACCATTTACATCGTCAAACTTGATTAAATGTTACCCAATTTAACAAAAATGAGGATGTAAATTGAAAAATTCTGGTTGTCACTTACATCAGATATATAGATAATATTTCAGATCATGTCTTGTAATCAATACATAATAAAGTTAACACATGCAATAATGTGATGTAATTTTAGTGAAAGAATTGAAAGAGAAAATTCACTGAAATAGGAGGAAGTATTGCATTTTGAATAGACAATTAAATTATAATAAAAGACACATATTCTATCTTTTAAAAAGTTGTTTTTCAACTCCTTGCTATTACACCATTAATGGTTAACTGTGTAAATTCTTTGATGATTTCAAACTATTGAAATGTATATGGTGTTCGACTGTTTTGAAGATTCGAGTGTAATAAACCCCAGAATTAGAGATCATGATATGGTTAAGTTTCTAGTGTATTTCACGACTGAGCTACAAAGTTGCACTAGAGTTAGTCCTTAGGGTGGTAGCTGGCTAGCTGAAGGCACATACTTGGGTTTCTTGTGATGTTTTGACTGCAGGAGAATGTAGATGTATATGTATACAGTAGTCTCAGGGGACGTTATAGACAACTTACGACAGAAATGTTCCAGTGCTGGGCAGAGATCATGGAATTATAGTGGCTGTTTAATCTTGTGTTTGGCAAAAAAAAAATTGTGATTCAGATTGTGGGTATGAATTGACTTTGTTAGCAAAGAGCATAGAAATACAGTTTAACAAGAATTCTTTGATCTGCTTAAGGACGATTGTTATCTTGATGACTGCATTGATAAAACTTAATGTTGACCTTGAAGAGTTGGATAATATTTGTCGACAATCCATTTTTTCTGCTTGTACATTTTTCATACTGTGAAATAATTTTCTGCTGGGATTGGTAATTATAAGATTTTTAAACATTTTCACTAAAAGACTCTATTTTTTATACGACTACCTTCTGTTGGATTTGAACGAGCACATTCTGAAAATACTCTAGGAATTCTTATCTACATTACCTATCAATTTATCTACAGTTGATTTTGAAATTTGAACCAAAGATATTCCTTGTTTGTAATTTCTAAAAGTTCTGTTCAATTAGTCTTATCAGTGTTCCTATAGCTTTTAAATCTTATCAACTGAAATTTGAATTGTGTGATATTCTGTTTCATGAAATGTAAATATTTTGTTTAGATCTTTCATTTTGGTGTTCAGCTGATCTTGAAATTTGATTCTATAATCTTGGATCTCTGAGTCTAGGGACTGTACACACATTTATGTTGCAATGTGTGTTTTTCAGACAAGGGTAGTTGTTCCTCTAGGACTATACACTGTAATCCCAACTTATTGCTACACCCGCCTATGGTTGGGTGATCTGATATCCTAGGCGGTCTCAACAAATTGGATATATCTCTCATCAAAAATCACCACATGAAAGTGAAAGTAGACATATAATGTTACGGATGAGCGAAGGCCAAAGGATTGAAACTCGTGCTGAATGAAAAAATTGTGAAGAAAGACTTTTTCTTTGGATTAATGAGCATTTTTCTATTTATGTAAACTGAAGGACAGTTTTTATTGGGATGACGTGAACTTTATTGTTATATTCTTATTATCAAGACATATATGAGGTGTTTTGAGGGTTGATAACTGTGGAAATCGTTATATGTGCTGTAATGCTTGTTAGCAAGCAGACTTGAAGATGTTTTTAATTTGTTAAAGTCTTGTTGATAAAAAGTACTGAAGATTACAGTGGACCCTATGTATTTAGCTTATACTTCCTTGGAAGGCTAGTGTCTGAAAAGTGATCACCTAGAATTGTTTCGAGAAAAAAAATTTGTGAAATCTTGATCATAAGGAAGGAAGTGCGCTTTATCAAAAGGTATTTAAGGAATTTTAAAAGGAGAATTTTAATCGTTGAGGATTTCATAGTACTTCTACGCATGAAAATGCATGTTGTTTTATAATAGAATGATAAAGTCAATATACACGTTTTATCACTGGAGGTGAATTTTACAGTTCATCAGAAAAACTTTTTTTATAGGAAGAGGCATTTTTATCAAGAAACTTTAGTAGCAAGTGGTGAAATATGTTTGGCATATGTGTACACTAGAACCACACATGTATGCACTTGATTTTCTATGGACTTTGAAAATTTTATTTTAAGTGATAAGTAAGATCAATGTCCTGAAAACTCAGTTGTGTGAAATGCTTTACCAGTGACGAGGAGGAGGATCTCTATAAATAACCTACAAGATCAGCATCATTGAGACTTAATTACATTAATCTTTTGACCTTTGACATGGTAATGATTATTGGAAAGAGCGGAACATTGTGTTGAGAAGTGTAAGCCTCCTCCAGGGGTTTGTATAATAACTGGTCGGACACTTTCTCCCATATATTACATGACACAACCTATTAAAGATCCAGTTTGATTGCATTGAGGCCTACAGACGTTCAAGTGGTGTTGTGATATTTGGAACCCTGTGTATGTGTGCAAATTGTGGAAGTTATATAATTTGTTCAATTAATCAAATACTTGCAATGGATTTTTAACATTTTTCCAAAGAATCGGGATTGATACACGAGCTATTCATGAATTAAACTGTGTATTTTGTGGTTACTCTGTGCTCAAATACCTGCAGTGGATTTTACGGAAGACTTTAACACAATACTGATCAGAGGACTGTTATCATTACAAAATCTACAGGATGATTCTAGCGTTTTTGTAACAGGTTATGCTAAATGTTCAATTACAAGACGTATGTGAAATGCTCTTCATGACCTAAGTTCTTAATATTATATTTTGTCTGAACATTTTAGAGTTTTTGTGCATTTATAACACATCATGAAGACATAATTATTAAGGGTCACACAGAAAGCTTTGATACCTAATCGAACATTGTGTTACATGTGAACTGTGCACATGCCTGTTATTCAAGTGTAATTCAACACAGCTAAGCTGTTGGTCTGTTTCTTGATTTATGTGGAGGAAGGCCCTACTCGACAGTACTGTAATAAGAGTCAGGGTTGGGATAGGAGTATATTACATTCAAATTTATAGGGATTATTAGGTAGGAAAATTGCCTGGATGATATACGTTTTCATTGAAGCTGCAGGACTACGTTGTTTTATATATTAAAAAGCTGTCTAGGTTATAAGAAGCTATCATCCTGTGGACTATTACGATACTTTTTATATTGACAGCATTATAGAATTATAATTAGAAATTGATAGATTCTCTGTGTATAAGGGAATTTCCGGTCAGTGTATGTTTGTATGTGTACATAAAATATATAATTGAGAACCTGAACTATCGTGGATTACATGTGGCTTTCACAGGAGTGTGTACGCAACAACACCACATAGTAAACTGCACATGTGAATGATAGGAAAACTGTACTTGACAAACTATTAGGAAACCAACCACACATTGTGGACCCAAACAATGTCCCTGTGGCACAGGATATGAAATGCACATACATTGTTTGTGTGTGCTGACCGTCGCACGATGGGGGACAACGATAGTTCGTTTTCCCGGGAGGAGAGTCCAACTCGACTGGTGACCACCTCTCCTGGAGGTTCTGAATCCTTTGGTCAACTGAAACTCCGGAAAACGTGTGGAGAGATTCTCCTGTCGCGTTACCAGAAAGTGAGTGTTATTTCCTGTGTTGAGTAGTTTGTTGATGTTGGTTAGAAACTTGAAGCTATAATGATAAAAGTAATAATTTCTTTTGAATATTAGTAGCAGACCAATTACTGCCAATTTTATAATAAGTAATTGTGAAACATTTACATTTTATTGTTTATATTAGTTTAAAAATTTCACAGAAAAGTGATATAAGAATGTAATCTAGACTTTTAATGTTAGGGCATTGGAAGTGTTGTATCACTATACTCTTTCAAAATTCAGGGAAAGTGGTGATAAGCAAGATATATTTGGGTAGTAACTGGCTAACATGGTATTTTGATCCTTCTTTGAATCTTCCTGTTTAGGAGAAAAATTGTTTTATCTTGTGGTAACTTGTGAGTGGGGTAACGAATAGGTTTAGTAAGGCCCTTGGAGGTAAAGGTTTGGTACCTTCGAAAATACTTTGTGTAATTCATCATACAATATCATTCTAAGTACCGGTAAACCCACAGTCTCAGTTTTGCAATATTGGCTTTGATTTCAGTTGCCAAGCGAATAGTTTGTAAGGTATATATATTCTGATGTCATATATACATATCATTTTGTGATTGACATGAGAATTATCTCCCTTGTTTTAAGCCTAGAAAGCTTAGCTTGTATGTGTTTTGTAAGGCCTGGTATAACAAAGTGTTACATTGCCATATAAATATATTACGGATATCATCAAGGAAGAAGGACTGAATCATAGTGAATTTCAAAACCAGTCTAAACCTCACAGCTTAGGTATCAACCTTACTCGGATCCTGCCAAGAATGGATTCAGTTTCTTTGTAAACACAGGTGTTGGATTTGATCATACACCAGAAACATTGTCCTGTAGATACATTGGGGCTATCACATGGCAAGGCTTCGGTGCAGTCATAGTTAGAAGGTCTATTGTTACAATCTTCTGCAGTATCGATTAAAATGTAAAGCAGCTAAAACCCTCTATTGCTTGTCATGATCATTCAATTGGAAAAAAGAATTTTCCTGAAGTAGCATCTCTTTGTGCGCATTGGTGTCTGGTGTTGGAGATGTATAGATCAAGTCATTACACAAAATTCTGCGATGAAATATTGAATACTACGTTTATGATCGTTGAATTGAAACAAATGTTTCTAAACTTTTAGAATGTTATGAACTGTTTTATATATGTGCTGTGAAAAATAGACAAAATCAGGCGCCGAGTGTTATCTAGGCAGGTGTTGGAAATGGACACCACCTCATAGAATTAATATCTCAGAAATGAAAAATGGAAAGTCAATTTCCCCCTGAATTAGTTTAGAGAAATATGATCTGTGAAGCTTTTACTGCTCATCCAAACCATCACCACAGCCAATCTTATCTTAATATCAAAACATGGCAGGGGGTTTCCACAAGTTGAATATTGTAGATTTTTATTTGTGAGAATTTTCTGATTTTCCGTTCCAGAATATTTACATTATTTTATAACATTACAAGTTACGTTTTTTTCTAATAGAGCCTTATAGCTGTGAAACATTTCTAAATAAAGATCTAAAATACTAAGCCATCAAATTTTGTCAATAAATATTAAATTATCATATACATCTACCAACAAAGTAATTTTCAATTACCATCAAAATGACCTTCATTGTTCTCTTGAGTTATCTCCCCTATTCTAGGTGTTCCTGTTACCTATCTCCCCACCCAAAAGACCCTAGCTTAACCCTATCATATCAGTCCCCAAATAAGACTATCCCATGAGTGGCCTCCCATACCCCCATTGATATGATGAGTTGTCTTCCCTTTCAATTGTTTCTCAGTCCACAAAAGTCTATCTACTGACTCCAAAGTCTTTACCTACATCCTACTTTCAGTGTTTTGAATTCTTCCTCCTATCCCAATGGTTTTGAGTTGCCCCTCCTAATCACACTAGTTTAAGGCCCCTTTTATCTAACCCATCACCTCTCCAATGTTTTGAGTTCCAATTCTACCCCTATTGGTTTGGATTTGCCTCCTCCTATCTAAATGTTTCTATCCCCCAGCTACCCCCAGTGTTTGCTCTCATCAACAGCATGTTCCCATGCTGGTTTTACTTTCTTACCATGTTGATAAATCCAAATTCCTGATATTTATGATAAAGTGAAATTCTCATGCAGCTTCAACGTTTTAATAGCAAGTGACTTTAAAGCAGAGAGTTCAGATAATGTCTATACAATATAAAGAACAGAAGTCTCCAGGGCACTTTAGATATCTGCTCCTGTGGTCAGCCACTTATACAGGGACACAAAATTACCAGCTATGTAAACACTGGCTAGCTAATGGCTAATGACCATCCCTTTTACCCAGCTGGTTAGGACAAGCAAATTGTATATAGTATATGTAAACATAGATCAGTTGATATTCATACATAACTAATGATCAGTCATGTACATCTAGATACAGTAGTAGAGATGGTCAAGTTGTACTAACACTGAAGGTCACCCTCATCTCATTGGGTCAGCAGGTTTTATAGATCAAAGAGAGAAACCTATTAAACTAAACAAATAATTAAAGAATTATTTGTCAGTTCAGTACTAAGTACATTTCAATGACTCATGGAAAATCCAGTAATAGTTTAATGTGTATTGATATGAAGGCCTTATTGAAAAAAATTAACACAAATACTATGTATGTAGATGTAGTCCATCTGATTGGTTTCTTAATACAACTGATGACTACCTATCTCTGTCTTGGGAAGTCTATTATAATCACTTCTTTACAAACAAGACCTGAGGAAACATTTGGTCGACCCTGAGTCACCATGGGTGAACATGGTTCTAAATCTATATGCAAATACATTTAAATACTGTGGGAAAATTACAAATGAAATTTTGACTGGCTAAACTGATTTCTATATTATCCCGAGACTGCAGACCATCATCTACATAACAGACACGTTTTTTACGAAGATGAGACCAAATGTCCCCACATTTACTGTTTTCATAAGTTTTCTTGTATCAATAGAAAGATTCTTTGTGTCATCCTCTATCACAATATACGTGTGCATTTGTAAACATTCCAAAGTGATGAAGACAGGACTGATTGGTAAAGATTAGGTTAAAAATTCTTTCTGAGCCAGGCATGTCAGATTTTTTCACAGTAACCTTACAGGAGTGTTGTATGATAAGCTCTGAATGTGGGAGGATGTGGGACATTTATGCCTCCTGATATTGTGTGCTACTCTATTAGATACTAGAAACTTCCATCCCTGTAGTTTTAGTCTCTAGAACATCACACTTATTCTGATATTTACTCCTGGAGGGGACAGTCACTAAAATCTCACCAAAGTTTGCTAAACTTGTGTACCTAAATATCTGATTCTGTATTTGGGAGCTTGTTATATTTTGACTCCAGAGTTTGAAGGACAGGTCTATTTGACAGGTGTTTTGACCTTGTACTGGAAAATGCTGTTTGTCTGTTATAATTACTAAAGAGTGGACAGTCAGCTAAAAGCATGTGAGGGTCACAACCCCTGCCCTTAAGCAAAAAGTAAATAAAGGTGAAGTTATATTAACACAGGTGAAAATGTGAATAAAAGAAATATTTATTTTACCATCTTCATCAAAGGGAAGTAAGTGATGATACCCGCAGTCTACAAATGAGCATCATAAAGGTCAAAGTTCATGTTATACAAGGAACCTGAAAACAGAGTGCGCGCAAAGTACATGTAATAATAAAGAATTCTGAAATATCTTAACTGATCCACTACAAACATCTTAAAATGTACTATACCCATGTTATATGTGTTCAGTCCTTTGATACAATGGAAAATATATCTATATTAAGTTTATACAAATTCTCATACTGATGTTTTACACATGGATCTATCTGATATTCATTCTCCAAAGTTCAACAAAGAGTCAATTGGTTGTCATAGCCACCTACTTTCAGTTGAGCTGTCAAAAACATTTATTATAAAGAAGTAGAGGGTGTTTAAAGGTTGTTTTACACCTCATAATGAGGTGATATTAATATAAAACAAGGCTATTTTTCAATTCATGTTCTTCAAAGATTGATGTTCCATGAAAAATAGCAGTCAATTTCACATCTGGGTCGAGATTTACTGGGTCAGAATGCAACACAAGTAGAGAAAGGACCATTTAACCCTAGTTATGTACACTATGGGCCTTAATTACTGTACTGCACAAGTAAGATGGAGTTGGCAGATGATGGTAGAGGATCAGTGATTTTAAAGTCAACTCTTTTTTTAAATAAAAAGGTGTTGTTGCTAATATATTTATGAAGATAAAGAATTACATAAAATAACGTATTGTTTCAAACTTTTCCTGAATTATATCTATTCAGTCGTGAAGAATTTCACATATTTTTATGAAAAAGGTACATCATTGTAACAGTCTTAATGTTGAATAACTTCCTTACAGATTATTCCCTCAAGATAAACGTATTATTAGTGCCGGAAATCATACCAGGACTATTTGTAAAACACTACGATGTAGAAGTAATGAAAAATCTATGGAAATGTTCTGTTGGAATATCAAGTATTACTGTACTCAAGATAACTGAATCATTATTGCCTGAAATCATACCAGCACGATTTGTAAAACACCAAGACGTAGAAGTAATGAAAAATCTATGAAAATGTTCTGTTTGAGTACAAAGTACTACTGTAAAAAAACGTATTGGGAAATTAGCACATTGATGAATTCACTTTTCCATAAGATTACTATAGATATAGCATGTAAAAACTGCATTCACAATTATCCTATTTCAGTGATATACTTTCACCATGAAAAGCGCTAAAATATTATTACAGCTAAAATATTATTACAGCTAAAATGTGCATGTTTGCTGTATATTGTGTTGGACTCCAATTTATAGAGTTAGAAATTTGGTATCAGTATTACTTACGGAAACAGCTTATATCAGGATCATTAAATCAATGACACATACTTGAGATCAAGTAGAAATGTTATGATCGTGCCAGGAAAAATTAAAACTGATGATAAATACTTGACATGGAGGAGAAATGTAATAATTGTTAGAACAAGATTGAAATTAAGTATCACTGCATAAGAATAGATTTCAGATTGTTATGAAAAGTGGGTTTATCAGAAAGTTTCTATTATTTGGACTTTGATCACTTCCGGTTTAGATCACTTGTTCGTTTGACTGCTTCCTGTTTATCAAATGTATTATATATGTGTAAGAGTCTTGTGTGTTCTACAAGTTCAGCTACACAGTTTTATGTTATCGGTAAGGCAAATTTTCTCAGACATTGTCAGGCTTATCTAAAATGTGGAAGGTTTTGGCAAAGGAAGTAAATTGTTTGTGGTCTTGGAATATTCAAAGATTTCTGAGTTCCTTATAGTCTGGTTGCCTTGTCTCGTTATCTCTCATCAGTATACTTTTGAGAAACAGTTTAAGTATTGGCAGGTGAATGTACTAAATGACCTTTGCAACATTTGGCATTATCTGATCATGATATTGATAAAACTTTATCTAATATACAATGCAAGTCTTCTTAAAATTTTAACATTTTTATCAGTTTCTTCTTTTTGTTTTATGAAAATTAGGAATATTACAATCATAGACTTGGTAATGTTTGATCTTTGGATCTTTGTCTCTCAGATGTTTGGAATTTTTTACGGTTATTTTACTTTTCATTTGATCTCTGTCTTCTATTATTTAGTCTTTGATAAGTTAAATGATCATGCCAAATTATCATGGTACCATATTTATCTTAAAAAAAAAAAATTTATCCTAGATCATGCACCAATTCACAGGTGCAAACTGGGTATAAGGAGCATTCATAACAAACTGCATGGAAAGAATTACTTTGAATATGATCGCTTCAGAAAAAAATAATTGTTCTGGTATATTTAAGTATTGCATCAAACTTGTGGACCAAAACTGTATGCCAGTTTTATGTAATACGGTGTTCATGCAGCTAAAAAATTTACATACCTTTTTAAAAAAATGAATATTCATATTGAAAAAGTTATAGAATTTTGAATTTTTACCCAGTTGTTGTAAATTATAATGAAGATATTTCAACATTGTACAAAAAAGTTTTTAAAATGCATTAAATGACAGAGTGCTGAATAGCTAGTAAAATGGATTTCACAGGAAAGGTGATGGAATAGGGGATAGTCTTTGGGAAGAAAAAAAACAATGTTATTGTAAGCAATCTGTAAAGTGTAACACACTGCACAGTTATCTCTTAACACAACTCACAAATGTTGGATGGAAAGTCAAGCAAACTTATCAATCTCTCACCAGCCATGTTCAACATTCCACCATCTGTTGTGTGTAAAACACAAACTCAGATTCATGTAAATATTTCTTTAAGGATGTTAGTAATTTGATTGCAAATCATTTCTTAAACTACAAATTTGTAGGTTTTATCAGATTTTCACTCAAAACAGAACTAACAGAAAAACACACAAATCAAAAAAGTGAAAAAAACTAAATTTGAAGAAAGTCTTTTTCTTTTATCTTGAACATAAGGTGGCTATGTAATGGTAGATCTAGAGCACCATGTGACCTTGTAATGGTAGATCTA
This sequence comes from Ylistrum balloti, assembly GCF_031769215.1. Lineage (NCBI taxonomy): Eukaryota > Metazoa > Mollusca > Bivalvia > Pectinida > Pectinidae > Ylistrum > Ylistrum balloti. Next base: position 1,063,062 of record NW_026782271.1, on the reverse strand, counting down.
GAGCACCATGTGACCTTGTAATGGTAGAAATAGAACACTAGGTGACCTTGTAAAGCTGGATTAGGACCTGTATGTGACATTGAAGGTATTGTTTGGCTATATTGATGCAAGGAAATATCATTAGGTAGACAAAAATTATCTTTCTCATAACCACTTCCTCTTTTGTAAATACTGTGTCAATAAATATTTATGAATGGTAAGTGAATGTTGTTGACCATAACCATTAAATAGAGAATGTGACATTGATAGTTGATAATTTTTTGGCTATATTGATAACAAGTATATCATTAGGAAATAAAGATCAACTGTTTAAATGATAATGTAAATACAGTATACTTATATATAATAATGTTAATACAGTATACTTATATATAATAATGTTAATACATTATACTTATATATAATAATGTTAATACATTATACTTATATATGTAATGTTAATACATGTATACATATATAATATTTATACATTATACTTATATATAATAATGTTAATACATTATACTTATATATAATAATTAATACATTAGAGAATAATGAATTTATACTTATATGATAATGTTGATAATTTTTATATGTAATAATGTTAATACATTTACATATATAATAATGTTAATACATTATACTTAAATAATAATGTTAATACATTATACTTATATATGTAATGTTAATACATTATACTTATATATGATAATGTTAATACATTATACTTATATATAATAATGTTAATACAGTATACTTATTTTATCTCAGTGAAAGGTTCTTTTCATACCATTATCCTTCAGGTTTGATATTGACATAATTAAAACACATATCCTGTCACTAGTTTTTTCAAGTAACTGAATATCATCTTACAACTGAGTATGTAAGAGTTGTGTCCCCTTTTACTGAAGTGGCATGTTGTCATATATGGTTTTGTCTATATTGGAATGAAGACAGTTGAATTAGATATCAATATTTGTTGGAGAGTCACAAATGTTCCTGACAGTATATCATGATGTATTTCTAACTTTCATTATTCCTTTCAGAGATTTCTTTAAAGTACCAGATTCAATAATACTTTACGATGGTCAGTAGACAATATCCTAACATACCACCTTACTATTTCATTTTGAGACAGTGTAGCCTATTAATAAAATCATATTTTAAATTGTTGAATAGTTTAATTTATATGAAGTTCTTGAGGGTAAAGTTGGTATACTGATGTAAGAAAAGTGTGTCAGTGTTGCTTGTTTATAGTGTTAATATGGTCTCTGTCTCTCAGCTGTCATTGATAATCAGGCCTTATGGTTAGATCCTGGATTGGTTCACCTGTTACATCATAACTTGATTCAGTAAAATTATAAACTTGGACAATGTAAAAATGTGTACAAGACAAAATCAGGTCAGGGTAATATTGTGGAAGTGATATTATATTTTGATGTGTGTTACATCAGGGCAACACAGCTCAACTTCTTATATAGGTAACAGATACAAAACTTGTCTTAAGTATGCGTTTACATATTTCCTTTAATCTTTTTATCTGGAAATCTGAATAATGTTGTCAGACTTGAGAGAGTTCTGGTATTGATAACATTTTTGATGAATTTACAAAATAGAAAAAGTGTCTACAAAGATGATAAAATGAGATAACAGTTATAAAGTGACTTCACTCTGTGTTGATAACAGTAAGAGGTATTTTTAAGAATGATGTTTTTAATAAAATGTTATCTATTTCATAATTTATTCCCTAAAAATGCCACTTCATATTTATTGCATATTTTGTTCCGCAAATAAAAAGAGAGAAGAAAAAAAAAAAAATATACACGATAACCTTGATGTATATTATAGAATGGATTTAACTAATTCAAGTAAGAACATTTAAATTATTTAAATGATTTTCTGTTTGGAAAAAATTTAGAGGTTCAATCTTTTTTATTATTATATCTTCATACCAGTGTCATGAATTTTCAAATTCAAATAAAGGAGAAATAAAAAAATTCAATATTTTTTTGCTTTTGGATAGTAAAGAGGTTTAATGTTCTGTAGATTAACTTGAGGGGAAAAAACCATTTTTAACTGACTCTCAGGCAAAACGTTCACCTCTAGGTGTATAGCAGTGAGTGTACTGGTGGGTAGATAGCATTGATTGATGGGAATGAACTAAATACTTCATCAATACCCACGCACACCAACAAGCATCCTTGTAACGAAATAACTTCTCTCATGTAAAGTAAACATATATCTTTACTGTTAGCTTGGCTTTAACAAATCTTCAATGACCTTTAATAGTAAACAAGAATAAGCAGCTAATCAGAAAGTTTGAGAATCAATTTATTTCACTAAAAGTTAATATTTGGGTTAAATTTTTGACATTTTACAATATATTCAATTAATTGTCAGTTACAAAGATTGGTAGTAATGCATAATATCTATCTTATGAGTATATTTCAAAATTGTTTATTAATTTATAACAAAAAATTGAGATGTTGCAATATTCTAACTTTTCTACAAAACTTTCCTTTTTATCACAGTTGATAGAATATTAATACAAATACAACTACATTGTCATGAGATGGAATGCTAGATCTTGTTTCTAATTTTAAATCAATTTTACTGTGCATATTACAAAGCACTTTCACTTTGTAAATCTCTTGTTATACGAAGCATAAAACAGTCAATAAAAAAAAAATAATGGAATATTGTATCATTGTCAGGTGTATATGCAGTAAAAGTATACTGAAATATGAAACATCTAAATGGCTTCGTGGAGCTGTTACAATTACTCTGCAAGGTTCAACCCTTGGTAATAAGATAGGATAAATTGTCACCCTGCCTTAGGCCGCCTTATGACAATAAATTTTGCCTGAATGAAACTGTCGAAGGTCAAGTACATGCCAAGCATAATAACGACTATAATGTCTGTATTTTTCATTATCATTTCTTTTGGAATATTGAAATCAACATCTATGTCAGAGGGAAGAAATTTCTTTACAACAGATGACATGATAATTAGACAATAACGTGTCATGTATTTATCTTAGGATGTCTTTTTTCTTATGACTTAAATACAAAGCAGTCAGCAATGATAACTCTATATTATATTGGTGACATCAGATGAGTTTAAAATATAGAATTTTCTTACAATTTTGATCACTGCAAGGGAGATAAACCTAAAAAAATATGTTCTCTGTGAATTTTGATTTTTGAATAATGGCATATCACTGCATTAACAACTCTTGGATTTTGCATCCATTGCAAATTCTAATTTCACCCTAAAAACTGTACAGTTCAAGCTAAAAACTGTACAGTTCAAGATTTTTGTAGTGATATTGAATGGACGGGGGCAGGGACTGGAGCTTGTTTATGTATCCAAAGTATTGTTAGTTAAAGCTGCTAAGATTTACTCTATTTGTAAAAGCAGTAGTGCAGTTTCCTTAACAAGATATTGATAGGAATAAAGTAATATTTTCTAATATTTTCCGTAGTAAGTTAAAAGTTTGATGTTTAAGAATTTGACCTATAAAGAGACAAATTTAAAAGGCCATCAATCAAACTACAGGATGCCTGGAGATAGACAAAAATACTTGACATGTTCCATTAAGGCATCAAACCTGATTTGTTGTCAGCCTATTGAAACAGAAAAGGATCTATGTGTGTTTTGAGGTATATAACAGGGAAGGCTAGGGTCATCGCTAAACAAATAAAAATGTATTTGTTATGTTCTACAACTGGTTTTAAAGTGGACCCTCGACATCCCTTTTACAATCCTGTGGTATTTATTGGTTCAATTTAAAAACCTCAAGAATTATAATTGGATTTTTTATCCAGAAAAATGATTTCTCATACAAAAGGTTAGCATTTTCCGGTTGTACAGTTGAAGAATACATGTATATTTCATCAACAGTTTGTTTACATAGTCGTTTAAAAGCGTTGTGGTAAAACATTAAATTCATTTAATTAATTGTTGTTTGGTTGGCTATGTACATTTGTATTTAAAGTAAACTTCAATATATCATTTAAAAGAATTGTCAAAATTATCAGAATATATCATATCAGTAAATTCTGGACTTTGTTGCATAAAGTCTGTCTCAAGGTTCCTTTTGGTTTTATTTTTCAAAAGCAAGGTTGAAAATAACAGAAAATTTATGCTGTTTGCTTTGGAGCAGGAGTATCCCTGTCTGATTGACATTTTGAAGTTCGGCACTTAATTTTGAAATAAAAAAGTAAGTTGGTCACTAATGTTTGCTTGAATTTCCTGTGGTGGTGTTACAATTTAAACCCTATGTTACAAGCTAGATTGAAGTGAATTGAAAGAGACCATTCACTCTGTTTCAAATTGCAAGCAGACGTTGATTTGTCTGATACAACCTGTAGGTTTCCTTGGAAACTAATGAGTTTGTACTGGTCTGTCAGGTGACGTGTTTTTAAGGAATGTATAGTAACGGTTGTAAATGTCTTCTCACGACAAGCAACTTTTCTGAATGAATGGTGCTCAGTCATAGGAGAAAATAATACATTTAGGACAGGGGTTCTCTATCAGAACAATGACAACACAGGATATAGTTTGTGGCTATATTTAATTTAAATTTGCATTCGAAAGCCTATTAAGGAAAATAAAAAAAATGTTGGTTTTAGAACAGCATATGAATTTCTTTCATCTTTGTTGTCATTCTGTAATTAATTTTGAATTTGATATTTAGGCATTTATTGTTTAAAAGATGCTAAATGTAAAATGTATTTATAAAAATAATGTAGATTTCAATTTCTAATGGTAAATTTGTCTTATTAGCTTCTAGGTATTAGTTTTCAATGGTTTAAAATTTCAGTCTCATTCTGTGCATCTGTGTAATTTGAAATCTGATGATTTTGAAGGCTGGATTAATAGTAGGTATCTAAATCCTGTCAGGTGTTTGAATAGTGGCCACGTCTAAGCTAGATATGGCTGAAGTTTGGTACACCACCCAGGCTGTAGGATACCCTAGATAGCCTTGATGTAGTGACGGGAGGACTGTGTCATAGTTCACCAGTACTCTCCCAGAAGGTCAAGCTGAATGAAACTGAATGAAAGGTCAAGCTGAATGAAAGATTCTCCTTGGTTATCCTATGTGGTTTCATTTTTCTAATTTTGATGAAAAGTGTGGATTCTTCTCCCTCAAAAGGACAACTATCCCAAAATGTCTTTTACCATCTGTCCTCCTCCCAAACCTTCTTTGTTCTTTATAGACCCTCACAATCTTACACTAACTATCAGAATAAGTTTATTATCATCTCCTCTTCCATCAAAGCCACAGACCATCCCTAGATAATCCCAGTAAGTGTCCCAATATGTCTTTTGATCCCTGTTCTAAATTTCTCAAAACAAAAGACTGTCCGAATAGACACTCACAATCTTAACCTTTTTATCTCAGTTATAAATTCCCAAAATTGCAGACCGTCCCTATAGAACCTTGAAATCTGAATAATAACTCCAATATGTCTTTTATCCTTCTTTGACATTCCAAAACCACATCCCCTTCCTCTAGAACCTCACTTTACATTTTACCCTGGAAATGCTTCCACACCCTACCCTCTACCCACTATACTACAAATATACTGATCCACTAAACACAGAAAGGAGAGCCACCCACCATCATTTAAAACAGATTGAGATTGTTGTCAGTAAGAAAGGATCAAATTATGTTTCTTTACTGCTCATTCATCTTTAGATTTATTTTTCTTATCGTCGTCACAGAGAGAGATGAAAGGAACAAGTGATTTCAATGTAGTTTGTTCTCTGATAGATGAGGCGGGTTTACCTTGCGGTGACATAACGGAGAGAAGTTGTGAATTACACCTTGTGGTTGTTAAATTCTCTCTCAATTTTCTTTTAAAAAGAATGAAATTCTTGTCTTTTTTCCAATCTGATAACCTTTGTTAGGTAATGTAAATAAGTCATGGCTGATGTTGAAACTCTTACAGAATGACACAATTTAAAGTGTCCTGAATTCAATGTCTGTATGTAGAAAAAACTGTCATTTTTTATGACTCCAGATAAGACTAGTTTGGATCACAAAATGTACTATAATAACAGGATGTTTGTCTACTCAAAAAGATAACATTTAAGGACAAAAAATAGTATTCGTTAAGATTATGCTGATGGAATATTTTAGATGTTCTGACAAGTGAACAGATTCCAGGACAATTTCATAAAGGATATAGAATGATGTTAATCTATGTTCTATTGTACAATAAGAAGGGAATATAAACTACAATATTTACCATCACCATTAACTCTAGCTGTACTTTAGTACAACTGTAACTTGGAAGTTTAAGTGGATAGAACTAAAATGATTTTTCCACAACTCCTTCTTTGTTAACATCTGAATACTTTCAAAAATAAAGTTCATTTTATCTTAAAATGTTAAATGAATTCTTCTGTGATGTCTGCTTCTTAGGGAAAATATGAAATAAGCTCGACTTTGAGTAACTTTGGTAATCAAATATCTATGTTGTTTGCTAATGATAATCTAATAACTATGTTGTGTGTTTATACATTGAACTGACCCAGAATCAGAAAAGTACAATCAGGACAGATATATACACATATGACTTACACATGTGACACTGTAGTGTACAAAGCGTAAGACAGGGTTAAATTTATCAAGTGCTGATATATATACAATGAACAGTATCTAGATCCTGAAATCAGCATCACTAACAAGTACTAGAAGAACCCATTGTTTGACTATGCTTTGTCTTGTTTTAAAGTTGATATGGGAAGACCTTGTGGTTCTTTTGAACAACCCTTACAAGCTTCATTTGGAAACATGATAGTTACATATATCAGGAAGTGGTGTTTTAGAGTGATAGTTCCCATACTAGCAATGTGGAACTGAAAACTTGTTAACACTGACTTTACAATTCTCAGATGATAAAACAGATTGCAAAGGTGGGATGTTTGTTTTTCGATCTGATGTGTTGGTCCAGCAGATGTTTCTGACAACATATGGAAGGAAACACATCCTTTCTACATAAATAAACGTATGTTTATTTAAAAAAAAAAAAGTTTGAAATAAAAATATGATATTCCATTCCTTCATAAAACCTTGTCATATACTGGTAAAAGTTTCTGACACCGAAAACTGATTTTCATAATGATGTCAGTTTTTATTAAAGAGCTCGATAATTGACAGGGACATTGCTAGTAAGGCACTGTATTTGCCCCTCTAGTAAGACACTGTATTTGCCCCTCTAGTAAGACACTGTTTTTGTCCCTCTAGTAAAACACTGTTTTTGTCCCTCTAGTATGACACTGTATTTGCCCCTCTAGTAAGACACTATATTTACCCCTCTAGTAAGATACTGTATTTGCCCTTCTAGTAAGACACAGTATTCGCCCCTCTAGTAAGACACTGTATTGACCCCTCTATTAAGACACTTATTTGCCTCTCTAGTAAGACACTGTATTTACCCCTCTATTAAGACACTTATTTGCCTCTCTAGTAAGGCACTGTATTTGTCCCTCTAGTAAGACACTGTTTTTGTCCCTCTAGTAAGGCAGTGTATTTGTCCCTCTAGTAAGACACTGTATTTGCCCCTCTAGTAAGACACTGTTTTCGTCCCTCTAGTAAGGCACTGTATTTGTCCCTCTAGTAAGACACTGTATTTGCTTCTCAAGTAAGACACTGTATTTGCCCTTCTACTAGAAAACTGTATTTGTCCCTCTAGTAAGACACTGTATTTGCCCCTCTAGTAAGACACTGTGTTTGCCCCTCTTGTAAGACACTGTATCTTCCCCTCAATGAAGACACTCAAAGTCCATGAAATTAAGACAAAATAATAACAAAAGAACATGTAAACAGAAACTCCTGTAAAAGTATAAAGATAATAAGACCAGGTATTTCGGAAGAGTAAGTGTCTTCTGCTTTACCAACGGCAGCTGCTGTGTAAACCTTGGTCAAACCAACTATATAATGTCACATTCTCAAATAAGAACAAGGTTTAAAACAATGGAATCAACAGGCAAACTAATGAGCATCAAACACATCCAGCATTATATTGTATAAAGAAATAGAATATTTGTCAATGAGATCACTATGTCAACCATAAAACTTTTCCATAATTTTTATCAACCTTCATCCTTTGAAACCCTGTATTAGGAGTTCATCAGTTGATGACTTCAAAATCATAAATACAATTCAATGATATGATTCAAATTAGAGGGAGATCAGCTGCAGTTAGAATTTAGCCAAGCAATTCATCACAAAATTTGAGAGTTTATACAATTACTTGCTTGGCGGTCTGTGCCATTTCAGGATACTGGTGCCTCATAGCTACATTCTAAACCCACCATTATCAGATGGTACAATGTACCAGTACTGCATGGGAATTATGGGAGGGACATATAATGTTACCCATGCACATCCATCCTGTCCCATTCTGTTAGATTCCAAACCATTGTCATATCTTGAGAATGTTTCAACTGATTTGGTCCATATCATCATGACATTAAGTTCTACACCTGATCAGATCCTGGTTTTCATAGGACCAGGGACATTTATACCTTATAGTTATTTTTTAGTTTAAAATTTCAAATGTAGCCCTTGTTGAGTGAGATAATGGTCCCATTATCACACGTTTCATTCTCATCGCAACACAATACATCATTAGAAGAAAAAAGATCAAACTAGTATAGAACAAATAAAGATCCCTCAATATGTATACACAGTGATAAACATATACACAAGTGAAACAATAACTTATGTAGAAATAAAACTTATGTAATACAGTTTGCTGATCGTAATGGTTTAAACATAATTTATCTAAAACAAACCCTTCTCATTTCTAATTTTGAATACCTGGTAATCACATGAATAGTGAAAAAATTGGCATACATGTATATCCATTACAGTTGAAAGTTTGCTCATTTATTCAATTTACAAAAATCAATGTCAGTATCCTGTTCTAGCTGGTGCAAATATTCCACTTAGATGCACTTCCAATAAAAATCACTTCCTCATGTTTCATCCTACATAAATACAGAAAAAAAAACCCAGTGTTAAGGAGCTTAGTGGTGTAGCATATTGTGTGGTTCTAACCTTACCAGTTAACCTTTGACATTACCTGTTCGGTGTAGGTTTCATCCCCTTGCAATGTGACCTTTTACCCTAGGACTGATGGTGAGGACCACCATGTGTTTCTGTAATCTCATATGTTGACAGATCTTGAAGGTAACATATATTACATTCACTAATTATCATACTGGAAGTCCCCAAACATTGGAAAGGAATAGAAAAACTTGAATTTGTTTTCAAAAGTTTGTTTATTCTGCTGAATGTAAAGAAAATGTTTTTTATGTAAAATTATTTCTATGATATGAAATAAAATATAAACAGAACTAATTCACACAAATAAGCTAGAGACAGTTTGGTCACCTTTGACCTATGACATGGGGACACTTGACATTTTTGTTTTCTTCTGTTGTCATGGTAACATGACCTGATGACAGGAGAATGGAAGAGGTTTCTAATTTGATGTGAGTGCTACAATAAGCAGACAACATTTATAGCACAAAGCCATTCTTCCTAAGTAGAAGTGATGATGGGGAATGATAATAATGGCTGTGCCTCAGGGAAACTGTAATTTTGATGTCAAAATGAAAATCTCAGTTAAAATCTAGGCCCAGCAGAACAAGTACACTGCTAAATTTTTCAAACCAGAGACATTGTTATATTGAGATGTGTTAAATGTAGATCTCCAGCTTAGTGATAGATACAGTATGATTGTTATGTTGATTCACAGATAATTACACAGTATGGGTGAGAGGCAGTCTTTAGTCTAGTAAAATTTAAGAAACAAATTTACTTAAATTGTGCATTATTTAGATACTTTAAACAATATCTTTCCTGTCTTGTGTACATGTCTGACTTGATTGACTCTTGTGTCCCACTTCCACATACTGATATTAAATTTCTCCTCCCCTCTCCTCCCCTCACCACCACCCAACATGTATTTTGTATCTGTACACTGATATACATTACTGAAAAAATTTCTGTTACATTTAATCTCTAGATAAATCATTTTAAATGCCATGAAATATTGTTTTGTGAAAGTGTTTAGTTTTCCCTTTTAGAAAGTTATATAATATAGATGATATTAAGAACACTCACCTGTACAGGGAAGAATTTCCACCTGCTGTGTGGTGTAGGCTTAATATCATCTAACTTTATGTTGAGTCTGATACTGTTGTACGTATATAGCATCCTGTGATAGGTCAAGATTTTTATAGACATTTTCCTTAAATTCAGATAAAGGCGGAACTTTTAAATATCAGGTTTCCAATTAAATAACCATTGCAGTGTCACATAGTTGCATGTCATGTCTGAAGGGGACGACTTTAAAAACTGAGTTCAGAAACTTGTGAAAAACTAATTTGCTCAGGTGATGGAGGAGAGGTTTTTGGTAAACAAAATCTAGGAGTTTATTTGTTTTTTTGTGTAAAACTGGTGCTTAAATATTGAATTTACATAAAATTTAAATTTTCATTCTTTCCATTGTTTAAATAGTTTTGAAAGTTAACAAAGACAAGTGATTTTGTTCTCAGCTGTTAGAGTCTGTGTTGTGTATGTTAAATAGCTATAAACAGGTCCATGTTAAGTTGTTACCAAAGGGATACAAGGAAATGAATAAGCCTCCATTTCCCATTATATATGAAGTTTACTCTACCCATAGGCCAAAGCAAATGAATTTATAGATCAAACAAGTCATGTCTTATTCGCAGTTGTATGCTTAAATGAATTTTGAATTAGTTTGTGATGGCCTTATATGTGGACCCGTGAGGCCTGAAGGGATTTGTGAGCCAGACACAACACTAAAGCCTGATCTGTCAGGGTAGAGACAAATCTATTGTGACTGGCCGCTGGTCACATCATTACCACTAGTGGTCAGCAGTTGTTAGCTTAATGTGGGAAAGCAAGTTAAATCTTCAAATAGGGCTGTTTTTGAGTTGATTCTTGAATTTTAACATAACATCACCTGATTGAAGATTTAACCTTTACTGTGAGAAGAAAAATTCCAAATACTTTCTTTATATTTCAATTTTGGTCAAGAAAAGTGCTGAGTGATTGTGTTTCTATATGGTAGCTGTGATAGAGAGGATTAAGGCCTATTGATAGGTTGATACCTGTATTAGCTTAGATATGGATGACTGGAAGACATACTTTTATTGGCAGATTATAATCAATGGTTGTCAAGTGTTCCGTTAAACAGCATGTCTTATTGATAACTTTATCATAATTAATATTATAATCAATTTGATGATCATTTCATTGTTATTTCTATCACATGGTTCTAGTTGTATAAAGCCTAAAATCCACAAAATTCTGAACATAGAAAAAAAATATAAAAAAAAATAAAACCAGCCAAAACAGTTGAAGTTACATTACATGCTTTGTGTGATAATTGAGTTAAAACTGACCAAGTGTAGTCATTCAAGAAAATTGTATGAGTAGCAATGATACTAGAGCAGAAAGTTATCAATGTTAACAACAATAACAATAATGACGAGGACATCAATTATGTTAGAATCATGATGATGTTTTAACTTGGAGCAGACTACTGACCGGTGTGTGACTCTTTACTTGGTTACGGTGGCTGAGTATCAGTGATTTACTTCCATCATTGAGATAACAATCAAACTGTACCTGTGCTGGAAACACCATTATTTTGTTTACATCAGATATACTAAGGATAATTATGGTGATGTTTACATCAAGTTAATTGGGAGGCATCATTGGGGTTTCTGATGCATGTAAATTTGGTGAGGTACAATTGGGGTTTCTTATGCAATGCTAATTGGAAGGCACCAATGGGTTTTCCATTTTCTGGCTATAGTACATGAAGAGGCAAAATAATAGGATTTCTGTAGGCTGGGTTGTGTCTGTTTTGAAGGAATTTACCACCTGCCTCTGACCTGGCCTGCTTGACTTTCTAATCCGCTCCTCCACCCCGCTACAATCAGAAGTCCAGTCCCAGTAACACGTGGATACTGACACTCTGTAGATCTTGTAACAGACCAGGTGTACTCTGCTCGGTGTTTAATGAGGTGAAAGTTTGAAAATCTGAAATTCCTGTCCATTGACTGATACACTAAGCATCAGATCTGTATTATTTAACAGACTGGTGTTACTGCTACAGGTAAATCTACCAGACAAGGTACATATCCTTGGTTGTACTAAACAGGATAATACGCCGGCTACCTGGAGAGACTTTCTGTACCTAGTGGTGTGTATCTCTACAGGAGACACCGGTAAAAGTGAGCTCAGCATTACTAGCTACCAGTGGTCAGTACTGGACCTTATCACTGGTCAGAGAGATCCTTACTGGGACAATCATTGGGCCCTTGTGATATTTCTCTGATCAGAAGAGTTTTGATGTAAGTCATGTTAGGAGGTAAAAGTTAGATGAGCTTACACAGATGATAACAGTGCTATCTGTACCTGGGGACTCACCTGTACAACACACCTGAGACAGGACCGCAAGACTTACTAACGACCCCTCAGCCTGCTCATATGGACTGTAATAAGTGGTTTTGGATCCTCATTTATCGTTTTGAGACAAAATAAGATTTAAAGTCATACATAGTCAACAATATCATGATGTTCACTTATTACATTGTGTGGAGTTCCTGAACAATGTAAACAACGTGTTGATCACTACAACACTTGTTGGAGAAGGCGGCCTTGAAGACTCCACTTGTATCACACTTGTTATGTTGGTATATATGTTGGAGAATTTACACCTATGTTCGTTTACACCTGTTACTTTTACACCTCAACAAATTACTCCTGAAAGGTTAACACTTGGAAGTGAACAGCTGAAGGAATCATACTGGTGTAATTCATGCGCATGGGATAATTACCTCTATACAAATCTAAGGAAGGATTAAACTTGGTGAAACTTTTCCTTGTTTAGAGGAGTAACTTGTCTATTTTAATTACACTGGTGTGTTTACACCAGTATACTTGTGTTACTGACCTACCTAAATTATACAGCCATGATTCCTCGGCGTAACCAAAGGACTGGAGGATTGTCCAGTGCCTCTTTCTCATCACGAACAACACCGAATGCCTCCTCAACAGTACACAGTGCATCAGCATCAATTTTACTACGCGAACGTGAACATCAACGGGACCATACTGGACCAAAATCTCCACAGAGTCCAAAATCTCCAGATGAAATCAAACATCCTTCACGCTCAGCTTCATTTTCATCTCAACATTCAAATAGCCACTCTTCAAAATCTTCCACAAATTCGTCAAAACAGTCGGTAAGACTAAATCATCTGATACGTATTTGTTCATAAGTCTTACCTGCTAATGTTACAAACCAAATCATTGTATCCTAAATACTATATTGCTGAAATCTGCTATTTCAACAGGAAAAATTGCTTGTTTTCTTGTACTTGATTATTAATCATATAAGCAGCACTCATGTTTGGTTTGATTTTATCCATTTGCCATTCATGTGCCCATGAATGCCAACATAAAGCATGTATCATTTTAAATTTTCATCTTCTAAAGGGAGGTAACCCCAATTTGTTTAAGATGGCAGTTCAGGATCTGGTAATACACCAATGATTTTAGTTAGGTTATGCCTTGCCGTTGGCATACAATGTAGTAAATATTATAGACTGATTAAAACCCCCAAAAACTGAAAATGAGGATAGTCAGAAAATGTATAGCAAAAAGTAGGTCACTTTGACCTATATTTTGCTTGCTGACCGGAATCAGTAAAGAATTTCAACCTCAGAACTCTGAATCAAACCATTGTTAGTAACATAATGCCTCTACCCTGTATATGTTGATATCATAGTTTTTCGTCTGTCATGAAAGTTAGGGAATTGTAGTTTGTTTTATATTTTATATGGAATAGAAGAGGTTTTTTTGTGAAAATCAAGTGAGTGTAATTAGGAATATAGGGAAAGATGATGTGTATGAAGACCTAGCTATAATGAGATTGAGATGTTAAGGTAGGTATGTGTGGAAATAGATATAATTGAGAATATCAGGAGTTTGGATAAGGTGTTCCGAGATAAGTTAACTTGAAATCAGAAAAGGCAATTATAAGGATGAGATTAGTGAGAGATGAATGAGAAACGGATAGAGAGAGGAGAAGGGGGATGAAAGAGGGGGATAAGGGAGGAGGAGAAGGGGGATGAAAGAGGGGGATAAGGGAGGAGGAGAAGGGGGATGAAAGAGGGGGATAAGGGAGGAGGAGAATGGGGGATTAAAGAAGGGGATAAGAGAGGGAAAGGAAATGGAGAGAAATAGAGAGGGAGGGGTTGGAGCCTGGGAGGGAGAGGAATGAGACGAAGAGATAGAGATTGGTATTTAGGATAAGATGAAATTGTAGAGTGGGGAAAAGGAGTTTGCACTCAATGTGGTGAGAAAGGAAAGAATGATTTGATTGTGTAAGATTGAGTATAAGATCTAAGGATATGGGCAACTGGGTTGATACAGATGGGGAAGATGATGATGGTGATGATGATGGTCAGAAATATGTACACTGTACATGTTTAAGGTGTCATTTCCACTCACAGTTATGATGTATAGGTAGGTAGATGGTTGTCATCACTCTCTTATTTATCATATAAAAAATGACTGACCTTTGATTGTAAACAGGGCTGTTTAAGAGAAATGTCAGGGCAAGGATCAGTCTCTAATACACATCTCTATGTTTTCATTCACCAGGTCTTCATATCACAGACTTTGTCATTTCTTTGTGTAAATCATTGGGGAAACAAATACCTCAATATGAAAAAATATAAATACCAAAGAAATATATATGCCTGGAAAACTACATAGTGCGACAGTTTGATCTACTTTAAGGCTAAGGTAACTCACCTTGTGTTTCACGTGTATCAGTCTGTATATACATATTTCTACGTTATATATTCCTGTATGCTAGAAAGTATTTTATGAAAATTTCAGGTGAGCGAGATGTTGAATGTTGTGTGCATGTATTTCTACTCGTCACCTGTGGCTGATAACCTGTAAATGTGTTTTGTACTGAACACAGATAGTTTTACAGGTAATACCAGGTCACACACAGGTAACACCAGGTTCTGAAGGATGTACACTATAGATATGTGTACGCTGTTTCATAAAGTACATCCATCTTCATGTTGTCATGGCCTCTTGCTCAAATCTCAAATTGTTCTAAAATCACTTGTCCAAAATGACCTAACATACTACCTTATTACTTGTTGTGATGACAAAGTTGAGTATAATTAAAATCTTATACTTATATTAGGATGTAATGCCAAATTGATTCATACATTTTACTCAAATCATGATAACAATGCAATGTAGAATATTAGATTCCTAATTGTGATGTCACACATTTTCCCATAAATGTTGTCAACTTCCTTGTCATAACTTGGGGCGTTATGAATATAACATGGAAAAATATTGTTTTGATAGCTCCACATCGCAAAGGATGTTATACAGGGCCACACAGTAGAATATCATACAGGGCCACACAGTAGAATCTCATATGGGTTACATATGGCATCACCTTCTATGAAAATCACAGAAGATGATGAGGTAGAATATCAAAGGGTTACAAGGTAATAGGTAGGCTGTCTTACAGGGCCACACAGAAGAATAACTTACAGCCACACTAAAGAATATCATACAGGTCACACAGTAGAATATCATAGAGGGTGATGAATAGAATATCATACCGGCCACAGTAGAAAATCATAGAGGGTGATGAGTAGAATGTCAAATGGTGGCACAGTAGAGTATCATAGCGGATGATGAATAGAATATCATACTGGCCACACTTTAGAACATCATAGAGGGTGATGGTGATGAGGTAGTGTCAAAGGGTCACAAAGTAGAATGGTATCAGGGTTGCATTAGGTAGACTCATACAGGGCCACACAGTAGAATAGCATACAGGGCCACACAGTATAATATCATACAGGGCCACACAGTAGAATATCATACAGGGCCACACAGTAGAATATCATACAGGGCCACACTGTAGAATATCATACAGGGCCACACAGAATATCATACAGGTCCACACAGAATATCATACAGGGCCACACAGTATAACATCATACAGGGCCACACAGCATAATATCATACAGGGCCACACAGTAGAATATCATACAGGGCCACACAGTATAATAGCATAGAGGGTGATGAGGTAGAATGCCATCCAGGGGCACGGCAGAATATGAAAAAGGATGATGAGGTAAAATGTCATATAGGGCTACACAGTTGAATATCATAGAGGATCCCAAGGTAGAGAGTCATATTGTCACAAGGTAGAATGTTTAACGGGATCTCAAGAAAGAGTATCAATCAGAGTTACGAGGTAGACAAATTAAGGTAGAATGTCATACAGGGTCATGAGGTAGAATATCAAACATGGTCTCAAGATAGTGTGTCATACGGAGACACAAGGTAGAATGTCAAAGGGTCAAAAAATAGAATGTCATACAGGTTCAAAATGTAGAATGTCATACAGGGTTACAAGGTAAAATGGCACAAGCAAGGATGTTAAAGAGTCAAAAGCTAGAGTATCCAAGGATATCACAAGGCAGAATAACCACAGTGTCCCAAGGTAGAATGCCATTTCAACATTCTCTGAGAGATACCATCTCTTTTAATTATTGAAAAAGAAAGAAGATCATAGATATATCATAAAAGAACAAATGGGAAATTGTAGACTTGAATTAAAACAGCCATTACGTCTGGAGATTGAAAGTGAGTGTGGTGAGGTTGACCTCAGTCAGACAGGTGTTATGGAAGGCCACACAACAGGTAATGTTATATAGTCCGATCAGGTATCTATACAGGAAACACTACATATATACACTGTACAACACGAAACATCAATGCTGTGTTCAGTGATGCATTGAAATTTGATGAAAATTGGGAGATTTTTTTTTTTTATCTAGTTCTTCTTGAAAGAATCATAGAATAAAAAAAAAATTTGTTTTATTGAAATAGATATTGTCATTACAAATAATTTATTTGGCCACTATTGAAGATATTGAGAGCATGGTTGACTAATTTCCTCCCTAATTTATCAATTTTCTTCACAAAATGAGATAAAAAATACTGTTTCACAAACAAGTGGGAAAAAGGCCTGCTTTCGTTGATCAGATTTTTAAAATGTCCCGTTTTGGATAAGTCTAACAGACCTCTTAGAAAACCCGTTTCAAAACTTTGTCATAAATTTGATGTCATTAGCAATTATCAGAGGGTCGTGTCAGATGACACCTAGGACTGCATCAGAGGGTCTGTCAGATGACACCTGGGACTGCATTAGAGGGTCTGTCAGATGACAAATGGGACTGCATCAGAAGGCCTCACAAATGACACCCAGGACTGCATCCAAGGGTCTGTCAGATGACACACAGGACTGCATCCAACAGTCTTTCAGATGACACCTGGGACTGTATCAGGTCTGACATATGACACACAGGACTGCATCCGACAGTCTGTCAGATGACATCTGGGACTGTATCTGGTCTGTCAGATGACACATGGGACTGCATCCAACAGTCTGTCAGATGACACCTTGGCCTGTATCACAGAGTCTGTCAGATGACACATGGGCCTGTATCACATGGTCTGTCAGATGACACCTGGGACTGTATCACAGGATCTGTCAGATAACACCTAGGACTGTATCACAGGGTCTGTCAGATGACACCTGGGCCTGTATCACAGGGTCTGTCAGATGACACCTGGGCCTGTATCACAAGGTCTGTCAGATGAAACCTGGGACTGTATCACAGGATCTGTCAGATAACACCTAGGACTGTATCACAGGGTCTGTCAGATGACACCTGGGCCTGTATCACAGGGTCTGTCAGATGACACCTGGGCCTGTATCACAAGGTCTGTCAGATGAAACCTGGGACTGTATCACAGAGTCTGTCTGATGACACCTGGGCCTGTATCGCAGGGTCTGTCAGATGACACCTGGGCCTGTATCACAGGGTCTGTCAGATGACACATTGGACTGTATCACAGGGTCTGTCAGATGACACCTGGGACTGTATCACAGTCTGTCGTAGGATTACAAGGACTACATTATATATATATCCAAGGACCAGGCTGAGGGTAACCAATACTGTATCAAGAATCTATGGGGATACCCTGGGCTGTATCTGTGGGGATACCCTGGGCTGTATCTGTAAGTCTGTCCTTAGATTAGAACTAGTATGGGTCTGATAGGCATACTTGATGGTAATATATATTTGTCAGATTACTGTACATGTTGTTATTTTCTAGGTGTTCAATCTTTCGTTGTAAGATAGATTTAAACGACGAAAAAATAGAAGACCCTGAATGAGAAAACTAATAGAAAAGGGCATGAGTCTGTATCATGATTTTGGTGAGAGAAAGAAAAAAGAAAATTTTTGATAGTTCAAACTTTTGGTAAAACTGTTAAAATATAGATGTTTACATCCTCGTGTTTTAATGCCCTGTACATTTTCTCAGATGAAAAAAAAAAACATCAGTTTGTAACATCTCTTTCATTTCAAATATGCATGTATAGGTGTTTGAAGATAAGCTGTAAGCTTATGATGGTTATTGGGCTTTGGCCTATAGAAGTTATGTACTGAGATATATTGGCCTCTCAGTGTCTCAGTGACTCGTTAAGCTGACGATGCTGTTTAGTTTTTCTTCATCTTGATAGACCAGCTGAGATATGTATTTACCAGACACTCGACTCCTTCATCCCAGTCCAGCCATTCAAAGTAACGTCAGTTTATCAGTCTTTATATTTTCTATGCAGATAAATGTAGAAAGTGTTCATTATAACCAAACTGGGAATAAAGATTTAAATTAGGTTGTTTGAAATTTTAAAACAGAATTAAATGTTAATTGAAAAATTTTTAAGAAAATTTTCAATTCAAGCTCAAAATTTGTAAGTTAACAAGCCATTTTAGTACAAAAGAACCATTTCTTTCTTTGCACAGCTAGAATTTATACCATCCAAATATATTCTTTCTCCAAAACTTCTGAAAATTATTCTGTTTCAATTCTTGTAAAATATGTTTGGGAAAAAATCAGTGAAAAAAGGAATGAAAACTTTTAAAAATCACTAAAAAGATTTTTCAGAAGTTTGGTTGATATTTCCATGTAAGCAATGTTGTTTACACTGGAACATCAAGCTGTCAGCTTTGTGGAGTGATTTCCATACCCCCAAGAAATATCTCACATTTTTGGTGAGGAGGAAGGCAAGTTTTATCAGGAATAGCTCAATACAGCCAATGCTAAAACCAGCACAGAATTTTTTTACTGTTTTTTTTCCTGTTGGCTCTCACCAATGTTTCAGTTTTGTTTTAGTAGAATACAGAAGTTCTTTGTGTGGTGAGATTAGGGTGAACAGTTTTGTTCTTGGAGTTTAACATGCACTGTCAGAAAATAAGAGAAAACATGGAAGCTGTATGTGTATCGGAACTGATGTTGGTCGGTGTAGTATCTAGATACTGCATGTGATTTTACTGGCAATATCATCAGTCTGGAATCCAGAGTAGAGGTGTGAAATAATATTTAGGAATTGTAGAATTATTCTGATAATTGGCAGCAGATTTCACGGTCCACATCCCTCATCATGTTCTCACTAGGTGGAGAGGAAAACGTAAGTGTGAAATATTTACAGTCAGACTGTCATATTGTGTGGTCATTGGGAGTAGGGTGGGGCCAAGGATGGGATGATAGGAATGGGAGAACTGTTTAGATTTTTGTGTGATTTTGTAGTCATTGGTTGGTGAGGGAGCTGAAATGGTTAAAAGCTTTCCATGAGGGTACTTACTTACTGTATATGTTTAAAAATTTCAAATTGGGAAAAATTATTTTGTAAAATGAAGGCAACATTAACAATGCATGGCAATTTATAGTTTGAATGTGAAATATGTTAAGATTCAGTGTTATGTAAACCTTAGGTAGGGATGTATCTTGTGTTTTTAGGACAAGGGATGAGTGAAGGGGTTGGGGCAGAGGTGGAGATTGGTTTAGGGCCCCTTGGGGGTTTAGATTGCCAAGGGGGTGCAGGAATCAAGTGCTGTGTTTAGAGTGATTGGTGGAGGGGTTGGTCAGCTGGTCTTTTTTTATGTTAAACTTTATTTTGCAAAACAATTTTTAACTGATATCAATTACTTTTGTTGGCTTGGATTGAAGCTCATAAGATGTCTTCCTGTGGGAAGAAAGCCAGAGTACGCGGGGAAAACCCACGAGGTCGGGCAGGTGACTTGTTACCATTTCACGTCTGTACCTGGAATCAAACCTCAGATGTTTTGGTGAAAGACCAGTGCTTTACCAATGTGTCACCCAAACCATATGATGTAGGGGTGGGTCAGCTGGTATAGGGGTGTATGGTATATAGATGGGCAGGCTGGTGTAAATGTGGGTTGGCTGGTGTAAGGATAGGGATTGGTGTATGGGAAGGAATTGGTTTAGGGGTGGGTGGGATGGTGTAACGGTTGGGTGACTGGTATAGGGTTGGGTTGGTTGATGTAGGGGTAAGTCGACAGGTGTATGGGTAGGAATTGGTTTAGGGGTGGGTGTGATGGTGTAACGGTTGGGTGACTGATTTAGGGTTGGGTTGGTTGATGTAGGGGTGGGTCGACAGGTGTATGGGTAGGAATTGGTTTAGGGGTAGGTTGGATGGTGTAACGGTTGGGTGGCTGGTATAGGGTTGGGTTGGTTGATGTAGGGGTGGGTCGACAGGTGTATGGGTAGGAATTGGTTTTAGGGGTGGGTTGGATGGTGTAATGGTTAGGTGGCTGGTATAGGGTTTGGTTGGTTGATGTGGGGATGGAAAGAAGAAGGAGTGAGGGAATCAATATAATGACTAAAACAGTATGGTTGTTGTACAACTGATTGCTCTGTGACTACATCAAATGAACTATGTTAAGAGAATTCCATGTGGAAATGATAAATTTGGATCTGAGGAGGACAGAGTTTGTTTTCTGACAGTTAAAATATGCTGAAAGATGATTCATCCCAAACTGCATGTTGTGTTTACTGATTAGAACGGCCATTAGAATTCATTTAGTTTTAAATAAGATACAAGAACTTATCTTTCATGCATAAGAAACAAGACATTTGCTGGCTAAATGTCAACCTTTGATTTCATGTCAGAGTGACATATGTGTTCTACATGTTGTGAAACACGGTTTCTCTGTCACGATTTTCATTTCCAGATGTAATGAAGATCTTTGCTGTTAAATTCCATGTCTCTTACTGTTCTTACAGAATCAACACAAGACTGTCTTTATATCATGTATTGAGAGGGTCGATAGGTTTAGGTCAGAAGATGATGAGAGGGTGGGGGTATATCTATGTGAGTCCCTGCTCACTTTGTCTTTATTACATGTTAAAATCAGGTACTATTTGAGTATTATTTATGCTTGACGTTTTTGGGACCAAATGATATAAATTGATATTGATCAATTATAACAAAGGTAAGTTGGATGTAATTTGTTGTACAATGTTTTAAAATGTTTTTTCTGTGTATCTTTCAAGAAAGGAGGAAAAATAATGTCCTGAACAGCCAGGCTATGTTGGGTTTGCAAACCTTCCAAATCAAGTCCACAGGAAGTCTGTCAAAAAGGGCTTTGAGTTCACTCTCATGGTTGTGGGTAAGTAAACAGGAGTTTTGTACTCACGGTTGTGGGTAAGTAAAAGGGCTTTGAGTTCACTCTCATGGTTGTGGGTAAGTAAACAGGAGTTTTGTACTCACGGTTGTGGGTAAGTAAACAGGAGTTCTGTACTCACGGTTGTGGGTAAGTTAACAGGAGTTTTGTACTCACGGTTGTGGGTAAGTAAACAGGAGTTCTGTACTCACGGTTGTGGGTAAGTAAACAGGAGTTCTGTACTCACGGTTGTGGGTAAGTAAACAGGAGTTCTGTACTCACGGTTGTGGGTAAGTAAACAGGAGTTCTGTACTCACGGTTGTGGGTAAGTAAACAGGAGTTCTGTACTCACGGTTGTGGGTAAGTAAACAGGAGTTCTGTACTCACGGTTGTGGGTAAGTAAACAGGAGTTCTGTACTCACGGTTGTGGGTAAGTAAACAGGAGTTCTGTACTCACGGTTGTGGGTAAGTAAACAGGAGTTCTGTACTCACGGTTGTGGGTAAGTAAACAGGAGTTCTGTACTCACGGTTGTGGGTAAGTAAACAGGAGTTCTGTACTCACGGTTGTGGGTAAGTTAACAGGAGTTCTGTACTCACGGTTGTGGGTAAGTAAACAGGAGTTCTGTACTCACGGTTGTGGGTAAGTAAACAGGAGTTCTGTACTCACGGTTGTGGGTAAGTAAACAGGAGTTCTGTACTCACGGTTGTGGGTAAGTTAACAGGAGTTCTGTACTCACGGTTGTGGGTAAGTTAAACACTGGTGTCTTTGAGTTCCCACTTATGGTCATGGATAAGTTAAACACAAGCTTCTTTGAGTTAACACTTATGGTTGTTGATAAGTAAAACAGGCTTCAGTTTCAAGTTTATGGTGCTGGATAAGTGAAGTGGTCTTCAAGTTGACACTCATGGTCATGGGTAAGCAAAAAATCTGTGTCCATGGGTAAGTAAAACTGGCTTAGAGTTCACACTCTTGATCATGGGTACATAAAACGGACTTCGACTTCAGACCTGTGGTTGAGGGTAAGTAAAATGGGCTTCGAGCTCACACTCACAGTCGTGGGTATGAAAAACAGGCCTAAACTAAAGCAGTCTTTTGGCTTCACATTCATGTCTTACGTCATTGTGCAGATAAATATTTTGATGGCTGATGAAGTAAATATTGTCTATATATCATGTGAGAGAAACATTGTATTATAGTGTAGTGATAGATCTAAAAAAAACTGAACATGGACACCAAATTAATATCAAACATAAGCCTAAAATTACTGTCGTATTAGATGTAAACATTGATCCAGAATACATTATCTGGTAAAGAGATTTTGTACTCTAGTATCTTCATTGCCTTTTGTGCTGCAGGGGAGTCTGGCCTTGGAAAGTCCACACTGGTCAACAGCTTGTTCCTGACAGACCTTTACCCAGAACGACACATCCACTCAGCTGCAGGTAGAGTACCATGTGACTGGTCACATTCATTACCCTTATTGGTTGTATTTTGTTTATTGACCACAAGATGGTTTCCTTCAAGTCTCATTCGTAAGTGCAGCTTTTATGATAAATGGTTTAAGACGAGACTATAACTTTGACAATGACTTTTTTTGTCTATAAAAACAATTTACTAACCAAGGAATAGAGCCAAACATGTTACTTTAGTGCAGGGCAATTGTTTAAAAACAATTTAGATATTTTTCTTAAGGTTCAAATACCTGTTGATATCGCACACTGACTAACCAGTTATGAAATTTACTCCATTTATTTGTGACTTTACAGTAGCTATAAAAACCACCAACATTACTAGACTGTAAATCCTATATTTTGTCACACGGACCAGATTATCAGATTATCAGATCATCAGCCATATAGTTTTGTTAGTTGGTCTGATCTAAATTTATTGTCTCCTGGTTACAATATACTTCAAAATTGATCCGTGACATGAAAAGTGTTTTCCATTTTTTTGGTCTTTACTAATAGGATCTATTATCAATCACCTGTCAAGTACAATCCACACAAACCAAATTTTAATCATGGAGTCAAAATTACGTTTTGATATAAATGCAATTCAAATACCAGGTCATTAAATGTGATTTATGTAATAAAAAAAAAATGGTCTCCATTCATTCATAAATTCTACCAACAAAGACTGCAACATGACCCAGTAGATTGTACGTAAACATGACAGTGCACCGATCATTTCACGGATGTCACACATGGCCGATCCCTGATGTTCTTTTATCTTGGCCTCTATCAGATAAAAGATGAGGTGATACACACTGCAGCACATTTTCACTGGTAAATCACTCTCCATTTACGCTAGAAAATTTAACATATTATTCAACACAATAGATATTTGAAAACACTCTCATTAAATTTCACCAATTTTATGCTTCAACCATCCTTCAGGCAATTTGATCTCCAGAAATTTCATCGTTATATTCTGAAAAAAAAAACTTGTTAAATTGTAAATGTAAATTGTAAGATGACATGTGACACCTACACTGAACTTATATATTCCCAAACTTAATGTATTAATCAAAGATGAATCTTGTCTCGGAACTCATCTCTGAGTATCAATAGATATAGTGTGGTCATTTTAGAAAGAAAAAACATTTCCAATTTATTTTGTGAAAAATAGAATTAGATTCGGAAAGATTATCATCTTTTTCAAAAAAAGTTTATCTAAAGAAAGCATTATCATGGAATCAAGCAATTTGGTGTGGATGAAAGTCCTGGCTCAAAAAAAATGCATGGATATCTGACCTACTTGGTATGTTAAAAACACATAAAACTGACTTTTTAAAATGTATAATGAACAATGCATTCCCAAATGTTCCCCATGTGATCGTACCACTACACTTCCATGTTGCCACCTTTACCTGAAGAACAAAGCATCCTTTCTCAATAAGTATATTGCCTGAGCACTTTCACCATTTGCCAATGTAGGTACAAGTGTCTTAATCACTATTTTGTTTTCTGTTTTTAACAGAAAGTTTATTTTCTTTTTACTTTTAGAAAAAATCAAACAGACTGTGAAAATTGATGCGTCCACAGTGGAGATAGAAGAAAGAGGAGTGAAACTTCGACTAACAGTGGTAGATACCCCAGGATTTGGTGACTCTCTTAACTCCAATGACTGGTGAGGGACAGACCACAGGATCATATATTGATTACCTATTCATCAATAATGTTGCAAAAATAACAACATAATGTGTTTAGTCGGAAATTTGTTATACTTAAACATAAAGACATGTAACACTCAGTGATGTCATCAAGGGATATGTATAGAAATGGACATTTCTCTCAATCAAAGAAAGAATGAAAAAAGAGGAGAAAGGAGAGATCAAATTTTTGGTCATCTGGACAAACATTTTAACTCCAGGGCCCGTATTCATGAAACCGTTCTCATACTCAAGCATGAATTTTGTGCTCAGGCCTTATATCTTGTTTAAGTTAAAAATTCATAAGTAAGGCTGATTTTGCCAATGATTTTAAACAAATTTTGAAAGGACTTCAAGTCAAAGTTATATTCAATGTTTATATTTGACATTTGTATTATTTTATATGATTTTTGCGAATTACAAAAAAGTCTGCTTGAGCACAAAATCTATGCTTGAGCATGAGAATGGTTTCATGAATACAAGACTCAAAAAGAGAGAGAAAAAAAAGGTGGGCTTCCATCCATGATTCAGATTCTTCCCTTTACATATGTGTAAATTATTATTTTAAGTGGGTGATAATCCCAGAACAAGAACCTGGTGTCTAGGTTCCAGGAATGGGATAGATGTTTTACTGGAACAGAAATTGCCAGTAGAACCTCCTGTTAGATAATTACGTATACATGTACCACATACTTTTCACATCAATGTTGGTTTTTCCATAGTGAAACATAACTCCATGTCTTTATTTTCCACAACTTCAAGAAGTTCATGGATGATATTTAAACAGACTTTGTATATCTAGCTGGTGCAGCAGTTAAGGGAGAACTGAATGCATGTTGTGACCACAAAATTTGACATACATTTCATGCTTCAGTGATTTTCCAGATCTGGATTTAAAGAATCTTGCCAATGATATCTTGGAAACTGTTGCTGCTACATGTATACCATTTTCATAATATAAACAAGGCTACTTAAAAGAATTATGCTGTCTTTGCTCAATTTCGTTTGCAAATTACCAAAGTATACAACATAAAATTGGATCTGTACGATTCCTCTGTTGTGACATCATTTTCTTCTTGTTTTAACTGCTAGATTTAAGTCATGGATCTTGCTGTTTATTATTTGTTTTGTTGTTTGACAGCTTCAAGCCCATCATTCAGTATGTTGATGACCAATTTGAACGATACCTACAAGACGAAAGTGGTCTCAACCGACGCCACATCATTGATAACCGTGTTCACTGCTGCTTCTATTTCATCAACCCCTCAGGTCATGGGTAGGTCAAGGTCATACTAGGTCAAATCACACTAAGGTCAAAGTCATTGATATGTCAAAGCTACTGAAAGATTGCAATAGTTGATCAGATTGCTGTTACATTTGTCCAACTGTTTAGGACCAAAAGTGTTATCTAAAAAGAGGAAAAACTACTCCTTTTCTTTAATTCCTCAAATATATTGAATGAAAGCTGTAGAGATGATAAACACCCAAAGAAATAATGAGATGGTGTCCTTACAAATAGATGTCATTGATTTGATAATTGCCCTAGTGATGGAGATAATATTACATTAAGTAATGATGATATTATTGCTTCTTAATTATTTAACTACTTGGAGGCAATGGTCAAAGGGAGATAATTTCTATTTATGCACAAAATAGTGATTGTTAATTCACAGTGGATTTTGATGAATGGCATTTAGAATGATTTTTTTTTTGTCTTCTGCTTGTAATATTACAAATCCATTTGAAGCAACTGAAGATAAAAAAATATTTAATATGCAAAACACTAAGCAAAAAATAAAAACAAAAACTTGAAATGTTTTCAAAACCAAAAGTACTTAAGTGAACAAAAGTAGAAATTATTTAGATGTACATGTACAGTGTATAGAAGTGATGGATTGCTCTCTGGTGACAGGTTACGTCCCCTTGATGTGTCATTCATGAAGGCTGTTCACAACAAAGTCAACATTGTACCCGTGATTGCCAAGGCTGACACACTCACTCTACAAGAAGTGTTTCTTTTGAAGAGAAAGGTATGACATCATCAAATTGTCAATTAAAACACACCTGAACAGCGAAGAAACTGTAAATGAGAATTGTATAATATAATATTATCCATCTGTCAGTTGATAGCTTTTGTAATTGATGTTTTTCAATGGTGAACAAACTGCTAAGAGAGTATAAGGAAGATGGCAACTTTAGGAAAGAACTTTCAAGTTTATTTGCCTGTAAGATTACAACTCTTTCAGCTTTTAAATACTCTTTATGGAATACATTTCCTAAATGCAAAATTCATTATTACTGTAGACGGAGTATGTGTGTTCTTAATATGCGTGATCATATCAAAATTTTACGTCCAATAAAAGATTTTGAAATCCCACCTACTTTCCTTGCACTAGAACCACAATGCACACAAACTACATCTCATACTGTAACTGTACAGTAAACCGGATAACAAACATGTGACTCTTGTTCTCAAGGTTATGGACCAAATAGATGAACATGGAATTAGTATCTACCCACTGCCCGACTGTGACTCGGATGAAGACGAGGACTACAGGGAACAGTGCCGCCAGCTCAAGGTACCCTACACATACTGATATGTTCATGGACTGGTAGTTATCACATACACTGGTTCTTTAATTGTTAATCATTTTTTTATTTGCCTGGTAACAAAATAATAGAAACATTTTATTCATGTTATAAAAAAGCAGAATTGCAAGTGAATATTATTGTCTTTCAGGAAGCAGTGCCTTTTGCAGTTATTGGGGCCAACACAGTTATTGAGGTTAAAGGTCGCAAGGTCAGAGGTCGCATGTATCCATGGGGAGTAGTTGAAGTAGAAAACCCAGAACATTGTGACTTCATCAAACTCAGAACAATGCTGATGTAAGGACCATTATGATTGGTTGTTAAAGAAAAATTCAGACCAATCACTTTCAGTTTTGATTCGAATAGTGATACAATCCCTTCTTGAAAATTTTGTTTTCAATGGACTTTAAATTGTTTTTGAACTAAGGGAAATACATGACATATTATCAACAGCCTTGTTATCAAAATCTTGTGTTGTAATGCAATATTTTTTCTTGTCAAGTTTAGTAAAGATAAAATTAATCTAAAATAATTTTCATTGCACTCTACCTTATTTTCATATTTAAATTGGATGAAGAACTTTCATATATTAAAGCATTTAAATTGATATATCGATATATTGCAAGAACTTTGACAGTAGATAAAATTGGTGTTATTGATGTAAAAAGTACTCTGAAATATTCTTTACACTAAACTTGTATTACACAGCACACATATGCAAGACTTACAGGAAGTCACACAGGAGGTGCATTATGAGAACTTCCGAGCTGAAAAACTTGCTGAGGGAGGAGGAGCTGCAGCCAAGAAAACAGTCAGGTATGGGCGGAGCTTATTGATTGACAGCTATGACATCTCCCTTGCCAAATATAGACTAAGTTTACAGGGATATAATTGGGGATTCTCATGTTTATGTATTTATTTTGATAACATTTCAGTGAGGCTATGTGACTTTGTCTTTATTCTGTTTGTGTCTGTTAAATTCTTTGATATGATTTTTTGCAAGAATTTCTCACACCACTTCAACCTGCTAGCTTCATTCAACACTTTTCTTTGTAAAATCACTGTCATCATCATTTATGATTTCTCCCTCATTTTCTCCTGTAGAACAATAATTTCCCCCTCATCTTTTCCCGTAGATCAATGATTTCTCCCTCACTAAGATTATATTAATACTTTTTGCTTTCAATGTTTTATATATAAAAAAATTGTTTCAGTGTGTTTAATTGATGACATTTTAATTCCACTGTTGTGTTCTTTCTATCATGCTATCTTTTTAAGATAAGTTATTCAATTTCAATAGAAATCATCAATTAAGGTTCTATGAAATCGTTGGACATTGTTTAAAAAAGACAATTAAAAAGTGATTATTTGAAGAAAATACCAACATGTCAAGAGAATCTTCATTCAAACCCAAATTCATTGAAACTGGAGCAAAATATGAATAAAAGAAAGATTTGTGTGAGACTCCTTACAAATACATCACTCAAACTACAGGAAATGATTAACGATAGAAAGAACACATTACTTTTCAGTTAATGTTTTGTGCAGTGTATTGACAACTAGGTTTAGTTGTGTTTGATTTGTGTGCCCCTCACGGTTTATGTTATTACAGAAGGGGGCGAGGTGAAGAGGTCGATGCTCAAGAGTATGTCTCATTTTCTCTCTTCTGCGTGACTCTAACATGGCAACGTCATTATACAGCTTTCATTCTGTCTAATGCCTTTGGCAGCAAAGGAGCCATTTTAAAGTTTTGCCAATTATCTTAGAATTTTGCACCTTTTTTTCCTGATCAAAAACAGATCAAAAGTTACAGCACTCACCAAGTCAAACTTTGAATATTTCATTTTTGCTAGTGATAAAATTTTGAACTACTAATTTGTTGAAGAAACCAAAATATGAGAATGATTCAGAATTTAAAGTGATAGTTAAATGTCATTTTGTTACTAGAATACCAAGTTCTAGCAACTCCATGACAAAATATTTGAGATCAATCTCAGGCAGACAGAATGAGGTCTGTTGAAACTACAGCATCTCCATAGTTGTGTCAAAGACATTTCAACAAAGTTTTTTTCGGATGTTTGTGAAATTTTGAAATTATATTTGTAGATATTAGGAGAAATCAAATACTGTGTATCTCAGATTATAAGAAATTAGACTCGGAGATTTTGATGGTTAGCAAAAAGATTAATGACAGATAAAAATGATAATCATTATTCATTTATTTTCATTTGTTTGGATTGCTATACCAGGACACAACCTGAATTGGATTTTTGATAGAAGAGAAGAAAAGTTATATTAGTCCAGTCCACAATGACAAATTTGTATATTTGACATCTATATTTTGAAATATGAACAAAGTATCTATTGTTAACTTCAAATAACTTTCGATTCAGTATTAAAGTCTGTTAACTTACTGGACATGTTTAGTTAAAATAGATTTTTATTTTGCATTCGAGGGAAACTTTTACGATGTCAGATGACAGAAACATTCCTTTGCATTTCATTGTTCCTTATCCAGCGAGTTAGCACCTGCATGCTGTTTTGATGTTTTCCCAGGTTTGCAAATCCTGAAAATTTATTGCATAATTAAACCTAATTTTATCATGAATGTCCTGATTTTCTTAACTGAAACAAAATTGTTTTAGAGAAAGATGAGGACATTTACTTCCTGTTTAATTTGACTTTGTAACATGTCTTGCTATCAGAGGATGAGTCCCCTCCGAGTCTTATTACATGGTACTTCATAGTTGTCCTTAATATATTAACAGTAGTAATTATTTACTTGTATATCAAAAAAATATCCTAAATAGAATTTATCGGTCATAGTATACATGTAGTTATATATGAATATAATTCCTGTATGCTATGCAAACTTAGAAGCATGGAAATTTTCCTGTATGCCATACAAATGTAGTTGTATGGAAATTTTCCTGTATGCCATACAAATGTAGTTGTATGGAAATTTTCCTGTATGCCCTACAAATATGGAAGTATGGAAATTTTCCTGTATGCCATACAAATATGATAGTATGGAAATTTTCCTGTACGCCATACCAATGTACTCCTTTGTAAATTTTCTTTTATGTCATCCATATATAGTTGTACGTAAATTTTCATATATGCATACATACGTCTTTTTTATTTGAAAATTTATTTGCACATCTAATGAGTGCATCATACAACTCTGGTCATTTTAGACGGATTATATTTCTACCAGTGAAGGACTTCCTGTTTGCTTTCATAATCTTTCTCCAAAATAAATTCATGAAAATATGGTTTCAGAATTCATATAATGGTAATCGAGTGCTTTTTACAGATTTTCAGTTAATGAATACCAGATTTTATTTATAGAAAAGCATGTGATTAAGTTGAAGATGCTTTCACTAAATGGAGCCCAGAACTTTTTGCCTGTAGATAATACCTTATAATCCTTGTTGGCTTACTTTTCAGGTTGTAATGATATTTTAGATATTTGTTTCCACACTCACATGGTCAGTCAGAGTTCATTGACAATTTATTGTCGTATCAAGGCTGTTATTGTTCATTTTAAGGGATATTTTTTTGCACAGATTTTGAACAATGAAATTAATTTCAAATTTAACTTCAGTTGATATTTATAAACATATGTTTCCCTTAAAATGAAAATATATTTATATTTGATAGTAAGACACCTGGTCAAAGATATGACTTTGCATTTGAACAAATGCAAATTCAGGTCCTGATTACCATATAAGGTAGTTCAGTTGTACAAGAATAGACACTGCCTCTTGTACGATAATACACTATATAGCAAGTTAACAGATTTTACCAAGGGGAGCTAACTAACACTCTACGCTCATTCAGAAGAAAATGAAATCATTTTTAAGTCAGTAATGGAATTTCTACAAAGCAACTGAAAATTGATTTACCTTTTTTTCCAGTCGAGTTACGCTCATGGACAAGCTTGTCAGGTTATTTTTGGTTCAATATTTTTCAAAGTTTCTTTCATTCAAATTATATACATCAGTATATTGCAACAATTATAAAAACATTTTGTTAGATATACCGCAATACACATATATCTTGACTGGGAAAATATATGGCTGTTCCACTCATTTCTTTCTACTTATGAAATATTCAAATGTTAGTCGGACGTACCAGAATATTTCAGAAATTTCAGAACCGCTTTTGATTGCAGGGATACTGTAATGCAATTTATAATATATGTATATCTATATCATGGTCTGATTCTTCTGTTGCTTATTTTGGAAATATTTTCAGTCTATTATGCTTGATTTTTAATAATTATTAAAACTTCCTCAGTTTTACGGATCAGCTGTTTGTGATCATTTTGTGTGATTTCCTACATGTAGTTTGAAATTTTACATATAAATCCTTTATGATAAGTAATCTTCTGTCTGCTTTAGCATCTCATTCTTTTTTCCCAAATTTTAGAAATAGAAGTGATTGTTTGTTTTGCTTTTATTTACTTTTCTTAGTTTTTCAGATAATCTAAGTTAGCCATAGTTCACACTAGTTTTCTGTCAATTCCACCGAAATGGTTTTAGCTTGTGGTGATTGTGAACACAGTCCAGAGTTAGCTTTATTGAAGCTTGATAAGTTTACAGCAAGAACGTTTTTATGTCTTTGTTTGTAAACACTTTTTCTGTTTTATTTTTCCTCCCTTCCTTTTTGCTCCTGCTGCATTTCACGGTAAGCATGTGCGACCTGTAGTTTATATGTATCGTGTGTAAACCCTACCCGTGTGTAAATCCTATACCCGTGTGTAAATCCTATACCTGTGTGTAAATCCTATACCTGTGTGTTGGAGGGTGTCCAGCAAACCTCAGCTCTATACTTATTATCATTCTTTACCAAATCAACTAGATAATATACATCCTAATTACTTCTTGTCTGTCTAAACTTCATTTGTTATTACCAAACAAATTCTGGTAGTTGGGAATAAGTCATAGAAGTAAATTAATTTTATACTTTCTCTGTATTAATGGACACACACTCTGGTAGTTGGAAATAGGGCATTAACTTCAATAATATAAAAATATATTGTAGTTTTCTTAATCAGGTGGTTAATTAATTGGTCAATACACACAGGTGGTAAGCGTAGATGATAACTTAACACAGGAGATATTTGACTAGGTATATACCCTGGTATGTAATTTACTTTATGATTCCATATCTGTAGTATTTATATTGTGAATTATTTGGTATTTAAATAAATAGCTAAGGCTGTACAGTTACAATCAGCTGCCAACCATCTGATTTTCTAATTGATTTACCATCCAATTAATTGAACGTTCTTGAAACTGGGGGTAGAAACTCTATTTTGTCTGACAGAATTATGGCTGTTTTATACAATATCCTTCTGCCACATTCAAATCAAAATCAAATCGAACAAACATTAATAGGTAATAACTAATGTTGCTGGCCTTAATGAATCAGGGGGCGGAGTTAGAGGATTGGGAGGAGTAGATGGGCGTGTCTGTTGCATGATATGAATATGCATGTATGTGCTTTACCCGGAATTTGACAAGGATAAAATCAGTTTAAGCTAACAATGGAGACAGTTATATCTATCATGTGTTATTGATTCGTGAAATCAATTCATTATTAAATATCTGAATGGCTTCCTTTCCTGACTTTATAATATTTAAAATTTCTTGTTAATTTCACCAATGCTACTTTTGCATGTATGTTGTTATAATCGGTATTTTCACAAAAGCCTTTATTTTCTAGCACATTTTTATTTCAATTAATTGCTTTAATCACACCAAACTGTAATTTTTTTTTATTTTCCAACGTAGCATAAAAAGCGATATGTGAAACAATGAATAGTGATATGTGAAACAAAGAATAGTGATGTAAAAAAAGAATTAATAGTGATATGTGAAGACTTTGCTAATTTAATTGATACAATTTGTCATTTTGAGAAGATCTCTGATTTAATTAGAATACTGTTCTATATTGGTGATACATTGGTTGTTTCTATGGCAACATTTCTAGTTCACGTAAAGAGACAATATTTTTATTTTGCTATATAAGTATTCAGTTAAGTATATGCCTTGGTTGTGTAATCTATATCCAGATGACTGTCGTATCATTTACTCCTTGATTGCAGTGAATCACCACTATATTAAGAGATATTAAAGTTTAAGTAACAGAAGACCTACAAAGATATTACCATGTTCAAACATCCACAATATACATAGTCACATACAAAGAGCACATTCACACATGAGAAAGGACCTATAATTTGTTTTATAACTAGATGTGAGTCTCACAGTTACATAGCAGATAGAAAATCTTGGTAAATATTTGAAGGATTCAATAGATCACACTTAACTGTGAAAGCTGCTAAGTCTGTGTTTACACATTGTTTTTGTGGACTCAAATAGTTTATATCACAAGTTCAATTTTAGATAATTCTATGTCCTGTGCATGCCTGTTATGGATTACCTTGATTTAACTTTCAATTTCTTGATGACCTTTACTTTCCTTATAAATGACCTTGACTTTAATGACCTGTTGTACTTATATAGGATTCTGGTTTCTTTGTTACAGCAAACGTAGACCAGAAAGTCAAGCCCAGGAACTGACAGACCGTGAGAAACAGCTGGTGGAGAAAGAGGCCGAGGTAAGTCTGTCTGTCTGGTAACTTGTTCCTTTTCTTACATTACTTGGAAATACACATTAATGTTGATGGTAGCAAAATAAACTGAACCAGATGGCTTGATATGTAACAATAGAACTGCTCCATTGGCTGAAAAATAGAAACTGTATTTATAGATATGTACAAACCACAATAAAATACTTATTTTAGTCAGTTGTAGAATTTGTTCAGAAATCCCATAATGCTATTTTTGTTTGATTGATATGTTTGTGTTATTACTTTGTTTTTGGCGTCTTTTTTTGTACATATCCTTAATTACACTGTACCTGGTTGTTAATAAGTAGATAATTCCTGTCACTATACCCACATCATATCAGTATTTATATCTTTCATTGTAGCTACGCAAGATGCAGGAGATGTTGGCTCGTATGCAAGCTGAAATGGATGCTCAGAAACACGGCGGAACTCCGCAGAAAGTCCAACAGAATGGAGGTGTCAAATCACATGACGTGTAGGCCATTCACACTCAGGTATGCAAAGACTGGTAGAATCATTTATCCCCTTAGGATTAGATACAGGGTTATAACTCCAGAAAAAATTCTTGGCAAGCTTAAGGTGTGTGTAGTGTTTGGGTTATAAAAAAGGAAAGATGGATAGTTCTATCAACTCACAGTGATAAAAATGGTCATCAGTCAAACACTCTGGATTCCAGCTACTTCTCATTTACACAGTGTGGGTAACCTACAAGTAAAACCATGAGGTCAGGACTGGAATTCTATTTCCTTTTATTCTATTGCTATCATGCATCATCCGTCATCGTGCATCATGCACTGTTCGCCGGCATAAACTTTTCCTTTTAAACACTACTCATGCTTAATGCCATGGTAGATTTCAACCAAATTTGGTCTGAAACATTATTGGGGGTGGGGGATCATTTCTGTAATTAAGAAATTTGATTCAGTCCATAGGGACCTGGGAACGGGATCCAAAAAGGAAAATTAGACAATTCTTCGCTTCAAAACACTACTCTCCGTTAATGCTTAAATCAATTTCATTCAGTTTTGTCAGTAACATGGGAAAGTTAAACAAATGCTTCTCTTTATTAATGCTTGAATTTATTTTTACCAAATTTTGTCTGAAAAATCATTGAGATAGGGGAATCGTTTCTTAAATTCAGAAATTTGATTCAATCCCTTGGGACTTCGGAGCGAGACCCCCAAAGGGGAAGTTCGACAATATTTTGCTTCAAAATGCTTCTCTTCCTGAAGGCTTTAATAGATTTAAACCAAATGTGGTACAAAACATCATGGTGGGTGGAGAATCAGTTCTTGAATTCAGAAAGATGATTCGTCTCCAAGGGAGTTAGTGGTGGGGGTCAAATTTTTACTTCAAAACATTACTCCTTCTGAATGCCTTGGTAGATTTCAACCAAATGTGGCCTGAAACATTATCAGTGGCAATGATGTCAAGCGTGAATAAAATGAGAATGAGATTGTCCTTACTAAATATTATTTTTAAGCTTTGGTCCAAAATCCAACAAAGAACAAATAGTCTGAATTTCTTCTAATTTTTCAATCACACCAATGAGAGAAATATTTTTGAAAAAGTTTTTTTTTTAGTTTTTTTGTAAAGAAAAGAATGAGTTGATTTGTTGTTGCTTTTCAGTCTGACCAAAACTTCAATATGGTAATCACAGTAGTTATTTTGTAACATGGTGGTGTAACTGTTCTTCATGCACATAACCTGCCATTTAGGAGTTTCTGATACTTTTGAAGTAATGTTCAGAATTTGAATTCATCAGATTTGTCAGAAAACCATTAACAAATTCTGTGGTTTGTGCATCCTTCGTTGATTGTCAGATGACGGTGTTAAGGGCCATGGCCCTCTTGTTACCTTCCAAGTTTAGTTCATGGAGACTCACAAAAATGGAATACAAATTTCTCTAAGATTTAAACAATTACTTTTATTTTATTTCAGGGTTTTCATATTTTACTCATGGACCATCACCATAATGTCGGACACATTAAAGTATATACAGACAGCAAGGAATAATAACTTCAGCAGACGGCATTTGATCGGACCTAATCAAGCAGAAACATTTGATCTGACATCATTAGTAACCTGTATTTATGTGGCTATAAGTATACTTTGTGGCCTGACCAATACTTTTGAGAGAGCTGTGAGATATTTTACTTGGACTTGCCCTGTAGACAATCATACATTTCCACTGCTGGGCTTTGGTGTGTAAAATTGGAATCAAGTATTGCTCAGTCAAAGGGAGTTAACTCTGTTTAGTCCAACTCAAGTGATGATAAGTTGGTAAAGTCAGTGCAATTTATTATAGAACAATTAGTCACAAATGTTGAGGAATTGATGGATATGAATTTGCTTATGACTAAATATAATAGAATGATGAGAAATAAACAATATGGCAATGTTTGTGAATTACTTGTGAATATGAAATCTCTGTAAATTTCTGTGTTAAAAAAAACTAAAAACAAAAAAATCATAAAAAAAGGTGAAAAAAGGAACTTTATGTTAAAATTTGTTTGAGGTATGTTTCAAAACCACTCCAAAACAAAACTTGAAACTTTCTTTACCAATTGTAAGACTAGTCTGGAGCAGAAATGGACATAATGTGTCTTTTTATTGTGTTTATTATTGATTTTTTAATGTTTGTACAGTATAAGATATAAGTTAAGGTTTTTGTTAGCTCCAGCTGTTAGCATTATACATTTAAATATGCCAAAACATGTTCTGTACAGTCTAGCATTGTAGTAATAGGTGCTTCAACATGTTTTGGGGCTTTTTTTTTTTGCTTTGACATTTATCAATCAATCAACATCTGGAAGTTCAGTTCTTTAAATGATTACAAAATATCAGTGTTAGGATAATATTTTAAAACTTTGAATATCTGTCAATTTAGTATTGTTATTCTTTGTTTAATTTTAATTTTTTCAGTTCAAATGCATCAAATAAATTAGTTGGAGATGTATTCTTTTCCACTAAAAAATGATTATTCCTGTAATATGGTATGAAAATAACAAAAAAAATAAGTTCTGATAAAACAGAAATATCTGCTCTGGGTGTTATTTATCATGGATTATGATTTTAAGCATAAAAATGCTTTTTGTTTAATAAACTGCGAAAAAAATGAACACAAACCAGGAGATGAATCCTCTTCAGGATAATTTTTAAGATACTGAAGAAAGTACCTGTCTGAGAGGGATTTTTTAATCAGTCTGATACAAATTTGACTAACCAAATTAAAGATACTTAGTTCCTTTTC
This sequence comes from Ylistrum balloti, assembly GCF_031769215.1. Taxonomy (NCBI): domain Eukaryota; kingdom Metazoa; phylum Mollusca; class Bivalvia; order Pectinida; family Pectinidae; genus Ylistrum; species Ylistrum balloti. The sequence continues at coordinate 1,025,791 of NW_026782271.1, read as the reverse complement.
TATAATACATTTTTATTTATTTAAATGATATAGAATATATACATAGATATTATCAATAATTACTTAATGTAACAAAGATATAGATTCCATAGTGTTCTATTGTTCCTAATAAAAAGTATTATTTCACTTGGTTTTCCAATTCACCAATCTGTGATCTTATATGTTAAATTGATACATGCTTTGTGATTGGTTGAAATTTAACAAATTTTTACTAATGGAATGAGTTTTTGAAACTGATTGGTGAGTTTGTAACCATGGTGACCAATATGTTTGTTGTTCTAACCCAGATGTAGTGTTGATATTTGTAGATAGAGGTGTTTTGTTGTGTGATTGTTGTTTTTGGTGGTCAGCACAGTGGCAAACATATCTCGGACTTCCTGAGATCAGGCCCTGATTTCTGGAAACTCAAATGAAATTGATATTTTAAGTTTGCTAGAGCACTTTTTAAAATTAATTTGGAAGTAGGTAATGCAAAAATTGTTATAATGATACAATAAATAATTCTTCATTTCAATGTAACTTGATTTTTCAGTTTTAAATTAAAGAAAATTTCATATTATAACTAAAGACTTTGGTGATTTGCTTTTTATTTCAGACAAGGAAATTGTATCAAGTTTTCTAGATAAATCAATAACAACCCAAATCTACCAAATGGATATTGAAGTTTCCTAGAGATTAGGGTCAGGTTTGTTTTGATTCAGATCACATTGATAAGGATAATGGAAAAAAAATCATCATTTGTGCAATAACCAATCCTAAATTTCTTGTGTTATATTTTTCCAAACTCCAGTCCTGTCTATTTATGTCAACACCATGTATCTTTTTTAACAGAAATTTTCCCTCCCTACAATAAATTGTTGTATAATAAAATTATTTTCCAAAATTAGCATTTCTACTCTCACGCAAGTGCCATTTTTGACGTCTTCTAAGAAACACTATTGTCATTGACCTATTGTTTGTGGTGTTATTTTGTTACAAAATCATCAGTTTTTTTAATTCATGGGGGAAACGTAGCTATCATTCAGACTGCAAAATTTCTGTCCAGTTTTACGATAATTTCAAATAATTTTTAATTCATTTAAGCGAGATAGATGATAGTATGGGGAAAAGAATGGAAAAGAAAATTCTGAAAAATTGATAGATCTTTTACTAGTAGTATACGCATAATATAACATTGTATTTAACTAACATTTGTATTTAGCATTGTATTTTTTTGCATCGTAATGACATCGCAATGACTCCAAAAACATATAAATGTGGTCGTACACTGCTGGGTTTTATTTGTTTATTTTGAGGCTTTGCTTTAGAAATGAAATTTCTTTTGCTTGAAGCAGTATTTACCGATCGAGAGAGCTAAATTTTTAGCTAATGTCAAACAGGTGGAATCTTGTTAATCCTGATCACTAACTTCATAACATGGATTTGCAATTCAATGATTTGCCATTATACATGGAGGAAAGGACAACTCTACAGTATTGATGACCTGTACACAGGTCCAACTTTGAAATGAAGTTTTGAATGTAGTATCCAGTTTTTAAAAAAATATGAGAATTTTGTGCCCCTTATACCAGTGGTTCTTAAAAAGTGATAAAATTTTCATAAATGTTTCCAAAATGAAGTTTTCAAAAATCTGAAAATATTTTACTGCTTTAAATTTTCAGCCCACCATCTGAAAAGTTTTCTGATTTTTTCTTAGGATACTGAAAGTGTTCAAATTGTATTTGAGAAAATATTTAATTATTGAAAATTTTATTTCATGACTTCTCATGTGGGACATTTACACACAAAGACAGGATTGTCATTTCTGTTTATCTAATCCAACAAGTTCTGGTGAGAAAGAGAAATGTCAGGATTGGTAAGACTCCACTTTAAACCATGTACATGTCACGATGTATTACAATCAGCTAATGTATTTAATCTGTATGCTGCTTTTTGGCTTTATATGTTAGGATGGCTGCTGTCTATTAACCATTCGATCCATCTACAAGTCAGTCTTGATAGTGTATATTTACTGGCCATGATGAGAATTTGCCAAGCATATCTGTAGGAAGTAAACAGATAGTGAAGTGGTTAAGGTGTAGTTTGTACAAAGAAGTTTTCTGACCTTTTGTTTTTCCATCATTTCATGACCTGAATATAAAATTAAATGTGTGTGAAAGCCATATGAATTTGGAATAGCAATCAGTTTTAGAACTGTCATATTTTTATTATTCTAACAATCGTATACAATATCAAATGTAAAATTTAAATTTTGATTTATTCAAGAGTTAAGTTGTGTTGGAAATTGAAAAAAAAAAATATAGACACATGTAAATGGTATTGAAGCGAAGCATTGTAGCCAAACAGCATTGATGGTGTTAACATTATATACATGCTGTTGCTATGGTGACATCAACAAGTGTGCAAGCTTGACGACAGCAGCATAGTCAGCTTTGTCATCCTTTTCACATCAGTTACTTCAAGTTGATATAAACCTGTTGACATGTACCATAATTACTGTCAACAAATGTGTGTGAAGTACCAACATTTCTGTAACCAATGGAGACTTTCACTATTGTGTATACCATATAAGGAAATGTAAATTGTGTATTACCATATAAGGAAATGTAAATTGTGTATTACCATATAATGAAATGTACATGTGTATTTCCATATAAGGAAACTTATTCTTTTGATAAGCCATATTCATCTTTGCTATTTGAAAAAATTGTAATAAGAAATAAAAGCAAAATTCTATATGCAATGAGTTTTGTTTGCGACAAACTTATTTTATTGGCTTACCTGACTGAAAGGTCGAAGTGACTGTATGGCATACGGCGGTATTCCTCCATTAACTTTTCTCTCAAATCATTACCTGCTAGTCATGAACACCTGAGCGTCTTTTGATCAAATTTGGTCAGAAGCATCCTTTGGGGGAAGAGGTCTCAATTGTGTATAAATGTAAGGTCTGACCCCATGGAGTCTAAGAGGCATGGTCCAAAAAATCCTTCTTTTTCTATAAGAATGATTGTACTTTGTAAGAATTTGGTCTGAAGCATGTGTACTCAGTTTTTTTTTTTTTTATATAAATAATGGGTGTTGGCCTCCTGGGGTAGAATATTGGAAGAAAAGTAAATTCTTTAAAAACCTTCTCCCTCTCTGGGATTGTCAGGATTCTGTCTCAGTTTGGTCTGAAACATCTTGAGAGTGAAGTGGAATCAGTTAAATAAATATCAGCACTAGGTCATGGCCCCCTGAAGCATGCTTTGGAGAAGGAGTATGATTGGTTTAGCTAACCCTTGGTTACAAAGAAGTAGGGTCCAACGGTAAATATAATCTCAACCTTTTGAATTCCTCTTCCTTTAGTTTGGATGAAGTAATTTTTGCTAAACAAAGCCAGGTGAGTTATAAAAGTCTGATGTGCCTCTTGTACAACATTGAAATGGGGCTGCCATATCTCAATCATTGGGTAATGATTTTGGGTATGTAATTTCCTTCTCCTGGCAATTTGTTTTTCTCAGGAAGTTGAAAACTGCTGTCATGATTGAATCCACCCTGGATGGCTTGTGACAGGCCTCCCATATGCTGTTCACTGAGGTAGCCACCAGCTACTACAGACACTAATCTGAAGGATTTTTAATGATTAATTTGCCTTTGAAAAAATTGTTAGTCAGTCTATATCATAATTTTGTAAAAGGTCAATAAAGCATAGATAACCTTCAGATTAAAGATAACAAGGCCTTAAAATGGCCCAGACTCTGAACAAAGCAATAACCCATACTTAACAATAGAAATAGATGACTTTTCCTGAGTGTAGTATTAGTGGACTAGCTATGGTGTTTATTGGTTAACATCTCCCAATATATATTATAATGGTGAATATTAGTTCTTGTCTTTCTTGTATGATGATGAAATTTAAAATGAGGATGCTTCCCTCAACAGGAGAAGTGTAAATTACCTAAAGAATAAGGTGGCTTTTGTTTACTGCTGGGTTATTAGCCAGGGCTAATATTGAGGAAGGGTTTTGAAGCTCGTGTATCTGATGACCACCTCACAGAATACCACATGAGAGACTTGTCGAATGCCATCCACAGCCATTTGAGTAAACTGTCTATCCTATGGACACAATCATAATGGTACAAGGCGATCTCTTAACACTCCAATAGAAGTAGGGATCACACCACATGCTAGTACTTTGTATCTTCACCTGAAGTCTGACACTGTGCCAATTTTAGCTATCACTGCTCCATGTTTATACATGTATATATTACACAAATACATTGTTGTCATTGTATTAACAGCAGTGTAGCAGAGCCTGACTGGCGTGACTGGCTGAAAGTTACAATTGTTTTCATGGCAACATTGTGATGTTGTCAGTGAATTGGATTGAGAATATCATCAATTTAGATTTATTTTAAAAGATGTTTTGTAGATAAAATGTTTGCTAAAGGTCACATCAGTTTCCTTATCATTCGAGTCAATGAAATGAAATATTCCAAGAATAATTTCATTAATCTAATGCATGGAAACTGTTGCTAGGTTCTCTACATTATTCAAGTTTGCATTTCTCTGATTGGCAAAGCCATGTTAACACTTGGCTTCATGTCCTTACTCAGAAACAACGGTGTAAAGCTCAGTTGTAACATCCCATTCTCACAAACGCAGACGTTTGTTGACATAAAGACTGCATAATCATATAAGTACCCCAATCAGATTAATTATCACAATACACAGAGAGGATGGAACTGTAATGATTAGGTGTTGTAAATTGTAACTGAAGAGCTAGGAATTTCATTTGAAAAAAGTTATTTGAGGAAACTACTAAAGAGAACATGATTACTGGCCATGGAGTAAGTTTCTGAAGAGAAGTGATACTAATGAGAAAAGGGGCAGCTGCTTAGCTAATAAAATTTAACTGTGAGGCCATTGTATAGCCGATACACAGCACACAGATTCCAATGTCTACACACCACACTGAGGCCGATGTCTACTGTTACATGTAACACACAACATAGGGGCCAGTGTCTAGCTTATAGCCGATACACAGCACACAGATTCCAATGTCTACACACCACACTGTGGCCAATGTCTACTGTTACATGTAACACACAACATAGGGGCCAGTGTCTACTGTTACATGTTACACACCACACAGAGGCCAGTGTCAACTGTTACATTATACACACCACACAGGGGCCAATGTCTACTGTTACATGTATACATCACACAGGGGCCAATGTCAACTGTTACATGTATACATCACACAGGGGCTGGTGTCTAGCTTATAGCCAATACACAGCACACAGATTCCAATGTCTACACACCACACTGTGGCCAATGTCTACTGTTACATGTAACACACAACATAGGGGCCAGTGTCTAGCTTATAGCCGATACACAGCACACAGATTCTAATGTCTACACACCACACTGAGGCCGATGTCTACTGTTACATGTATATATCACACAGGGGCTGGTGTCTAGCTTATAGCCAATACACTGCTCACAGATTCTAATGTCTACACACCACACTGAGACCAATGTCTACTGTTACATGTAACACACAACACAGGGGCCAGTGTCTACTGTTACATGTTACACACAACACAGGGGCCAGTGTCTACTGTTACATGTTACACACAACACAGGGGCCAGTGTCTACTGTTACATGTAACACACAACACAGGGACCAGTGTCTACTGTTACATGTAACACACAACACAGGGGCCAGTGTCTACTGTTACATGTTACACACAACACAGGGACCAGTGTCTACTGTTACATGTTACACACAACACAGGGACCAGTGTCTACTGTTACATGTTATGCAACACACAGGGGCCAGTGTCTACTGTTACATGTTACACACCACACAGAGGCCAGTGTCAACTGTTACATTATACACACCACACAGGGGCCAATGTCTACTGTTACATGTAACACACAACATAGGGGCCAATGTCTACTGTTACATGTTACACACAACACAGGGGCCAGTGTCTACTGTTACATGTTACGCAACACACAGGGGCCAGTGTCTACTGTTACATGTTACGCAACACACTGGGGCCAGTGTCAAATGTTACATTATACACACCACACAGAGGCCAGTGTCAACTGTTACATTATACACACCACACAGAGGCCAGTGTCAAATGTTACATTATACACACCACACAGAGGCCAGTGTCAACTGTTACATTATACACACCACACAGGGGCCAATGTCTACTGTTACATGTATACACCACACAGAGGCCAGTGTCAACTGTTACATTATACACACCACACAGGGGCCAATGTCTACTGTTACATGTATACATCACACAGGGGCCAGTGTCTAGCTTATAGCCAATACACAGCTCACAGATTCTAATGTCTACACACCACACTGTGGCCAATGTCTACTGTTACATGTAACACACAACACAGGGGCCAGTGTCAACTGTTACATGTTACACACAACACAGGGACCAGTGTCTACTGTTACATGTTACACACAACACAGGGACCAGTTTCTACTGTTACATGTTACACACAACACAGGGACCAGTTTCTACTGTTACATGTTACACACAACACAGGGACCAGTTTCTACTGTTACATGTTACACACAACACAGGGACCAGTTTCTACTGTTACATGTTACACACAACACAGGGACCAGTTTCTACTGTTACATGTTACACACAACACAGGGACCAGTTTCTACTGTTACATGTTACACACAACACAGGGACCAGTTTCTACTGTTACATGTTACACACAACACAGGGGCCAGTGTCTACTGTTACATGTTCCACTGAAACAGATTATTGATAAAACTTTATGAACATGTAATGTAACTAAATAATAAACTTCATATATAGATTTCTGTTTCTCTGCTAAATTCTGATTCTTAATTTATTTTTATTTCCGTCACAACTTTTCTTTAATTGTACTCCCATAATCCCCTCTCATTTCCCAGTCAATGTATATGTCCTCTTTTTGTCATCTTCTTTGCACCGTTTCTTCATTTTTCTTTATCTTTCCTCGTTTGCACTTTCTTCTTTCACTCCCACTTTTATCATCTGCCCCCTCCACCCCTTTCTGTTTTTCTTTCCCCAACAACACCCACCCCACTCCCATCTTCGTGGTCTAAAATGCGCGTGCTTCAAACCTTACACCTATCGTAATCAATTACTGAATCTTCACAGCTGCCCAGACAGTTCTTGTACTACCTCAATCTCTCGCTGAAGACTCCAGATGGTCTCGTAAGGTCAAAACGTGCCACAAGTTCAAGTAAGGTCAAAGTTCATGACCAGATCGCTTTGTCTGATTGACGAAGTGCACGCGGACTAGTTGTAATGTTTAATTGGTCCGAGCGACGTAAATGAGGCGCCATCAGGGGAAATCTATTCCTTCGCACTCGGTGACACGTGTAAATATAAGAAACGATGTGAAGCCAACGAGTTCAAATATATTCTTAATTAATTATGGTATTTTTAATATTCCGAATCGTAGATCGACACGAATTCTTAAGCGGACGTGATTTTTGAGTGAGAATTTGTTTACAGCACGTTCATTGAAACATTTTTTAAATATTTTTTCCTTCTGCACAGGGTGATTCTTCTTCCCAATAAATGAACCAAACCACAAACTACATTTACCGATGACCTATCAGCTACACACTAAATTTTGTTAACTCTCATAGTTCAATAGCCGTATTGTCATGTTAGATTCTTACATAAAAACTATATCGTATTTCATAAGGAATCATAACTTGGTCAACCTGGTAGAAGTAGTACATTGGCTGTAGTACAGAGAGTTAACGAAAACATCAATTAAAGATTCGTGACTTCACGTCAAGTGGATTCGGATATTACAGCAGAAGAGAGTACATCGATTTTTTCCGGTTCTGTTCAATTAGAACGTAATCCGTGACCGTGCGACTGGATCCTTAGTATTCTGAAGCTGTTTATGATCAGCCGGTAATTGTTCTTCTTAACATACTAACGCATTTAAGTGAAGCCATTATACACGATTTAGATATTACAAATATGTTTGTAAAGATCTAATGCATACGTTCTTTTTGTTTTTGTGTGTTTTTTTTAATGAATGCGTACCCAATCTATCAGTCCACAAAGATTTGTGGAAACTCATGTTTTTCTTCTCTTTTTCTCTCTTTTTTGTAACTAGCTAACACCATATATACTCTTGAAACAGTCGTGAATTTTCCTATAATATCAATTTTTGCAAATTTTGTGTTTAGTTTATCAAACGTCAGCGAACATTGTATAGAATATACAGATACACGCACTGAGTTCGATATGTCAAAATGTCTTTAGCATCTATCATTTTCTTTCTAATTGTGACAGTAAAAAATCTCAATAATAGTCACTTTAATTTGAACTATGTTGCCTTCGAACAACATCCAATCTTTCGTGAAATCGATCTTTTTATCAGAAGTCAACTGAACGGAAGGAGTCAGGCTTGCGTGTAAAATGTATATTTGTTAAATTGTTTTTACAAGTTGAAATAAATTTTTAAAAATTTTTATTTGGATTTTTAAAAATTTCTTTGTCTTTTTTTCTTCCTTTATCATAATTGTTGTAATGGGTCCTAGATTATGCTCTACTTGGGTTGATTAACATATAAGCACGGAAATAGGCTTTGACAATTTTGTCTCAGTCGCTAAGTCAGCATTTTTTTTCATCGTTCGCGTTCCATGTAGAATATATTATGCAACATTTGGTGCACAATCGAATAAAGCACAGACATATCGATTGGTTGTGTTTGGAATGTCAAGAGGCTCAAGACAGGGATATAATCATCATTACATATTGGTCTCAAACAATACTTCATGATTTTTTTCTAAATTAGGCGTTAATTGGCCTCTATTCCATACTCCTTTGAATTTGCAAAAAAATTCGGTGTGCCACCACTCCCAATGGCTGCATTAAAATTGTCATACAAGACGTTCTGATTTGCCCAATATCTATCCAGTCGGTTCTTAAACAGTTCTTTGATGGTGCATTTACAATTTCTTCAGGAAATGAGTTCCGGATAATAAACGAAGTGTTGCGTTCCTGATGTATCTTATAAAGAGCTTCATCTTGTTGGTTGTCTTAATTCTATATCCTTCCACAGAGTTATCACGTGGCTTGTCTCTCTGTCATAATGTCTTTGTAAGATTTTATATATTTCTATTAAGTCTCCTCTGTATCTTCTATAGAAAAGTGTCGGTAACTTTAGATTCCTCAACCTCTCAGAATAGGTCATTTTTAAAACCTTCTATTTGCTTTGTTTGTGTATCATACTGGACTGGCGAAATGTAGGTGGGTTCTTACAAGGTTTTTGTAAAATGGTTTTAAATTCTTTTCGTTTAAATACTGAAAGTTTCTTATCAGGGTAAACATAAGAGGGTTTTTTTTTAACTTTCTGATGGATATGGTCATCAAACTTCAGCCGCGTGTCTATAATGACGCCAATGTGTTTTAGGTCTAATGTAAGCTGCAGTTTTGTCTTTAAGTTTATATCTTGCATGCTACGTTTTGGGCTCTACTTATATGTGTATGCTTGCATTGCTCAGGATGAAATTTCAACCATCAGTAAACCAGTCCTTATAATATTAGACTTAATTTGATTTATAACCCCACCATATATGGACGTACGCATCATTAGGTATTTTCAAACAGATAGTGGTACGTGAATCCATTTTGTTTGTTTGCTTTTGTTTATATATATATATATTGATTAAAATCGTTTAGAAGAACAAGGAGAAGGAGAAAACATGCCAGGATTTTTTTTATTCTAGCATGGCTCTTCTGGTAGCGACGCGTTTAATGCCAAAAAACTGCTGTTTATCCATGTGCTACATAATAAACTAATTAATATGTTCATTAATTCCTAATAAAGATTTCAAAATATAGTTTTTCATACTTTTAAGTACCCCTGTAGTAGTCTTCTACTTAGTGTAGACCTGATACTGCTTTCGTTTTTAATATTTCTAAATTACCAAATACTTGGCCAGTTATAACACAAATACATTTGTAAAATTATTTTTTCACGATTTTTCATCAACGACTTCTTTTACATTCAATATTATATCAGCTGCACAACTTTCAACCCCTACCCCACTTGAGGCCCCACACCCAGCTGCTTTGTCGTGTGTTGCAGTGTCTATTTCACTGACTGGCGTGTGATGTCATTGTTGTTGGTTGCTCATCGATTTCTAAACGTCACTGCACGTGGGATTTCCCGGCAAAACGTACCTGGATTATTTAGCCGACGGTTCGTGTTTCGGAGGTATGTGACTTCATCAACTATTGATTATTGCAAAAAATGTAACTAGTCCCCGTTTTTATTGATTTTGGTTAATTCATGACATCATATCAAATTAATAATGAAGAATATCTCTTTGTTGTGGTGATACAGCAGTTGATATGTCTTTCTCTCAAGGAGAGGTAAAAGCACGAGAAAAAATTAAAAATAATGCGAGGTCAAAGGCCATAGTTTAAAGAAGGAAATGGTACGTATACTAATTGCATGAAAATAACTTATAATTAATTATTTAAATTATAATGTTTTATTTTGTTGTCACCATTGTTTGCTTTCATGGCTAAAAATAGAAAACGTGCTTGCATAATGTGCTATTTTTAATGATTTATTTTCTTTGTTCCATTTAGCGTGTTTAGGAAGAATAATTTTAAATAACTAATTTTCTATATTGATAACAATGTAGCATGCATGAGTTTTTAGGCTCTAGAATAGAAACAGTTGCATTGCAAATCTGTTAAAAGTGCCTATTTATCAATGAAAAAAACATCACAATATGGCGTGAACAAATTCACACAGAAATCCAGACCATACAAGCAGATTCGTGAAAAAATTACGTGTTTCAAATTATAATTTTTCACAGAACAAATTTTGTTAAGTACAGTTTCTATAATTATATTCTATAAATTAATCTTCTGTAACCCTGAAATTGAAACATGTTTGTCTCTGTTGTTGAAGGTATATGAAAATGTTAGCTGTAGTAAGACTACCTCCATGTTGAGACATTAATAGTCTCACTAAGTGTGTTTACCTTTCATTATCATAGTGATTACAGGTGACTCTTTATGCTGATGAGGAGCATAGGTAAACCAATCACTGGGAGATTGATAGATCTGAGTTGTTACAGGTGAAACAGATGTTTAGAGTATGCATGATTCAGATCAGCAGGCCGATCTAGTCCAGTATCAATACAGTTGGGTATACTGTACATTAAATGTAAGAAAAATAACAGCAATTGGTGAAATTAGGGCTGCACTTAAAATTCATTGGGTGTCTGTATCTATTTGTCAATACATCCATTCACCTCTGTCTGCATATTGGTCTGTTTATCTGTACATCTCTTTGTCTCTCTCTGTCTGTACATCATTCAATCTCAGCACTTTCATTTCTTGGGTAGATCTTCATGGTATTTTACTCATAACTATGCCTAGATATACACAATGTCACTGTGATATGAAAGTGGTTTTGTTGCTATGGTTACTTGTCACTATGCTTTTTTTATTTTGCTATTTCATTTATATATATAATGGCAAAACAACTCTTTCCAGATGCAAAGGAAATATATAAATCAATAAAAAGGGAGTATGTAGTATTATTTGTGTAAAGAGATGGATGAATAGATGGCTGTCATGTCTGCTTAGATACAGAAAGGAATTGTGTCATGTCTGCTTAGATACAGAAAGGGATAGTGTCATGTCTGCTTAGATACAGGTGGGGATGGCTGTCATGTCTGCTTAGATACAAAAAAGGGATGGTGTCATGTCTGCTTAGATACAGAAAGGAATTGTGTCATGTCTGCTTAGATACAGAAAGGGATAGTGTCATGTCTGCTTAGATACAGGTGGGGATGGCTGTCATGTCTGCTTAGATACAAAAAGGGGTGGTGTCATGTCTGCTTAGATACAGAAAGGGATGGCTGTCATGTCTGCTTAGATACAGAAAGGAATTGTGTCATGTCTGCTTAGATACAGAAAGGGATAGTGTCATGTCTGCTTAGATACAGGTGGGGATGGCTGTCATGTCTGCTTAGATACAAAAAAGGGATGGTGTCATGTCTGCTTAGATACAGAAAGGGATGGCTGTCATGTCTGCTTAGATACAGGTGGGGATGGCTGTCATGTCTGCTTTGATAGAGAAAGGGATGGCTGTCATATCTGCTTAGATACAGAAAGGGATGGTGTCATGTCTGCTTAGGTACAGAAAGGGATGGCTGTCATGTCTGCTTTGATAGGGAAAGGTATGGTGTCATGTCTGCTTAGATACAGAAAGGGATGGTGTCATGTCTGCTTAGCTACAGAAAGGGATGGTGTCATGTCTGCTTAGCTACAGAAAGTGATGGTGTCATGTCTGCTTATATACAGAAGGGGATAGCGTCATATCTGCTAAGATACAGAACGGTATGGTGTCATGTCTGCTTAGATACAGAAAGGGATGGTGTCATGTCTGCTTAGATACAGAAAGGGATGGGTGTTAGGTCTGCTAAGACACAGAAAGGGATGGCTGTCATGTCTGCTTAGACAGAAAGGGATGGCTGTCATGTCTGCTTAGATAGAAAGGGATGGCTGTCATGTCTGCTTAGACAGAAAGGGATGGCTGTCATGTCTGCTTAGATAAAGAAAGTGATGGTGTCATGTCTGTTTAGATACAGAAAGGGATAGTGTCATGTCTGCTTAGATACAGAAGGGGATGTCTGTCATGTCTGCTTAGATAGAGAAAGGGATGGCTGTCATATCTACTTAGATACAGAAAGGGATGGTGTCATGTCTACTTTCATATGGAAAGGGATGGCTGTCATTTTTCTTAGACACAAATAAGGATGGCTGTCATATCTGCTTAGATACAGAAATGGATGGTGTCTTGTCTGCTTAGATACAGGAGGGGATGGCTGTCATGTCTGCTTAGAGAAAGGGATTGTGTCTTGTCTGCTTAGATACAGAAATGGATGGTGTCTTGTCTGCTTAGATACAGGAGGGGATGGTGTCATGTCTGCTTAGATACAGGTGGGGATGACTGTCATGTCTGCTTCGATACAGAAAGGGATGGTGTCATGTCTGCTTAGATACAGAAAGGGATGGCTGTCATGTCTGCTTAGATACAGAAAGGGATGGCTGTCATGTCTGCTTAGATACAGAAAGGGACGGTGTCATATCTGCTTAGATACAGAAAGGGATGGCTGTCATGTCTGCTTAGATACAGAAAGGGACGGTGTCATATCTGCTTAGATACAGAAAGGGATGGCTGTCATGTCTGCTTAGATACAAGAAAAAAGTTCCAAAGACTGATCACATCTTGTTTATATTTGTTTGATTCTATTTTTTAACTATTGTATTTGTATTCCCACATCTATCGTCAATAAGTGCCTCTGTTTTTTAATAATTGCATATTTTTGGAGAGGTCCTACTGTCATCATCATCAGGAAAATGACAATAACAAGTGGATGCGTAGTATGTTAATTGGGCTTTATATACAAGCTCTGAATTAATTAAGCTGTGTTTGTGTAGTACCTGGTTATAGGTTTGTGAGAGTCCATAGGCCCACTTATCTTCATTCAGAACTAAACTCTGCTGTATCCAGATGGTATTTTTTATCAGGTATCTGCTAATGTTATTTTCTGTTTACTATAGTCTACAGACCTGAGACTGTTTTATGGGATTTTCTTGTCATTCAGGTATTTTTTTGTGAAATTTGACAGAAAAGCCAGGAAATATTCACCTAAACATTTAACATGATCAGGATGGGAAACTGTTTATAGAACACATAAATAAAGTACACAATGCTGGCAAGTAATAATTACAATGGAAGCTTATCAAAGTCTGGATAATTCAAAGACCAAGGCCTACATACTGGTCCACATTGGGTTTCTGGAAAATTGCAAAAAGTACCACTTCTTAATTACAGAGAGAATGTACATGTTACTTTTTTATGCAGTGAACCAGTTTATCAGTGGTTTATAAACACAGTTTTACCTCAGTAGGAATGTGACTTAAGTGTCTTTCGATGTTAATATCACTTCCCTGTTTCCCTCCAAATTTAAAATGTGCATTTGGAAGTACTTCCCTAATTACTCTGTTAATGTAAAAAAAACCCCACTAACCTGTGTGATTTTTATTCTTTTCTTCTCTCTCATTTGTTATCCCTTCTCTTTACTTTGTAGTTCCATCATTTCTTACTTCTTCATGCACTCTTTCTCCCCCTGTCATTTCTTACTTCTTCATGCACTTTCCCTCCCCCTATCATTTCTTACTTCATGCACTCTCCCTCCCCCTATCATTTCTTATTTCTTCATGCACTCTCATTCCCCCTATCATTTCTTACTTCTTCATGCACTCTCCCTCCCCTATCATTTCTTACTTCTTCATGCACTCTCCCTCCCCCTATCATTTCTTACTTCTTCATGCACTCTTTCTCCCCCTATCATTTCTTACTTCTACATGCACTCTCCCTCCCCCTATCATTTCTTACTTCTTCATGCACTCTCCCTCCCCCTATCATTTCTTAATTCTTCATGCACTCTCTCTCCCCCTATCATTTCTTACTTCTTCATGCACTCTCCCTCCCCCAATCATTCTTACTTCTTCATGCACTCTCCCTCCCCTATCATTTCTTACTTCTTCATGCACTCTACCTCCCCCTATCATTATTACTTCTTCATGCACCTCACTCCCCCTATCATTTCTTACTTCTTCATGCACTCTCCCTCCCCCTATCATTCTTACTTCTTCATGCACTCTCCCAGCCCTATCATTTCTTACTTCTTCATGCACTCTCCCTCCCCCTATCATTTCTTACTTCTTCATGCACTCTCCCTCCCCCTATCATTCTTACTTCTTCATGCACTCTCCCTCCCCCTATCATTTCTTACTTCTTCATGCACTCTCCCGCCCCCTATCATTTCTTACTTCTTCATGCACTCTCCCTCCCCCTATCATTTCTTACTTCTTCATGCACTCTCCCTCCCCCTATCATTTCTTACTTCTTCATGCACTCTCCCTCCCCCTATCATTTCTTATTTCTTCATGCACTCTCATTCCCCCAATCATTCTTACTTCTTCATGCACTCTCCCTCCCCCTATCATTTCTTAATTCTTCATGCACTCTCATTCCCCCAATCATTCTTACTTCTTCATGCACTCTCCCTCCCCTATCATTTCTTAATTCTTCATGCACTCTCATTCCCCCTCTCATTTCTTACTTCTTATGCACTCTTTCTCCCCCTATCATTTCTTACTTCTTCATGCACTTTCCCTCCCCCTTTCATTTTTTACTTCTTCATGCACTCTCCCTCACCCTATCATTTCTTGCATCTTCATGCACTCTCCCTCCCTTATCATTTCTTACTTCTTCATGGACTCTCCCTCCCCCTATCGCTATTACTTCTTCATGCACTCTCCCTCCCCCATCATTTCTTACTTCTCAAGCACTCTCTTTTCCAATGCATATTCTGTCCTTTTTCTTTCTCCCATTTTTTTCTCATCCTTATTCTGTCTATCTTTCACTAGTCCTCAGTCCTTTCCATTAAGTCTTTTTTTTAACATTGATCCTGTCCCCACATTGTCTTTAACATTATGTCAAGTCATTTTTTCATACATATTAATTGATTATCCCTTTAACTCAATCTCATCCCCTCTTAACTCTAACTCATCCTCTGTACTTTATCTCAAACCTTGATCTCATCCCTTAAAAAGTCCTGTCTTTCTTCATTGTTAACACCATCTCTGACTTAACTTCCCCATCCCTAATTATCCTGTGCTTCTAAACACTCTCAGTAACCCTACTTAGTACCTTGTTAGCCCCCACACCCTTTCATCACCTCCCCTCTAACACTGGATCAATTCCTGTATAATCCATCCTTATGACTCTCATTGACTTGGTAACTGCCCACTTGCCCCTCCCACTTATATAACACCTCTCAGCAACCTTCCAACACACCTCCACCAACCATGAGCACAAGTCCCTTCTCAATCCTCAGGACCTTGCTGAAACCTTTCTAACACTGCCCCTAACCCTGAAAATAAGCTTCCTCCCATCTTTCTCCTTACACCTCCCACTAACCACAGGAAAATTTTCCTGCACCCTGCCCCCTTTTTGTTAACACCTCATTTCAACACTGAGTAACTAATGCCCCTAGCACTTCCATAATCTCCCCAGCCCTGCTTCCTCATAACACCTCCCCCTCCTCAGCACCTGTAGTATTTTCCCTTCACCTCCCATCCTAACCTTCCCTAAAACAATAGGTAGATCAATGAATCTGATACAAACACCTCCTTCCAACCCCTCCAACAAGGCCCTACCCCTGAATAAGTTTTCCCTACCTTTCCCCTCCCCCTCCCAATCACCAACAACAACAAAAAAATTTGCTGGTGGGGTGAAACCTGTGGCCCTTGATGCACATGACTTGTAAGTGTCACGGTTGGTTAGACACAGCATTTAACCCTAAACAGCCTGATGAACCATCAACTCCTGCTCTCCTGCAAAACATTGTACACATGGTTTCAGACAGTAGGACCAGTACACACTGTAGGTAGTAACCACAAAAAATCTCGCATTTAAGGCCCATTATCTGACAGAAGGACTAATTATTGCTAATTCAGTGTGGAAACCTCTAACACTTTGATGCTGGTTGCCTCAGCAGAATCCGAGGAAAACCATTTGTTGTGGTTGTTTGACATTTTACTTTGTGATTTTGGAATAGTATAAAGGATTATAGCTTGATATGAAGGAAAAGGAAACAAATGGTGAAATCTAGGAATTTTGTCCATGAATCCATTTATACAGCTAAATTTGGGAGTACATTGTGACAGGTAAGGTAAATTACAATATATTGGACTTAACAAGTTCATTTAACATTATATCTATGACGGTTTGTTGATGAAAATTCTACTTTTCAGGAAAACATTTTCTGTTTCTGATAGAATTGAAAAATATTGCAGTAATATTAAAGTGCTGATTGGTAGTGTGACATTCTCTGTTATGGATACTGGATCAAATGTACAGTGTCGTCAGTATAAGGAGGAGGACTGTGTTGATGTTGAATTGATTTCTTGGTAATATTTATGGAGCTTGACTTCGAGCTGAGTCATATCTGTTTCAGCACGCTGTTTAACATGCACAAGACCAAACATTTTGTAAACAAAGAAATTTCTGGGTTGTTATGGTCTTGTGTTTGAGTGTTTAATGAATGAATGACTGAGACGGGGCACCTGCAGTTTTAATCATAAAAACAGCAACAGTATCTATCCATATATTACAGATATTCATATCTCATGCCTGCTGTATACATTTACATTAATTTACAGGAAGTGTCTGTCAACTCTCCTTATCATTTAGATATAATTTTGATGTCTTTCTTTGTAATTTACATGACATCTGAAATTGTACAAGAAATTGTTGGAAATATTGATGTATAAAAGATCACCATCAGTGTGTAGAGCCTTCATTTTATTCATTTTTATGATAGAATTTCAGTATCTTATTATGAAAATAATTTGAAGTCAATATGGCTTATTCCTGTACACAGAGATATACCTGGAAATGTAAATATACTGGTGTTATATGAAGGTCAGTTTTTTTCAAAGACTTGGAGTGACAATGTATATAAGTGTTTAATATCTGTCAGGATGATATACCAATGTAGGTAATTTAGGATCTTGTTTATTCCTAATGTTTCTGATATTACTTCCATCCATCTCCATCTGCCATTTCCAGTTCTTTCTTTTCTCTTCCTTTTTCTACTCTTTCCTTCCATACGCCTTTAAGGATACCATTATTCTAATAAATGCTGTACCTCGTTTTTCTATCTTTCCTTTCCTTCAAATCTTTTCAGTTCTTTTTCCCTCCTTCTCTTTCCTTCTTTTCTTCTTTCTTTCTTCTTGCTATCCCACTTAAATCCATTCTTACCTGAATGTTACATTTATATGGTACATGGAGGTATACATACCAACATGTATGTACAATTTAGCGTTTGTTACACAGTGTATAGTCTATTGTCACTGGCAAATGGAAATGATATGATGTTCTCCTGTAATTAGCATTGTGTTCATACCACTGTGAACCTACAGTACATCAACATTTACAGCTACATTGCTTTACGTCTAAAGACAAAACATGTATCACAGGAGTAGGAATGTTCCTGCCTTTTGACATATACATTTATCACTGATGGTCTGGATATATGTTTACATATATTTATAGGGTTGTACAAAAAACACAGTGTACAAGACATGTGCAAGTAATTAGTACCTGTAAATACAAATTCATGATTAGATAAAGTATTGATGACTAATGCAGTAAAATACATCACACAGTTGTTTCTTTCTTCCAGGATTCGGTAGTGATACGACAAACTTATATTTGAAATTGATGAGATGTCCAGAAAAAATCACTGGCTGAAATTTTGATATCAAAACCCAGAGAAATTTTGAAATAATGAAAAGTTTTCCCTTCATGCCAGGCTTTGAACCTTAGATAATCAACTTCTTACTATGGGTACATACTCTGTCACTGGCCTGGATTATTCTGATGTCCATCATCTGAACTCCTGCCCTATAAAGAAGTGACCAGTTTCTGGGTCAGCATCGGAACGGTATATAGAGAATGGAATGCCTTTTTTATTTTTGACTCTAAATTGATATAAAAGTTGATGGATTGTCAAAATCAACTACCCTGCCATTACTTTCTTTTCTTCACCTTTTATAGGAATTTATGTGAAGCTTGGGAGTTTCAAACTTCCAACTATAGCTAATAGGATGTTGACCTTCAACTTATACACTACTTTCTCACTCACAAAATCTCTTTTAGCTTTTACACAAACCTCTTAATCTGCCATAGCTTATATTTGCAGTTCTTTAAAATATAAGTTTAAGGAACAAAATCTTTGTGATATGGTAGTTCAAGATAATTGTGTGTGATGGGAAGAAGTAATGGAAAAAATGTCATACCCTTGTTTGAGTTTAAACTAGCGACTTCTTGTTAACAAAGCAATTGCCCAACATTGTCTCATTACTTTTTATTTCAGAACAATCTAGTAAGCAAAGACAGACTATAAAACACAATTTTCTTAGCAAAAATCTTCTATGATATGAACTTTGTACCTCAGCAATTAGAATTTAGAGTAGAGAGGCCAGAGAAAATTTGGCGCAGGTTTAAGTAATTAAAGTGAAGGTAGCATGTCCGTTTCGTGTTTCACTTGTTGTTATTTAAGTGTTGGAGGCTAACACAGTAATTGACAATAAATGGTGATCACTTAGTGATGTAGATTTCAGGCTGTTTTGGCAACACTTAAAACAACCCCTAGATAACTTGGGAAATTTATTTTTTAAAAGACGCCCAGAAATTTTCAGAAACATTTGATGATTCAAGGTTGATGTAATGGAAGCTAGTTTTATGGGCCTGGATGTTTGATACAACTTTCTATAAAATTATTTCCCATTTTGTAGGTAACCTCCATGTATTTAAAAATGCAGGATACATTTTATTTTACAAACACTACTTTTGGGGAAAGTACTACTAGATTATGGGGTAATGTCACTGTGTGAAAATACACTTACAGAAAAATGATATATGTTTCAATTATTGTAAAACCATTCATTTTTGTTGATTTCATGGTTATCATTAATCCATAAACTAATATGTCCAGGAAATGATAAAAATAGAAAATAACATTGATTTTAGAACGAAATAGGTTTATCCATGAAATTAAATGCTAATAAAAATGCACATTTTTGTAAAACCATGGAAATTTAAGCCCAACATAAATGTACAAATTTACAGTAAAATGCAGACAAAACTTGACAAACCTTTGGGGGACATTGTATGACAACATTCACAGTTGACAACACTTGCTTTCTAAAGTTTGAATTATACATAAGACTGGCTATTTAAGCTTTGAAACACCATGTGAGGGCTTCAGGCATGTCATTAGAAGGTCAAGGATGGTATGTTGCTTCTCCTAGCTGGTTAACCTAAATCATCAGAGGTCAGAGTTACGCCCCTTGAATTTTTTTTTTTTATACATCTGTCATTAATTGTAGTCATTGAATAATCCAGTCAAAATTCTGCAAGAAGCAGATTTTGTTACATTATGAAACATGATTTACAAATAAGATAAACTTTCACTAAAATTGATATATTACCTGGTATGATAGGAGAATTGTAACACCTGTTCTGCAGAAATTTAAGTGTGTTTTAGAAATATGAGTGACAGATTTTATTAACCTCTTGCAATAATTTTGTTGCATTAATTCAGTTTTATGGACTAGAATGACATTGGTTAGTAGGAGAAAGACAAGTGTGACAAAGCATAAACATGTGTTATTACATGTCATTTCATTTCTAGTCACAATCTTCACTGACCCCAAAACTCTACATAAATCACATACCATTTTACCTTCTAGAAATTGAATAAATTTGAATTTAAGATTTGGGATATGTAATATTTACAACTTTGTGTTTTCCTTTTTTGAACAGGTGGAAGTATTTTGGTGTTTAATTGACGTTCAGTTGTTGAAACCCTACAGAAGTGTTTGGCTGGAGAAATGCTTAACTGAAGATGCTGAGGAACTTCATCAAGGTCTTTACAAAATTTTCTACCCTTCATCTAACAATTTTTATACATTTCACTTCTTTAACCAGGATTACAAATTCATTATTTTTATTTCATACAGATGGTAAGTAGCTTTATAAATCCTATTACCGCATTTTCAGGTAACAAGCAGATTTAACATCAATACCAAGGAAAAAATATCGTGGTAATTAAGTTATATTTTCATCTAAGTCCAGAATTTTTCCCTGTATTCAGTTGAATCTTCAGTCAGGTGATATTGTAATGTCACTCATTATTTACATAAATGCCTCTGCTTGGATCACATCAGTGACCACTGACTCGCTACATGCATAACCTTATTCTCAACAGATTGAGATAAAGAAACATTTGTACTGGCTGCGCAGAGTTTTTTCCTGGAACCCTCAAAATGAAATGTAAGACTGGCATCATATATGAAATAGAATAAAGTGTTATTAATGTTGAGGGTCCTTTGTCAATTTAAGGAGTCATTTAAAATGGAAAACACTGACTGAGCAGTATACTGTGGCTATTTAAGTACTAGTTGCATCATTTTGTCTCTTTGTAAAAGCACAATTGAGGTAGTGAACCTGGTATAGCTCAAGGGTATTTCTTCAGTCCACACCTGTTCTGTAACTCTAGTAACAGATTGCTACTTTCATTGGATTGTGTGGTAACAACCCACCATTGTATTAATTGACAGGTCATAATGAATATTACACTGACATTATCTACAGATCTACAGATGTAAGGGTTTGGAGCTCTGACTTGTCAGGGCCAGGGGGGATAATCACTTTATTGTTAGGATGAAACAGATTTCCAGGTATAGTCAATCAAATTAGAAATTATATTTGGGAGGACAAGGGTCTCTGATTAATGTATGAACAAGAGTAGTAAAGGTGGACGTCAAGAAAAATATTATGGGTTTACTTTGATGTTCGATCAACAGTATTTATAAGTGGTTAAACACTAGGATTTTGCTAGAATAGAGATGTTTGAATTTGAAGAGATCTTGGGTTTTTTTCACATGAAAACAAATTCCTTTACAAATTCTGTACTAAACATCCGGGAGTTTGCGGAGTTAGGTTTTAAGATATCCTAAATGGTATTGATGTTTTCATAGCAGGAGATTGTTGTCAGTGAATATGTCTGTATTACACAATAGGATGAAGAGTTGCAGTTGTACATGGTGTGATAGTGTATAATACACAGCACATCAATCAATACAGGAGACATAATTCCCTTCCTCAGGGAGATACATGTACTAGCAGCTATTAATAATAATCATGTCCTTTTACATAATTTTGCAGCCCTAATTTATAGTGTAACAATAAGTTCAATTAATTTCTTATGATGCAAAAGTGTTGTACAAATATCCCCATCTCTGTGTGCGTTTGAAATATCACTCAGAGTTATGAAAGATTACCGTTTTTCTGCCAAAACTTTTTTCTTCAGCTTAGGAGTTCTTTTTATAGATTTCACTAGATGAAAGCTTAACAGTATTAAGGCCACATGTATTGTTTCTATTTTGAGCCCACCATGTGATGGTGGTGTCTATTCATCTATTCAAATCACCCTTTGTCCATGGTCCTTCCATCTGTAAATATTTTTTGTTATTGCTTTTTCTTGGGAAGCACAGGATGGACCTTTATTAAACTTTGTATATAGGTTTCCCTTGCTCCCTAGTTGTGCCAGTTTGATTTTGGGACTGATCAGAAAAACAAAATGGCTGACAGGTGGCCATCTTGTATTTTTTCAATGAAATTTGTTACTGCTATTTCTTGAGAAGTACTGGATTGATCTTTCACCTTGGTCCCTAGTTGTACCCATTTGATTTTCAGTCTGATTAGAGAAACAAAAAGGCAGACAGACAGCCATATTGAATTTCGCCTAGTAATATTTTTTATCTCTGATCAGATAAACAAAATGGCCGACAGGTGGCCATCTTGGATTTTGACTTTGAAAGTTTATTATTGCTATTTCTTGATAACTGAAGTTTGTTATAGCTGTGCCAGTTTGATCCAAAGACTGATCAGAAAACAAAATGGCAGACAGGTGACCATCTTGGACTTTGCCTAGTAAAGTGCTGAATAGATTTCTTTCAAATTTCATGTGTAGGTTCCCATTAGTCCTGAGTTATGCCTATGTGATTTTTGGACTGATCAGAAAAAAATAAAAAAAACTTCCAGGTGACCTTCTTGGACTTGGGAGTTAAAGATTATTATTGCTTCTTCTGCAAAGAATTAATTTGTTATCGTTAAGAGCAAAAACAGAGAAGAGAAAAGAAGGGAATAGATCAAACTTTCAAAGTACGAATAAAGATCAAACAATGGTGGGTGCCAAGATCCCTCTAGGATCTTTTGTTTGAAAAACTGTTGAAAAGTACAGCTACTAGGGCTGATTGAGAATTTGTGAGGGTTTGACTTTTGGTGGACATATTACATCATTTTTCAACACAATTCCCTCCAGTATCTATACACTTTTGCCAGCAATGCCTAAGTGTCTCTATGCCACTTTTTGAGAAATACTTTTCTTGACTGTTCAGAAAATCCTCCACTGCAGGCAAGACATCATCTGACCAAAACAGGTACTGAAATTATCTTTTTTCAATTTTGGAAATAGATAAAAGTCTGATGGAGTGAGATCAGGCAAATAAAACAGATGTTTAATTACCATTACTATCCTGGTGGAACAACACACCTTTACCAAGTTTCCATGGCACTTGAGTTTAATATTTTTACTTAACTGCATAAGAAGTGATGCATAATATGTGCCATTGATTGTTTGTCCCATTTGCGGATAATCTACCATGAGAATACTATCAGCTTTCCAGCTGATGGAACAGTCTTTGACTTCTTTGGCGGGGGTGAACCAGGAAACTTCCATTATTTAGTCTTTTGTTTGGCCATAGTCACAAACCTCTGCAAAGAAGCAGGAACTTCTGGTTTAGTTTAGTCTTTTGTTTGGCCATAGTCACAAACCTCTGCAGAAAGCTAGTATGATTTACCTCTAAAAGGTTCAGAGTAGCACTGTACTCATGTCTTTAAAATCCCAGCTGTACTGGCTATATACCTCTCTGTAACATGCTTGTCAGCCACAACAATATCATGGACTTAATTGACCTTTTCTGGGGTTTCAACAGTGACAGGTCTTCGAGGATGGGCGTCATCCTCAAGGCTCTGCCTGCCACACTTATATTTTGCCACCCAATTTTTCATTGTACCCTGTGAAGAGGCACCATTTCCTAGTGTTATCATATCAGTATAGATATCCTTAGGTGCTAGACCTTTCTTAGGCAAATATTGAATCACTGCTCTTTCAGCAATTTTGTCCATTTTGCAAAAATCACTTGCCTTGTTTACTCTACTGCTTCGACAAATTGACCTAATGACGGCAGTCTTTGGATACATAGCCTTAAATAATCAGAGAATAGTAGAGCTGAAAAGGGACATCCTTGCTTAACCCCCTCAATACAAGGCTCACAACTTATCAATCAGCCCTCGTATATTGTCTACAGCTTGATTTAGTAATTCATAGATCTGAAACTCGGACAAAAGCTCCATACAGATGTAGATTTAATAACAGATTCTTTCAGAGAAAGTCGTTTTAGATCAACTTTCAATCTTTGTTAATGATTTCCTGTGCTCTTGTTGTTCAACCTCACACATTATCAACCTCACATGTAAAAAACACAGAATAATTTCCCATTTTTCATAAATAGTTCATTATAGATGTTATTTTGGTTGTAATGTAATGAGCTGTTATTATTCATGAAGGTTTCATTTTCTACCTTACAATATTACACTCAAGTATAAGTCTAGCTATGATCTGATATTAGGATTTTCACCCAGAGGGAGAGGTCACATGACTACATCTAACATTCCATTTAGGTAATTATGGCAGTGCTACATTTACACTAGAAATCTTTCACATGATGACCTACTATGATAATATATCATAACACTGGACACCTATCGTACACTGACCTACTGGGCTAATGTATCCTGTGTCAAATTTCCTTATTTCTATATGTCAGGCTAGAGTTTTGGCTAATATTACATTTCACATAATGAGTAAACATTTCGGGATCATTGTTGGCGTGCCTCACACACATCTGCATAAAAAAAGACCCACCTGTTTATATAAAAACACTGTTTATTGTTAATATGTTCATCAAGAACTTTATCAATTAAGAGACTTCTTAATATACATACTGTAACCACATGTTGATTCATTGTTGATTCCTCTTAATATCATGATGGTTAATGTCACATTTTGTTTATTATCATGCTCTTCTTAAATGCTGGACTTCATACTGTATAAAATCTGTTATTGTGGAAGTATTGCGCTATTACTTAACACATTTTAATCACTTGTATATTTTCCCATTAGCTGTCACTAATTTATTCATCATAAATCTTCTAGACATATAAACCCACTAGTGCGTAAATATGTGTAATAAAATATCTTAACATACAGATTTCTGAATTTTCTATCTATATGTTGTTAAGTCATTAATTTTTGTGGGTTTTTTGTTTTCATTAACTTGCTGGGTAATCTTAATAAAAAATCATTCATATTCCTAAATTGATGAACTTTTGTAAAACAAAAAAAATGCCTGAGCCATTTAAAACATTTTTGAAAACAAAAATAATTTCAGCTTCATGAGAATATCCGACTTTACAGTGGACGTAATGCCTAAATAGTATTTCTTGTTTACTTGCAGATATTGAATTTACTGACCAGTTTGTGTATAGATAATAAAATGCGTATATTTAGATATATAGGTATATATAAGTAATATGTAGATATAGATATATACATATATTTATTGTTTCTACCATTGTATAAGTTATGAAGCTTTATTTACTTATCATATAGATACACATATTGTATTTACTAGCCAGTGTATTTATAGATAATAGGATTTTTTCTGATGTATATGTTGATATATAGATACCACTATTTACTGGTTACCACATCAATGACAGTCTCGGATGAGATGTAAGGCACTTGATAACTTACGGTGTGTGAAATGAACATCATCACCAAGTCTTATCACAGGTGTAAATAAACACCACCTGTAATTACTGTGTACCTTCAGGGTAACTTTATAGGTAGAATCTTTTTATTTTTCTACCTGTATCTCAAAATTGTCGTAAATTGTAAACTATGGTACCCCTATTAAAATCAAGGTAATGAAAGAGTGTAGATTTCTACCAGAAGTGAGCGTGTTATTCAGTAAATTTCTATTTTCAGTCAGAAGTGGTATAGTTACGTGAAGATTCTTCAGATATAGGAATTTTGAAAAGTTTACTAAAGTTATTTAAAAAATGTTGCAAGACCCAGCCAAGAAATCATCCTAGTATTGTATGGTAATGGTTTTATACGGTGATTTCTGTATATATTTTCAGTTGACTGGATTTTGTGAATGAGGTATGGACGTAACATCACAGAACGAGTAATGGTGACAGGGAAATAAATAATTGTTGTTACTCAGCACAGACAGAAGGAGAGCATTGTCCGCAGACTCTCTACATAATTGGATGGAGATACAGGAATTCTTGATGAGCTCCTAATAACTTCATTTGATGGAAAGACCATACAAAGAATTCATCATCAGTGAAAAGATGGTGAAATACTTTTTATTTTTTCAAGAATAGACAGAAAAATACGGATATACAGTGATTTATGTGTTTGTAAACAGTCTTAATAATTACAACAAACCAAGATGTCTATGTATCGGAGTATGAACCCACCACTGTCACCACGTTTCTCCAACTATAGAACCACAGGTAGGTACAGATACTATCACTATATTTCTCTAAGAGGGTTGTAGACAAGACACAAGAGGTTAGCACCTTTCAATAAAGATTAAGTACAAAAGTATAAAATATGAAGTCCCCCCTCCTCCCACCTCCATCATCATGGTTAATGTAGTGTTTTGTAGTGTTGTATGAATATGGAACTAGAAGAATAAGAGTTATGGAATCCAGGGAGGGAACAGAAGACAGACTAGTTAAATAACCAGTAGATGTAATGTTGGGGGAATGTTAGAGGAGGAATGATTAAAGCAAAATGGCAAGGTAATGGGGGCAAGAGAGGAAGTTAGGCAGAGGGTCAATTTAAAGGGGCATGGAAAGGGGCAAAAATGAGAAATGCTGCAGAGGGGCAACATACATGGATATGGAATGGGGCAAAAAAATAAATGATGCAGAGGGGCATGGAAAGGGGCAAAAATGAGAAATGATGCAGAGGGGCGACATACAGAAGGCATTGAAAGGTGCAAAAGAGAGCGATGATGAAGAGGGACAATGGAAAGAGGCAAATAGGAGAAATGATGCAGAGGGGCAACATACAGGGGGCATGACAAAGGCACAAGAGAGATGATGCAAAAGCAAAGGGGCAACATACAGGTGGTATGACAAGGGGCAAAAGGGAGAGATGATGCAAAGGAGCAACATACAGGGGGCATGACAAGGGACACAAGGGAGAGATGATGCAAAGGGGCAACATACAGGGGGCATGACAAGGAGAAAAAGGGAGAGATGGTACAGAGGGGCAACATACAGGGGGCATGACATGGGGCAAAAGGGAGAGATGATGCAAAGGGACAACATACAGGGGGCATGACAAGGGACACAAGGGAGACATGGTACAGAGGGGCAACATACAGGGGGCATGACATGGGGCAAAAGGGAGAGATGATGCAAAGGAACAACATACAGGGGGCATGGAGACGGACGAATAGGAGAAGTCAAGAAAAGAAACAAGGTACAGGTACAATGTACAGGCACCATAGCAAAGTGCAAAAGGAAGTAGACAAGAAATGAAATAAAACAGAGGGGAGATGAAGGAATAAGTGAAGAGGGAGAAGGGGAAGACAGTTTAGGAAGTAAGTCTGTCACAGTGGCATGAGATCCACAAGAGAATTTTTATAACGCCATGGTACAGGTTGAGAACCTACATATGTCTTTGTGTCTTTGGTCTGTCTATCAATCTGACTGATAAACGGTTCCTTGTTACTACTATTTCTGAAGAATTTAATGGATAACTTTGAAAGATAAACATGTTTAGTGTGGATTAAAGTTGTATGTGCCATATATTTTGTTTAATTGCTTAATAAAGATGGTTGCTAGCAGCCATTTGGAGGTTATGTAATCAAGAGATGGCTACCACTGATCATGATGGTGGCCATATTGAGTATCGGAAATCAGCTTCTAAAGATGATCTTATTGTGGTAGATTTACAGACATTGGCTGACAGATATGCTAATACAGGATCTGACAAGTATAGCTCCACCTCGCCAGGATCTGAACGACACGCCCAGCCAGATAAAATATCCCTGATTGACCGCATTCCGAATACGGACCGTTCTCTACACAGTGAAAAATCCCAAGTGGACAAAGCCAACATTGAGCGGTCGTCTCTGGACAAATATTCGTTATACTCCACAGAATCCAAAAACAAAGATCATGAGGTAAGGTCAACATTTGTTTTTGCTCTGACAGTTCATGACCAGGGCACTTTGTGGTATCCTTGTCTGACGGTTCATGATCAGGGCACTTTGTGGTACCTTTGTCTGATGGTTTATGATCAGGTCACCTTGTGGTACCCTTGTCCGACGGTTCATGATCAGGGCACCTTGTGGTATCCTTGTCTGACGGTTCATGATCAGGGCACCTTGTGGTACCCTTGTCTGACGGTTTGTCATAATTTTGTTTCTGCCCCTTTCCTCTTTAACAGATATAGATATAGGCTTGTAACGTTATGTTGTTGTATAATGATAACATGCAGGTCAGGTTGTGATTTGGTTAGGTTTAGTTAATGGCCTTTTAACTTAAAAGATTAATCAAAACAAAAAAAAGAGAATATCAGAACAGGTTAATACAGATGTTCATTAGTAGGTATAAGGAGTAGAGAATATTGTTATGGTTAATTTATTACATCACTATTTGACTATACATTGTTAATACAGATGTTCGTTAGTAGGTATAAGGAGTAGAGAATATTGTTATGGTTAATTCATTACATCACTATTTGACTACCTGTATACATTGTTAATACAGATGTTCGTTAGTAGGTATAAGGAGTAGAGAATATTGTTATGGTTAATTTGTTACATCACTATTTGACTATACATTGTTAATACAGATGTTCATTAGTAGGTATAAGGAGTAGAGAATATTGTTATGGTTAATTTGTTACATCACTATTTGACTATACATTGTATTTGTATTGTTTAATTGCTGTGGTTATCACACCAGGAACACCTAGAATCATTTAAGGCAATGTCTTTTTCTATTAACTAGTGGCTACCTCACTGAACAACATACAGGAGATCCATAACATGATAGTCAGAGTCATTAGAGCCCAGGCAAGCACACAGCCATAACAGCATAAGAAAGTTTAAGTTCACCTGGCAAGAATCCTACTCCTTGTTTAGCAATGATTTGATTTTTGCCCAAATATGATCTCCAGCAATCTTGTGTTAAGGGGAATCAATTTTGTATTAATGGTGGGACCCTGTCCCATGGAGCAGGAGGGGTTGCCCTAACCCCAGGGACAGAGGATTGAGATCAAAGAGTAAAATATAAATGTTGTGTACATTCATATGTAGAATTCCTTTTCCTTTAGTTTTAATAAAGCAAGTTCAGCCATGCAAAGCCGGTTGAGTGATACAGGCCCTATGGGCCTCTTGTTTTTCAACTTTACTAGAATTAAAAAAAACTTTTAGTAAAGGTTCTTGAACTTCATGCCTCAGATTTCCACCTGAGGTTGTTACACTGCTAACTAAACTATTATGGCCCCCATATGTCAATTAGATAAGTATTTTTGGTTGAAAAACTGACACGGTCATTGGCTAGGAGACAAAGCCTTATGATAGAAACAGTAACAAAGACATAAAACTTTTACTAACTAACTAACTACATAACTAACTAACTAACTAACTAACTAACTATTTTTGGTCAAGACCAATCATAATGAAGGATAACACAAAGTAAAATTTTATTGAAATTATTTATAACAATATATAAATATGGTCCTTAAAAATGAGCACTGGTTGTCAATGGTACATGTGCACTCCATAATCATTATATAATTTATAAACATATCTCAATATGTGTTGCTTTCTGAGAGAAATAAGTAGTCTTCCCTGAGAGTCACCATTGGTAAATCCATCATCAGAATTATGTAATCGACCCATGTGTCATCGTCCGTGACCTTCATTTCCATGGAAATTCTTGTCATGTGATGTCACTACTGATGTTCTGATATTTCCAAGTATTTGTTTTGTTCAACTCATTCAAAATGCTGAACAAAGGAAAGATTTATGGTATCAAAAAAGTTGTTTAGTTTTAATTAGCTAACCATGTGCATTTGGACAGTATACTTATGGTAGTAAAAACAGAAGTTGATGTTCTGCCATCAAGAGATATTGTGACAAAAAATATTTCTGTGTTTATTAACTCATTTCTTCTAGATTTTCAAGAATGTCATTGAACAAAAGACATCGCATTTCAAAACAAAAATATGATATCAGGCCAGTTACATGTAAGTTACGGCTATATGTTTGTTTTGTCGATCATAGGGCTGTGTACCCGACTTAACTCTAGACTCCTGCACCTGTTTTATCTCAGGTGAGAATGCACCTTATTCACCTGAAAGTTACACCTAATTAGTGTCAACATCAACATCAGCCAGGTAGAAAATGTATATGTATATTTATACAATGTTATCTGCATGCCTGAGGGAGAATGCAGTCTTCAGCTAGAATTACTCTCTCATGACAGTGATCAAGGGGAGATAACCCTGTCAGTTTTACATCAAAATTACATAGCCTGAAGTACATTGTGTAGCTAGTTATCTTCTTGTTTATGTTAGAGAGCAAGAGAATTTTAAGAGCATCAATATAAGGTTATTGTATCAATATAAGACAAGTAGATTAATATATCTGAATGGCTTTGTTGTTCTCTGTTAAGGAAGATTGGACAAAAAACACACAAGTGAATAGTACCTTTTATACAGATTTACATCATACAGCTAACTCCTCTTTTTTTCTAAAGTGATCAGAAGAGAAGTCAGAGTCTAGATGGGGAGGTGCACTAGCCCCAAAATTCAATAAATTTTGTAATTTTCATGTCTCTGATAATTCTAGAAGAACATCATATACATGTATATGTGGTATGCAGGTGACCAAAGCTTGGTGCCGACTGTGTCTTTAAATATTTTTCTAACTATTTAACTTTTGAATCCTCACCATCATTCCTCAAATTCCCCATATTTCTTTAACTCATTTTTATCCCCGCCTCTTATGTTTATAGTATTTCCACCCTCTTTTTATCGCACAGGTGTCACAGAATACTGTTTGGTGAGAGGGTACAAGTGCATAAAGATGATTCTCCACCTTACATTTAATAGTTAATCAATTGTTTAAGTGAAAGCTGTCAATAATACATTTATCAATGTAAATTATGTACACATGTGCTCAAGAATGTTTCTGTCCATGCGATTGGCATCTTTACTATTATGCAAATTGAACTTTTTCTTGTGATGTGATAGACTACATGTATTAATTATTCAATTAAACCAAGCACTCTAAATCTTTCCACCCTTTTTCCTACATACACTAAGATTAAAAAGCCATCATTCTTCATGACGTGGTTTCTGCAGAATATAGGTTTAAGTGCCATATTTTACCACATTTCTCTTTATTAAAATTATAGATAAATGGAAGTTGTAAATCAATCAAAACTTAATTATAATCATAGATTGGACTGGTCAAAAAATTGTGTATTGAATATGTCATTGATGAACACTGATGTGTGTTAGATGGTGCTTTATGACCAATCACTGATGACTCAAATGCCCCGCATTCCTCGAACTCGCAAAGTCCCAAGGGGTTCAACTTATTGGGGTTGTACTGCATATTATAACTCACTTGATTCTGAGATGTGGGGCCCAATAGGGAAATAGATATTGACCTTTAGAATTAATTTTCCTTTAGGTTGGATGAGTGATGCAGGCCCTATGGACCTCTTGTATATTAAGTGTGAATCAAAAC
This sequence comes from Ylistrum balloti, assembly GCF_031769215.1. Lineage (NCBI taxonomy): Eukaryota > Metazoa > Mollusca > Bivalvia > Pectinida > Pectinidae > Ylistrum > Ylistrum balloti. The sequence goes on along the minus strand of NW_026782271.1, from coordinate 994,151 downwards.
TCTGAGAGAGTAAGTAAGTGTTTTTCACAACCATTTATAAAAATGAAGTGTTTGTTTGTGAGATTTTATGGTAAGTGCCTAGAAGTGTTTTCAAATTTATTAAAAAAAAAATGGTGCTATCAAGTTCTGAATGAAAGGTTTGTACTGCCTTACTCTTTGGACTAAATAAATACATTTACGGAATATGTACATTTAATATGTTTCCCATCGATGAAAAACCAGTCATCAAAACTACCCAATCATTGATTTTTATGGGGGTTGTTTTTGTTGAATCACAGGTACCCTTTATCCACAAATTCCTATGTAATATTATCAGTACTGGTGGATTTTGTAAATACTATTTATACACTAAATAAGATTTTAACTTTTTTTTTCTTTTTTTTTTTTTGAACTTAAAGTTTTAGTTCACTGGATTACTACATGTTCCAGATTTATAAACATACCATGTATATAACCCTGTAATAGGATTAATTCTACAATAAGCATTCTTTAAATATACCATGTGCACCGCTTACTTCATAAGTACACCATGGTGTGTGCCTCTGCTTTCATTCAAACAGAAATGAAAATGATGGATGTGGAAAAATGAATTGTAGATAGATGAAACTTGGAATATATATATAAACATGTATTTCAATTATTAGTAGTACATTATCAAATTTCATTATGGTAAATATGGTTATTAATTACCTGAACCGCAACAAATTTTTGCTGACAGGTTTTAAAGGAAACAGCATTATAGAAAATTGTGTGACCAAATTTTTTAAAAATTTATTTTTAATTAAAAAAAATCTTAAAAACCTCACCCTTTGTGAGGATTTAAAATGAGATTTTAAGTGGGTCAGATTAGACTTTGATTATCTTCCATCTTTTCACTTTACCAGACACTACTCTCCATGTTGTCATGCATAATAGGTGTAAGGTTGAAATAACAATGATGTAAAGATAATTGGAGTCCTTCTGTCAAACAATGTTAGTGTGGATGTGTTGTCTAGTGCATGCATGGGCCTTAGTGCTGTAAATGTTATCAAGTCTTGATATTTAGTAAAATCAATTGTCTTATACTGTAAAATATTTAGTTTTTGTGGGGATTTATTTTCATTGATTTGGTGTGTGTGGGGGGATCTTTAACAATGAATTCATGTCAACAAACTGTTCAGTTAAGTATAAGTATGTTTATTGTGCTATATTTATTTACGAAATCAAATGTGCAGGAAATAACTCAAATACTACGAAAATCTATTTTCATCTCAAAAATATTTTCATTTAATTTTAATTAATATAATGTATCTTTCCCAATAGTTAGGAAGGAAGTTTGTAATTTTCATCTATTTATTTTTCTCCACTCTCTGTTAAACTGAACATAACCACACTAAATCAACTTCACATTCCTTTACAATATTGCATTATCCTAAAGATCATAAAAATGAATAAAACAGATTTACTTTTGGAAGAAATAAAAAATTGAACATGGTTTAAGCATCTCAAATATTTAATTGCATTCTTAGAATAATTCTATTCAATTTATGGAATATTTACCATAAATGTACCAGTGTTTGGTGACAATAACCGGATGTGCTGGAGTATGTCTTTTAACTTTCCTGGGGTGGCATTCTGTTTTCAGTACAGGGTCAGAAGGTTTTTTTAAGTCATTAGGCCAGAGGTATTAAAACATATTGTTAGCAGAGGTAAAAACACTTAGTGAAAGATCATATGTACATTTTTTAACTGGTGCATTGTCCAAAATCATTCCTAATAGGGGAAAAACAGTCTAAGATTATTTCAGGTAAATAAAACATGTGCAGAATTTGTTTTTTGGCTGTTGTTTAGCTTGACAGGTGTGCCACCTGGAGCTAAGGGTTTCAAGTAGGTGACAGGTAATTAGCTAAATTCTGGATTAATGCCGTGATAAGCCCACAGGGGTCTAGCCAAGAATGTGATTGACTAAAGCACTTACACACTTATGGAAACATGGCGACACTCACAGCTTTACCTCACTACAGAGAATGGGTAAATATTGTCTTTTTTTTTTAAAGTTAAAACCTTTCTTTTACAAAAGTGTTGCCAATACGATGGCTGTCTCATCTTCAGATTGATCACTCACTGACAGGTGTGTAAAACAACAGTTTTTAAATCTGTGTGGTATAGATTGATCATCTCAATGGTAAATGTTATGCTTCATCTGGTATGGAGAAAGGTTCTGATAGAATAGGATACACTGTAACACATGTTCAGATTATACAAATTACACAGGTTGTGTTGTTATAGTAGGTAGGCTGTGTGTCAGATAAGACAGGTTTGGTGATCATGTTAAACATTCCCACTGTCAGATTACACAGGTTGTGGTAGTGTGTAGGCTGTGTGTCAGATAAGACAGGTTTGGTGATCATGTTAAACATTCCCACTGTCAGATTACACAGGTTGTGGTAGTGTGTAGGCTGTGTGTCAGATAAGACAGGTTTGGTGATCATGTTAAACATTCCCACTGTCAGATTACACAGGTTGTGGTAGTGTGTAGGCTGTGTGTCAGATAAGACAGGTTTGGTGATCATGTTAAACATTCCCACTGTCAGATTACACAGGTTGTGGTAGTGTGTAGGCTGTGTGTCAGATAAGACAGGTTTGGTGATCATGTTAAACATTCCCACTGTCAGATTACACAGGTTGTGGTAGTGTGTAGGCTGTGTGTCAGATAAGACAGGTTTGGTGATCATGTTTAACATTTCCTGTGTCAGATTACACAGGTTGTGGTAGTGTGTAGGCTGTGTGTCAGATAAGACAGGTTTGGTGATCATGTTAAACATTCCCACTGTCAGGTTACACAGGTTGTGGTAGTGTGTAGGCTGTGTGTCAGATAAGACAGGTTTGGTGATCATGTTTAACATTTCCTGTGTCAGATTACACAGGGATATTGTTGGATTAATATTTATGTAGTGTGTCAGAACTACAGGTTCCTACTACAATATTTCAGTGGTGTCCTTTCCAGAACATAATGTGATAATATATAGTGTCAATGCAAAGACATCAGCGTGAGATTTTGTTAGAACCTTTGTATTTTATTGAAAAGAAAGACCTGCTTAACTGCAGCAATCAGCCACCCTGTAGCTTAAAACAGCTAATTGCATGCTTTCAATTCATGGATTTTTTGGGATGATAATAGATTGATACAGACTTAATTTCTCGTAACTTGTCAGCTAACTAATGAGCTTTGTTCACACAACACTGAATTAAACAACAGTTGTAACTGTTAATGGTGGACATCGATATCAATCTTCTCCGATCAAAATTCATTGAGAATGTAATCTTTTGACTATCATGGCCTGAAATAAAACTTCTCTTTCTTTTTTAAAGACATTTTTGGAAACTTTTTATTTTGTACTTTGCTAATATGTACAAGTTATTACATTTATGTTTCATATTTATTGTCTGTCAGACAGGAATATGGGATCTTATTTCCTTAAGAAAATATCATGTCAGTTTGTTTTTCAAGTAGTTAAACAAGGTACAAGGAGTTGTCTCCCCTACCCTTAGTTTGCTATACAAACATAACATTGAGCTAAAAAATGATTTTTGTGCAAGACCAACATGTCTCTTTATTTGAAGATGACTATTTTGTAGAGTGATGAAGGGTTAGGATGACACATAGCCATAGTGTTTTATCCATCGTCAAGCGATGTCTGCCATGGGTAAACTTTGCATTCAAATGGCTTTTTCTCAATCACTAGAAAGCTCAAGGTACTGATATTGGGCCTGTAGCATGATGGGATATATAGCTTCTAAGTTTTTTAATGTGAGTGACCATGACGTGCTTTCAAGGGGTTAAATGTGTTGAAATATTTAAATGACATCATCTCTATTACCAAAAAGGTCTATGGTGCCAATATTGGGCCATTGGATGAAGGGTTTTTCTTGAGCTTAGAAATTATCTTCAACCTCTGTACAGACACTGGATTATGAAGTGGGTATGACATCATATGCCAGGATATGGTAACATAAAGCCAAAGCTAATTATTTGACCCTTAATGACCTTCATCAATAAGATTGCAAAAATGGGGGCATCTGATGTGACTAAAGTGATGAGACAGAAATAAGGAGCTAGGCTAGAGACATTATTGATCCTGTAGACACGGAATTCCCCCTAATGCTAAAAAAATGTCAGTAAATCAATACTGATTACTGTTCTATCTAGGTACTTGGGCCAGCGATCAGTGACCGTCACTGAACATCTGTTCCAGAGACAGTTTAAGTAAATGGCATAAAGAAGATTGTTTTTAACCAATACAGGGACGTTATTATGTAAATTAATGTCAATACATTTTTTAAAGATGAAGAATAAACCAAATGTGACAAGATTTGTTAGCTTCCTTTAATTGTCGTGCTTTTCGTGCTAAAATATCGTTGAGTTTATTTCGTTTTCATCATGCTGATTATATAGTAATTAGTTTGGATGCACCACTTGATCCTTGTACTACTTTGCCGAAATATTTATAATGTGCTACAATTTGATCATACCAAGTGAAGACTGTTTTTAGTATGAACATATTAATCATGCCACAAACCAAGGGAGCATCCTACAAAATCCTACCCAGAGTCAAGGCTTATTGAAGGACAACAGGATTGATTAGTAATTCTTCTGAACAACAGTATACATTACAGGCATGGATGGGCATATTGTTTGATAAATACATTGTGAATTTTTTGAACAGATAAAATGAATATATTTTTATATATTTATTGTTATTCTTAAATCACACTGAAATTTTATCTTAAAATTTTTCATTGTGAAATTTAGCTGCTGATGCTTTCAGATAAGCATTTTCAACAATAAATCTTTGAACAATGGATTCCAAATCATGCATGATGCTTTATTTTCTTGTCATGGTCTACCGACTATGGACCATTCACTCCCTTTTTCGGATGAATGATCCCTCTAAGGGATATAGTAGTGAACCACACTACTGGTGTTTGTAGAGTGCCTGGCTCCGCAAATGCTAGCCGCAGCAAATATATCGGGAAAGATCAATACTCAGCCATGACAGAGAATAAACGAAGGTTGTCGATTTCAGTGCTTACTCTAGGTTATGGCAGTGTGCTTTTGTTGTGTGTGAGATCTCCTTGGCTTGCTGCCCCTCATTGAGTGTTTTTACATTGTTAACCCTAAAGAGTTGGTGTGATGTTTACTCCAGAAATAGTAAGTATCCATTAGGATTTCTCATAGATTTCCATGGTCATGATGCAGCATTGTTTGCCAAATGCACAGCCACATTTTTTGTGCTGAACAGTTAGAATGAAATTAGCTGCTATTTAGATGGTCAATACTCTGTGTGGTGGCATGCCATACAAACCGTTACCATAGTGCAATACATTAGGGGCTTTGTTTTTATACAAGTTCAGTATAAAGGGTTCCCAAGGATATATAACACCATGTAAGGCATGTACTTGGTGAAGGAGGAGTGAAGACTCAGTGGTATACACAGTTTGTGTATTATCAGAAATTAAACTCATTTATAGTAATGTTGATGATTTTCTATCATATCACAAAAATATCGTAAAAATGATAATCAATTGATATTTTGTAATCTGCATTGTTTTACATAATCTCTGTGATTACTTGACACATCATGTGAACGATATTGTATATAGACAAGTTAGGGAGGAGTGATATAAAAGAGGAAATATTCTCAACAAGGGTCAATGTTTACCATCCTTCCCTATTGAAAATACATGGATCATGTTAATGGCATTTTTTTTTTTTTAGAAGATCTAGGACAAAATATTTGTCTCTTTTTAAATATACTAAATAGGGATGAACAAGGGTAAGATTTTTTTTCTTACCCCATTCGTCCTGTTGTAGCATAGTTAAAAAAATTCTGAATTGGTGATAGAAATGATGGCATAGCATTGTTAATATAATACAATATCTGTGATCTCTGAGAAACGCGATGACGAGGCTTTACACCCTGTTCCTCTCCTTATTGTCTTAGATTTAGTCATATTTACAGAACCACTGACCTAGTGTTACAAATGACGAGGCTTTGCACCCTGTTTCTCTCCTTATTGTCTTAGATTTAGTCATATTTACAGAACCACTGACCTAGTGTTACAAATGACGAGGCTTTGCACCCTGTTTCTCTCCTTATTGTCTTAGATTTAGTCATATTTACAGAACCACTGACCTAGTTTTACAAATGACGAGGCTTTACACCCTGTTCCTCTCCTTATTGTCTTAGATTTAGTCATATTTACAGAACCACTGACCTACCACTTTGCACCCTGTTCCTCTCCTTATTGTCTTAGATTTAGTCATAGTTACTGTACCACTAACTTAGTTTTACAAATGTTACACCCTGTTTCTCTCCTTATTGTCTTAGATTTAGTCATACAAAATATTGTTACAAATGGTTTACACCCTGTGGCTCTCCTGTCTTAGATTTTGATCATGATCAAATGTTACACTATGCAACAAAATATTAGATGATTTTGATCAAAATTTTTATTTGTTCTTCTATAAATATACATAATGTGCTGATAGGAGATAATGGATTGCCTTCCAGCCTTTTGTCTTGTTTCTACCAATGTCACAATGAAAGTAAAAGATTACCATCACAGTTCTTACAATCAATTGGTACCACGTCTGTGTAACTTTATTCTCTGCATTGAAAGCCATAGGAAGGACAATAGTATAGGTGATGATGTATTTGTGTTATCTTTGCCAATATAGTATTTGGTATGTTACGTGTACTTGGTTTTGTAATATGCATTAATTGCAGGATTATGTTGAGTAGACAATAAAAATTACACAATCCTTTGTTCCTTCATGGCATTGTTGGAATAGGACTTCAAAAATATGCTGTTGATTCTGCCAATTTTTTTTCAATCAAAACATTTTTACATTTTTGGTATTTTGAAAATGTAACTTGATGAAAAAGTAAGTAACCATTTTACAACTAAAAGTGAAGACAATCACTTGTGTGGTGAAGTACTGTGATAATTTTCACTCCTGAATCACACTTAGCAAAATATCAATACCCAGCCAAACTGATGAAATGCAATTAGTGTTATTGAAAAGACTCTGTAAAGGGGATCTTCTTTGTATTGATGTCCAATGTTCTACTTCACACGACCAGAGTTTTGATCTCAGTCAGACTTTAAAAGCAAGAGATATTACTTTTGCCGCGGATGTAAATATCACCATTTACAATATGTGTCGAAAATCATAATATGCAGATGATTAATGACTTTAGCCGAGAATTATTGTAGCTGAGAATTATTGGCAGTGACACTTCTCATGTTTACTGGTACACGTGTTGATAGAAATTGATTTACTACCTATAGCTATTCACTCTTTCCATACCTATTTATTCTATTGGTATAATCCATCACTATTGATGGAATGTTCCATTGTAACAGTTTAGAGGTAAGCAGGTGCAAACAATGATCAAGCATTTTACAAAACGTTATACAAAATATTTTTATTTATGTGATGTAGATTGTCAATGATATCAATCTAGCATTTTTGATATTGTACAATACAGTTTTGTGTGCAGGAAGTTTTTTCAGTGGGGTTTGGCACGAAATATTCCTACAAATCAATATCCCCTTATCTTAAATTTTAGACATTTTCTGTACAAAATTCAATTTCCTTTCTCAGGAGTCTTAGCAATTAAATTATAAGTGCTTTTAAGAGAAAAATCAATAAATTTATGATTCAGAATTTTTTGAAATTGGTTAAAAAGTGCAAACTTATGATGTGAGTATAGCTAATGATGAAGATATGTGATTATAGCTAATGATGACTTTTATAGTTATAGAAATTAACATTATTTCTTTATAATAGCGATTTATCTGCAAATAGTTATGATGATGGGATATGTACCAATTAAATTCATATTTTTTTTACACTATTAAATGTCATTTGTCAAAGATTTGATAGAAAACAAAAAGAATAAAATGAAATCCACTCGTTGAAAATTTATATCAACAAACAATTCCTGAAGGATCAGGCAGAGAAAACAAATGTGGTCTTTATAGAGAGGTAATCAATATATTGAACTGGTTGCCATTCACAGGAAGTCATGCATTTTCCAGCAGATGTTTCAGCTCTTATTAGTCTGCTATAGACATTTAGTCTTTGTAGGCAACAGATTTTATATATTGGTGATGGAGGACAGCATATGGTCTCTGTAGACAGTACTAATAGTCAGGTCGTTTTATACAGGTTGTTTATATCAACAGTAGGTCCTAAAGACAGGTTGAGGACAAGTACTGCACGGTATAGTTTGTATAATATGCAAGAGATTTAATTTCTCTATATGTGCAGTCATTACAGATGGTGCAAAATTTCTCTATATTTGCAGTCATTACAGATGGTGCAAAATTTCTCTATATTTGCAGTCATTACAGATGGTGCAAAATTTCTCTATATTTGCAGTCATTACAGATGGTGCAAAATTTGATACCCAGCAAACATACAACAAGAAATATAAGGAAATGTATGTCATATGCCTTTATACCTGGACACCAAGATATAGATGTGTGCCAAAATTTAATAGCTGTGGATTATCCCAAACTGGGACAACCGTGAAATATAAGCCCTGTGAAGTGAAAAGAATAAACAGTATTTAAGAGAGTTTCTGTTCTAGATGAAGTCACTTCCCCTTGAGTTTGAGAGAGTTCCAGGATGAGATTAGCTCAATAACTACAAATGTCATTGTATATTGGAGCGTTCCATTCCTAGATTTACTCGTTAATATTACTATTCATGTGAAGGGTGTTGGAAAATTTGTGCCTTTAAGGTCAATGCAATTTTTCTGGTAATCAGGCTGGGTTTCCATAGTTAGATGTCAATTAAAGGAACCAATCAACACACAAGCTATAATTTGCTGCTGAGTGAGATGAATGCCTCGAAAAAGATTTAGGCCATGATTTAGCTAATTCAGTTTTCTAGGTATATATTGGGGAAAGATTTATCAAAAAGATGGAAGTCCAGGAGGTTAAAATATAGTATGTGATGAAAACGTTTCTATACAAATGTGACTTACAAGCAATACAGTCATATCAATTAAGCTGTGTCATAGAGCTGTTTCATCCTTCTAGGCTGCATCAGTGATATGCAAGGGGCCTGAAAGGCATTGTTTGAGTAGAGCTTGGAGATAGATATGGAGGGAAGCTTTCCATTCACATCAATTCTTGTTAAAACTGGTTCGGAATTTCACAGATTTCACTTAGATCTGGTTTGCTTCAAGCTTCTTTATCACACAAAGATCAGTTTACACAAGTTTTAATGTCTGTTAAAATAAAAAGTAATGTATTTCTGTCGGGCTCAAATTTTGTGGTTTTATAAAAATGTGTGTTTTCATTTGCATTTGGTTCTTAGATAAGTCTTGCTTTTGAAATCCACAAGTATGATTTATGTTAATTTTTATATGTTAATCATTTCATCAACAATCGTGAATTAAGAGTAACCACAGATACAAAGCAAATAAAAACCCGCCATGAAAATTAAGGATTTTTCAATCTACATCCTTTTGGTTGACAGGGGATTTTTTTAGATAGAAGGGATATTTTCTAGTTTTATTTCTTCATTAGAAATGAATGTATATCAGAAGCCCTTTTTGTGTGACCTATGTTTTGTACATATCTTTTGATGAGTAATGGTAGTTCAGTAAGTTTTTTTTAACACACCTTTGATTGCCAAGTTCTTAGGTGACACTAAAGAACCAACAGGGAATGCTCAATTATCAGAACAACACCAATTTGGACAGCAGATTTCTGAAATTTCAGTACACAACAAAATAACTCTTAACATTAGGTGTCATTCACTACAAAATAAATGCCACTTATCCATCTTTCAAATGGTGATACACATTGTACTAAACGACAATTTATTTATTTCTTGGTTTTGATGTTTTTAATAGTCACGGGTCATTAACATAGGACTGGTGGCTTGAACTTTGATTGTGGGATGTGATACACTCTAGGTATGTGGAATAGTCTACCTGTGAGTTTTTCACCTGTATGAGAGTAAGAAAGATATAACTGAACTATTAAATTAGTTTCGGGGCAAGTAATTTTCAGAATTTTTTTTTCATGGTCTCCCGTAATTTCAATTTAAGGAAAGAAAAATTAGAATTCCAGATTGGTATCTAATGTGTTTACAGTTATAATTCCACTGATGTCACTTTTTGCCCTGATTGACGTCCTCAGGCTGGGTAAACCATGACTAGTGAAGAGAGACATTTATGTATATATAACATTACACTTATTTCGACTGTACCACCTAATAACCACATGTCTACCTACCACCCCAATTTTTCGTCAGAAATGAGTTGATGTTATAATTTCACACCCAGTCACTGTTACTGCCTGTTAAAACAACTCTAATTTATGAGAGTGATGTCCCTTTGCTGAACTGACCAAATTACATTTGATAATATAGTTGCTTGATAATTCAGTGAATATAATATATATTTGTGTGTACAGTGTGTAATATCAGATTTAGATAATGAAATGATTTCACCCACTCACAGAATGCATGGTGACATAACAATGGTGACCATAGTTACAGAGCCTAAACAACTTCAAGTTGGACTTGAAAATGTCCTTTTTTTTAAGTATTTGTGTGGCAGTGTTTAATTTTGTGGGAAAACACTAACAAGCAATGATGAAAGTTCTTTCGATTTATTACATGAACCTAAACAGATTTTTCCCTGCAGTTATACAACAGTACCATATAAACAATTTGAATGAGCTATATGCAGATATTGCACTTATAGCACAATGGTACAAATAGTCATGTTACAAGTACATTAAACTATTACAATAAATATTACTTTAACATTGAACTGATTCTATATATATACATTATATTTAACATATGTAAATCTTCTCAATATATATTGATACATATAAAATACAATATAAATAAACATTCTAAATTGTTAAAAATAGTTCATAAACAATAGGGCAATACGATAGTAATCATTCCTTGTTATGGAACAGGGGCCATTTAGTGAGGAGTGTACTGTTGCTAACATTGATGTATCTATTGTGTTTAACAGATAAATACTGTATATTTACAAACATTAAATGAAAAAAAAAATTAATTATAAATTCAATATTTGATTTTATTTGATGTTAAAATTTAAAATTTATTAACCAGCAATAGTCAAGATGGTTTAAACTTTTTATCAATACAAAACTGTTCGGCAGGTTGTTGCTGACAATGGCCTTTACTACAATGAATAAGTTCAACTTTGAGCAAATAGCTTGTTTGGTTTATGTGTGTCATCATTGCTTGATAAAGTTCATCTGGGTTTAGTGCCAGTGAAAATATTTTGTGAAAAGTTTATAAAAAAAAATAAGGAATAGATACATTTCAGAGAGCATAATATTGCTATATAAACAGTTCAAACTCTCAGCATCTTGTTCGCATGCAAAGGAATAACGTATGAAAAGTTTACATAACTCAACTTTGGAGATGCAAGGCTTCCAAGAGGATTAAGAGCATACATATGGACCTATCAATACATAATTAACCAACAATAGATCGCTATTGAAATGTGTCGGACATGTAGCTTCACAAGGATAGGCCTTGTTAATCCAATATAGATGTTTACTTCATGTAAAGCCACATGGTTTCAGGGTCAGAAACCAACGATGAAAATGCTGTTTGAGATTGACACACATGCTGGGAGATCACTGCTCAAAGTTTGTTTGTGGTTTTGAGGTTAATTACGGCTAATTAGTGGTTGTTCCGACTGTAAGAAGCTGTTGTAATAGTGGGACAGTTGTAATACTGAAGCGACTAATACAAAGGTATAAAAAATGTACTGAAATAAAGTGCCAGTAATAGCAGGTGGTTGTAATTTTGAGGTGATCATTAGGTGAAGTTTCACTGTATATCAAATCACAAATTGACAAATATAATATGAAAATATCAAAGTAAACAAACAAATTATAATTTAGGCAATTGATTTAGTTCAACTTAATAAATTTCTTAACCTGTCGTAATGAGCATCTATTACACGGAGGGTTTAATAGGGGAAATGTTGAATACCATGTCAAAATTACTGACAGCAGAATGAAAACAAAGAAAACCCTGACACACTAGAGTGTCTACAGGAACAATTTATATACTGACCAATGACAAAAATAGAAATAACCAAATCAAATTATGAGGCCAAAAAGGGAAATATACATACATTACATTACAAAATTAACACAATGATATATACGGTGCCTGTAGAGAAATATCGTCTCTGCTAAATTTGCTTGAATGATTGATAATTTGATATAAAGGATCTTCTCGCATCAATTTTTCATTTTCTCGTGATATTTCTTAGGATATTTTATAGATTTCTGTCTCAATCTGTCTCTACTATTTCTATAATTCTAAAAGTTTAAAGGAATATCTCATAAGTCCAATTTTTAGTTGGAGACATTCTTTGGGATGTTAATTTTTCAGTAACAGTGTTGCCAGCATGTAAAACCTGGTCACTGGTTTTCAGATTTAATGCTATTGGGGTGTTTTAAACATTTATCAAGGAAAATGGCCTTTTTTAAGCAATTCTTCTGTAAAATTACCACACCTGTATGTATTCTGTTGATATCTCATGCTATGTTTGAATGTTAGAGCCAAAAATTGATGATAAATTTTAAAATGTTGTTAAGAAATATCAGGTGATTCTAACAATTTTATTTGATGTTGTACTATAGGTAAGGTGGTTTAGTATTGTTCAGTTAAAATCCTAAATCTGACAGATCTTTTTATTAAGGTAACAGGTCATGTGGTGACAGTGAGAGGTCAGAACATGTAACTGACCAGTGAATCAGATGTTTCATGACTTTGGTCATAAAACCATTAATTTGTCTGGAATGTGTGACAGAACAGACCATTAATGATCATGAGATTTTGATCAAACTGACCATCATCTCTGACTGGGCATTAAGAACCCACAAATACGTCCACATTATGACCAGACTGATCAGATTGTCCAGTTATGTTGTAATGACTCAAAGATCTAATCTACCTGATCACTGGTCAGCATTGTCCACTCATACACTTAAGGACACTCCAGGGGTCATCTGGTCCCTAGGAATATCCATGTTCACTCAACTATGAATTGTGCAAAGGAAGAATTAAAATCAAGTAACTGAATCTATTGATCCCTGTGAGAGACATCAGGAGATTCCTGTGAGAGACACTAGGAGATTCCTGTGAGAGACATCAGGGGATTCCTGTGAGAGACATCAGGAGATTCCTGTGAGAGACATCAGTAGATTCCTGTGGGAGACATCAGGAGATTCATGAGAGAGACATTAGGAGATTCATGTGAGGGACCTGTGAAAGACATTAGGAGATTCCTGTGAGAGACACTAGGAGATTCCTGTGAGAGACATCAGGAGATTCCTGTGAGACATCAGGAGATTCCTGTGAGAGACACTAGGAGATTCCTGTGAGAGACACTAGGAGATTCCTGTGAGAGACATCAGGGGATTCCTATGAAAGACATTAGGAGATTCCTGTGAGAGACATCAGTAGATTCCTGTGGGAGACATCAGGAGATTCATGTGAGAGACATTAGGAGATTCATGTGAGGGACATTAGGAGATTCCTGTGAGAGACATTAGGAGATTCCTGTGAGAGACATTAGGAGATTCCTGTGAGAGACATCAGGAGATTCCTGTGAGAGACATTAGGAGATTCCTGTGAGAGACATTAGGAGATTCATGTGAGAGACAATAGGAGATTCCTGAAAAGTATTCAAGATCAATGCTCAGCTTGATTCGACTGTTGGAAAGTCAACTGTGTTAAGGAAATGTGAGAGAGAAATTATTTTTAAAATCATACTCAAAAATGGTGAGAGGCAAGTGGTTAACTGATCATCATTGTGATGGTATACCTGGATACTGACCAGTACTTTGAGATACTGACCACTGCATGTGGACTGGGTCCAGCCAATACTGAAAAAAGATTATGAATTTGCGACTAGCTTCTTCAAACTTACGGCTTTAGGAATAGTCCTTTAAGTTCACCTTTTTTTGATGGATTGGCTGCGAACTTTGACACACTAGTACAGATTTTATGAATCATATATAGATGTAGTTTACTGAGAATAAAAGGCTTATTATTTAAAGAAGTCATGGACAGGAAAAAAACAAGTAGACCTTGAAATTATGGTCGCAGCGAAAGTATGGCGTTTTAAACTGGTGTAGTTATGTATATATACAACTGATAAAAATACGATAACAATTTTTTTTTTACACTTTTTTTTTCTTTCAAAATTGAGCATCCCATTCATAGATGAACCCGATCGGATTACGGCTGAAACTAGGTATCGGTGTCTTTTGGCGGTTCCTGACGGAGTGTCATTGTATGTGATGGGAGCACCAGTATAATAACGATGTAGGTATTGTTATATTTATAGCTACAGCTGTTTCGGTACTGAGTGTGTATACATACACACAAAAAGCTGTTGTGGTCCAACGATTTCTCAAGCAGCCAAGCGACCCAGTGGTTTTAATCTTTTATCATCCTTCTCCTCACCTGGTCTATGGACTAACGAGATATTGAGTACAGGTGAAAGTAGGTAATTAGTAACAACTTGTTGTGGACAAAGCTGTGATGGACATTTGGAGGCTGTCACAAGAACCTTTGGTGAAAAGTTTTTCTTTATCATTGAAAGAAATGTTCACGAAACAGTTGGGAGAGTTCTCACATGTTACTTATATAAATACAACAAATTGAATTTTAAACGTGAATTACATTACTGGTTACCGCGGAAACAGGATATGTTATCTAGAGTGTGTGTATATATATATAAGTGTTAGATTTACTTACTGTAAGTAAATGAGGTGGATTTCAAACTTTGGATGGATTTCAAAAAAGATTGAATTCACTCCTTTAGAAGTGATTGCCTGACAACAATATCAGATTTGGAAAAAAGTGAAAATTTAGCCAAATGTTTGGAGGAGAAATTACATCGTTTGTGAGTCATTGCTTAATTATCAACAAACACGCCTTAGGGATTTGTGAACTTGGATTACCTATGTACTGAGGTTTGATTGTAATTTCCGTTGGATTCGTGTTCTGAAAAATCATCAACTGAGATACAAGTTAGCATGTTTGTGATGATTGGAGGATTTCATCAATTCAGTGTACAATTTAAGCACACCGGGTCTGGATATTTCCAAAAGTAAAGGTTTCCAAAATGTAATTTCTGGAGATCGAACAGATATGAAAAAAGATGGTGGACAATTGAATAGTTAGCAACTAAAGACTTAAGGTAATGATTTTGAAAGAAAGTTTATGAGCAGACAAACAAAATGGCTGATTCCGAAACTGTCAATCACCGTAAGATTGCTCCTCCTCTGAAATTCACATCGATGGCAAAAAATAATTCTTTTACAGCCTCATCGTCATCATCGTCGATATCAAAGCCACGACTTTTAACTGCACCAAAGACACTAGGGGCATCTGGGGCTTCAAGGTCATTAGCTTTGTCAAGGTCAACAGGCTCTGCTCCTTCTTTTTCAAAATTTGGAGAATCTAAATCAGGTGAGACAGTGAAAAGAAAACCATTGTTACAGACAAACCGATCAAAACTAGGGACAGGTAATTCTAATGATGTAGAAACTTTAAAACAACCCAACAGTCTATCATATTCTGAAGAAAAGGCCATACAAAATGGACCAACGTCATCTGATTATTCTTATCGAAAGTCATCACCTTGGTTAAAAAGGCCACAATCACAACCATCACTTCAACATATTAATTCAAACCCTAAGTTATCCACTGATATTAGGGATGGAAAATCCTCAGTTGATATTCCTCAAAATGACCTTGGATCTATAGCTACAAGGTCAAGAATCAATGTCGAACTCAGTGACCATAACACACAAAACAAAGGTTTTGATACTGGCATAACAGCAATAACAGAAAATAAACAAAGTGTGTCGAAACAGGATATTTCGAATAACAGAACTAATGTAGATCAGAATCAGAATGTAAAAGGATTACCTCCCCTGAATGCTGTCAGAAAATTACTGAAAAATGACGAGACTTGTTCTGGTGACTCTGAAGTTTGTCAGGATTCCTCTAAAAACTGGGAAAGGAAGACTGATTTACCAGAAAAATCAACAGACATACTAACAAGTAAGAACCTGTCTCAGACATCCGCCATCTCCGACACAGAGAACAAGGCACATAACTCTCTGTCAACTACCAGTAGCACATTTCAAGTCACATCTGATGTTGAGTTTGTGAAGGATATACCTAAGGTAAAAAAAGGTTCTAGTAATCAAGATGTTGATTTAAGCACAACAGAACATACAGATTCCAAGGATTCAATTCCTGCAGTGACAGATAGAGTTCCTGGTACGTTTACAAGTTCGGCTACCTTAGTGTTGTCAACTGCACAGACAGAAGCAGTGACAGATCAGCTTTCATCAAGTCAGGGTATTCCCCACCCACAAACACCTCAAAAAGAGAGTGAGATGAAAACACATCAAAACAATTCTGTTGAGCAACAAAATGACACAGAACCATTAATTTTATCATTTGAGAGGAGAGTTAACATCAAACAAAAAGATCCTTGGAGCAAAGTTCCATTTATTCAGGAAAATATCAAAGTAGAAACGGAATCTTCAGCTGCAGCTGAAACACAAGTTAAGGAATCATCGTCTTTAAAAAGCACTAAAACACCAAAAGTCATTAAAGAAGATAAAAATTCTGAACCACGATGTCAGACACCAGATAAAACATTTTCAGATTCGTCATTTACAAAACCTATAGAATTCAAAACTCTAAAGTCTTCGTTAAAAAAGAAAAGTAATGTTGATCCAAATTCAGACAAAGACAAAAATAAAGATGAAGAATCTACAGAAAGAAGTGAACAGCATTTCAGAAAAACTGAAAGTGGTTTTACATGTGACTCTTACAGTTTAACAAACAAAGGTGATGAAGTCTCGAATCTCGCCTCGAAAAATAAGTCTGATGATTTGACTAACCAGGATGTGATTAACACAAAGTCTCTGTCCTTTAATGTAGAAAGACCTTCACCTTCATCCTCCATTCCTAATTGTCAGAATGCTGCACGGGATGTTTCATTGCTTGGTACATCGAAAAGTTTATTTCCGGAATCGATGACACTTGATATGGATTTAACAGGAAGGGAGAATGATGAAGAAAACAATGAGGATGACAAAGATGAAGGGTTGTCCTTTAGTATGTCATCAACATCATCATTTATGAGAGGAAGTAATGATACAATGTCTGATGTCACACTTTCTCCTCCGATTTCTCCATTTCACAGTCCACTCCCTAAAAATTCGGCAACTTTTGCGACATCCACCCCAAAATCTTTCACAAAATTGCCAAATGACACTAAAGAGGAGCGCAGGCATTCACTTCCTTCTATGGAGTCCAACTTAACAGAAAATTCATCTCTAAAATATTCCTTGGTTGATATTGACCTCACAAACTCCTATAGGGAGAAAAGGCCAGTTGGGGAACTAAAATCTCCAAATGTAACAAAATCACTGTCATTTTCATCTGGAACCCCGTTGGCAGAGGCCCTGTCCCTTCCAACACCCAGTCCACGTAGGAAACCAAGAGTATCCCGGCGAATGTCCCAGAAACTCATACGCATGGTAACTACACCCTATATTAATAATCCTCTCTACTTTATGAATTCATGTTAAAAATATCGTACTTAGTTTTCAAAAATATTCAATGTTTATAAAGTTGAGACTAGTGTTGACACTTTGTGATTCATTAGGTGTTTAGATCATCTGACCGGAAGGGTCAGGAAGAACTTAAGCCGTTGTGTTTCATTCGTAGTCATGCACTTGGTAATCTTTCCATTCAAATTATTTCTTCTCGATGACCAAAAAGCCCTGAGTGCTGATATTGGGCGTGTAACATGTTGGGATGATGGGCCACCAAGTTTGTTAAAAAGAATGATCTTGACCCATTTTCAAAGTCACAATTTTCAAATGTGTTGAAATCTTTACACAGCTTCTTCTCAATAACGAATAGGCCAAAGGTGCTGATATTGGGTCCTGCAGCATGCTTGGATGAAGCGCTGCTATAAGTTTGTTCGTTTGACTGACATTGATTTCAAGATCTCTAGAGGTCATAAAAAATTCTTCTTTCAACAAGCAATAAGTTCTGGAGATATGGTTATTTGTTTAGCAGCATTGATGTAGAAAACAGGATTTCAGGTTTGCTGAAAATGTCTGTATAAACTAACAATGTCTTTGTAAGATATTTAGAAGTTTAGCAATTTAGGCCTATTTGGCCTCTTTCATATATTGGTCTTTATAGTCAAATGACTATTAAAGCCCATGAACCTCCTTTTTTTTGAAGATGAAGTGTCAAGGAAAAAATTAATTTGTCACTTTCCTTTATTAATCTTACTTTTAAGGTATCAGTTTTTTACAATGTTAATTTTGTCCTTGAAAATAGCAAAAATACACTCTTTCTCTGAAAATAAGAACTTTTACAGTAAGTTGACCTGGCATGACAACTTACTTTTTTACCTGTAGTAAAAAGTTTGCTATCTAGTATTGAATATACATACTGGTAGTAGGATTCGGGAATGTTTGCACTTAGTATAAATGAAAAATTATGAGAAAAAATTTATTCAATTGAAAGGTAGGTGCTAAAAGCTACCTACATCTGTTAATTTTGAAAAATTCTCCAACATAAGGGTGGGCTTACTAAGATATGTGAAATAGGAATGTGGGCTTCAACTCAAGCGGTAAAATGAGGTATTTGTATATCATTAGCTAGTGTGTCATTGAGAATGTTCAAGGTGCCCTACCAACTGAGATATCTATATAGTATACTTGTCACCTTTACTGGGTGGACAGGTGTGTTACAAGGAAAGCACATGTGATATTCTCACAAAAATCATGAAAACAGTAATAAATTTTTTGTGACTGATTATGCCTGGTACCTCCTAAAACTTGTAGTAAGCTGATCCATATATGTTGGTAGAACAGCCGTAAGTCGTAAGGGATGTCAGACTGAATTTGTAGTTATTTTTTGTCATTAGTGACTGCTGTTGAAACAGGTAGATAATGTTACTAATTTTAGAAACGACAGGTAAATTACATACCTGTGATATTAACAAGAATTCACCCTTTCTTTCTAAAAGCCTCCACTAGATTTTGTTTCCTTGATAACATATACTGTACCAGTTTTAATGAGTTTTGTTACAGAAATCCTGATATGTAATTCACAAACCTTTTATCATGTAGAAATCTTATTGTAAATCTTGACTCTGTTAATGGGTGTTTATAACCAAAAGAACAATACAGAAATCTAAAAGTAAGGAGATATAGAGTCTAGATGGTTATCCATGTCATAAACCTGTTCACCTGTTTAGAGTGAGTAATCTTTAAGTGTATGTCTATGTTTGTGTACAGTGTATCAGGATGTATCATGTTAGGGTAGAAGATGTCCTTGGTTACATTGTATCAGGGTACAGTGTATCAGGATGTATCATGTTAGGGTAGAAGATGTCCTTGGTTACATTGTATCCGTGTACAGTGTATCAGGATGTATCATGTTAGGGTAGAAGATGTCCTTGGTTACATTGTATCCGTGTACAGTGTATCAGGATGTATCATGTTAGTGTAGAAGATGTCCTTGGTTACATTGTATCAGTGTACAGTGTATCAGGATGTATCATGTTAGGGTAGAAGATGTCCTATAATGTGTCAGGGCTTGGTGTAACAGGGTACATTGTATGGGGTAAAATGGATCAGGGTACAGTGTGTCAGGGTACCGCATAGGGGTACAGTGTGTCAGGGCACTGCATAGGAGTACAGTGTATCAGCTAGGGTACAGTGTGTCTGGGTACTATATAGGGGTACAGTGTGTCAGTTAGGGTACAGTGTGTCTGGGTACTATAGGGGTACAGTGTATCTGGATACAATATAGGGGTACAGTGTGTCTGGGTACTATAGGGGTACAATGTGTCTGGGTACTACATAGGGGTACAGTGTGTCAGCTAGGGTACAGTGTGTCTGGGTACTATAGGGGTACAGTGTGTCTGGGTACTATACAGGGGTACAGTGTGTCAGCTAGGGTACAATGTATCCAGGTACAATATAGGGGTACAGTGTGTCAGGTTACCGCATAGGGGTACAGTGTGTCAGGGCACTGCATAGGGGTACAGTGTGTCTGGGTACTATATAGGGGTACAGTGTGTCTGGGTACTACATAGGGGTACAGTGTGTCAGCTAGGGTACAGTGTGTCAAGGTACTACATAGGGGTACAGTGTGTCAGCTAGGGTACAGTGTATCTGGGTACTATATAGGGGTACAGTGTGTCAGCTAGGGTACAGTGTATCTGGGTACTATATAGGGGTACAGTGTGTCAGCTAGGGTACAGTGTATCCGGGTACAATATAGGGGTACAGTGTGTCAGCTAGGGTACAGTGTATCTGGGTACTATATAGGGGTACAGTGTGTCAGCTAGGGTGCAGTGTATCTGGGTACTATATAGGGGTACAGTGTGTAATCTAGGGTACAGTGTATCCGGGTACTATATAGAGGTACAGTGTGTCAGGTTACCGCATAGGGGTACAGTGTGTCAGGGCACTGCATAGGGGTACAGTGTGTCTGGGTACTATATAGGGGTACAGTGTGTCTTGGTACTCTATAGGGGTACAGTGTGTCTGGGTACTATATAGGAGTACAGTGTGTCAGGGTACTATATAGGGGTACAGTGTGTCCGGGTACTATATAGGGGTACAGTGTGTCTGGGTACTATATAGGGGTATAGTGTGTCAGGGTACTATATAGGGGTACAGTGTGTCTTGGTACTGCATAGGGTTACAGTGTGTCTGGGTACAATATAGGGGTACAGTGTGTCTGGGTACTATATAGGGGTACAGTGTGTCTGGGTACTATATAGGGGGACAGTGTGTCTGGGTACTATAAAGGGGTACAGTGTGTCTGGGTACTATATAGGAGTACAGTGTGTCTGGGTACTATATAGGGGTACAGTGTGTCTGGGTACTATATAGGGGTACAGTGTGTCTGGGTACTATATAGGGGTACAGTGTGTCTGGGTACTATATAGGGGTACAGTGTGTCTGGGTACTATATAGGGGTACAGTGTGTCTGGGTACTATATATAGGGGTACAGTGTGTCAGATACAGCGTGTAATGTTACATATTAACAGAGTACTCTGTCAGGGCACAGGATATCAGGATACGTTTTGTTTGAATAGAATGTATCTGTGTACACTATATCGGGGTACAGTGTACAGTATATCGGGGCACAGTGTACACTATATCGGGGCACAGTGTACAGTATATCGGGGCACAGTGTACACTATATCGGGGCACAGTGTACAGTATATCGGGGTACAGTGTACAGTATATCGGGTACAGTATATCGGGGCACAGTGTACAGTATATCGGGGCACAGTGTACAGTATATCGGGGTACAGTGTACAGTATATCGGGGTACAGTATATCGGGGTACAGTATATCAGGGTACAGTGTACAGTATATCGGGGCACAGTGTACAGTATATCGGGGTACAGTATAATGGGGCAGAGTGTGTATTAAAGGATACAGAATGTACCTTCATTTGTAGCAGGATTCTCAGAAACACAGTGAGGATTATATCACTTATATTCCACATCTAGGTTGCTGATTTATGTTGATACCGTCCTGTTTTCTGACACTTAAAGCTAACAATACAGCTGTGTTAACTGGAGCAATGAAGAGAAGCTGGCTTGATTAGCGACCATCACCATGTAGCTCAGTACTAACTATATCCAGCTCTGACTACAGTAAACTGTCTGCATTAGGTCTTCTGGGTCCAATATTGGCCAAGTATGATTGAAAACTCTACATTGTATAAACAGTGGAAGTTGTACAATAGAAACAGTGTAATTGTAAGAATGGAGTAGAAATTGTTTATAGTGATGTGTTGGTGCCATTCAGCAAGAGAAATGTTGATAAAAATCAATAGAGTCAGATGATATTGGCTTCTTGAGGCCATTGAATAAAAAAACTGAATGACCTTGACTCCGAGTGTCTGGACTTTAAGCAGATATTAAAAATGGCTGAAAAAATTTGAAGTATATGGGCAAGGTTATAGTAATATTGATTAAAGTTAAGAATTTTCAGAAGAAAAAATATATATTTGGAAATTGAGCTTGAGATCAATTTTGTCTGGCATGTCACTGTTGGACAATGTTGTTGGACAGTGTTTGATGTTCAGTATATTGTTTTAAGTGTTTAAAATGTTGGACATTGTCTTGTGTGTTTATTTGCTATAAGTGCTAAATTTGTTGTTTGATTTGCTGGACAATGTCTGAAGTGTTAAAATTTGCTGGACAATGTCTGAAGTTTTAAATTTACTTGACAATGTCTGAAGTGTTAAATTTGCTGAACAATGTCTGAAATGTTTGATTTGCTGGACAATGTCTGAAGTGTTAAAATTTGCTGGACAATGTCTGAAGTTTTAAATTTGCTGGACAATGTCTGAAGTGTTTAATTTGCTTGACAATGTCTGAAGTTTTAAATTTACTGGACAATGTCTGAAGTTTTAAATTTACTTGACAATGTCTGAAATGTTTGATTTGCTGGACAATGTCTGAAGTGTCTGAAATGTTTAATTCGCTGGACAATAACAACATACCTGTCATGATGTATCTGTGAAAGCATAGAACACAAAAAATAAGTCAAAAGCCTTTTGAATGTAGATATATAGCTTTCTACCCTTTAAATCGTATATAGACTAGCCCTGTCTATTTATTCACTGGAATCAAATGTTTAATTATGGAGCTGTTACATTTATCTATTTGTACAAACTTCCTGCTGTGTTTTATTTGTCACGTCTCATTTTGTAAACAAATATTTTGCACAGGAAATTTTTTATATTTTTGAAAGGTGATGGTTGACATAATTATTGATGAGGAAGTTTTTTTTAGATATCTGAAACTTTTTACTAAATAATGTAAAATACACTATGGATTTGGATGTTATAGATGAGGTGAGGTACTCTAATTTACATATTGTATTATAATAGTAAACATTTCTATGTATCTGGTCCGAAAACTTGTATGGAAATTAAGAACAAGTAAGAGTTTGAATGGAACTTATATGTTTTCCATGATGAAACATCTCTCAAAACTCTTATGTGTTTAATACAATCGGATCATACTATGAAATCTGAAATATCCATGGTTTTTCAGAAACTAATTTGACACGATATATATTTGGCACTTGATTTTGTTTGAGAACTTATGAAACCAACTAATTCTAAAAATTGAAAACCTTTTTCTCAATGCAGGAACATGCTGCTGTAATTTGCCTAGTTTTAATTCATTTAAAAAGGGGACACAGTTAAGAATGTACACATGGACTAAGCATTGTTTTATCAGGTTTATGAAAGGTACAGAATTTCATGAATTATGGGAATTATAAATAACTTGCACTTTCCCATGCAGATTTTGATATTTCTTTGAATCAATTTTGATTTTCCTCAGATGCATTCTGAGTTTCAAAATATGTCAGCCCTTGGTATCACTGACAAGTCCTAGAAGGGAGAAACAGCTGTACAATGTTTAATTCATTATCTCATTCTACAGTATCTAACTCTTAATTTGTAGTGAAAGGTGCTATTTACTTGTGTGTCTTTAGTACAATATTTATAGATTACTTCTGGTAATGTTAATGTTTACCTAACATAATTTTCTGTGGCTCTTATTTATATCTAAAAAATACCGAAAACAGGGAAAAGATATTCTGATCATTCCCTAATTATAATTTTCTTGATTGTTTTTGTACGTGTTCTACCACCAGTTACTCTCGGCCATTTTATTGTTTTTGTAGGTGTTCTACCACCAGTTACTCTCGGCCATTTTATTGTTTTTGTAGGTGTTCTACCACCAGTTACTCTCGGCCATTTTATTGTTTTTGTACGTGTTCTACAACCAGTTACTCTCGGCCATTTTATTGTTTTTGTACGTGTTCTACAACCAGTTACTCTCGGCCATTTTATTGTTTTTGTACGTGTTCTACAACCAGTTACTCTCGGTCATTTTATTGTTTTTGTAGCTATTCTACCACCAGTTACTCTCGGCCATTTTATTGTTTTTGTACGTGTTCTACCACCAGTTACTCTCGGCCATTTTATTGTTTTTGTAGCTATTCTACCACCAGTTACTCTCAGCCATTTTATTATTTTTGTAGCTATTCTACCACCAGTTACTCTCAGCCATTTTATTGTTTTTGTACGTGTTCTACCACCAGTTACTCTCAGCCATTTTTGACCGGGTTACACATTGTGCAAATCTGGGTTATAGTATGGTGAATGTCAGGCAGGCGGGCAGGGAAAAGGGGTACCAGTTTTGTAGAATCAACTCCTCCTAGAGTTTTTGACGTATAAGCTTGAAACTTTGTAGGATGTTTATATATATGTTTATGATGTGCACCTCTTGTTATGGATTCATTCTGCATTTTTCCTATTAATTCATTTTCAACAGTCTGGCATGAAAAAACCAAGATGGAAGCCTTTGCCTCTCATTGGTTGAGATGTTGTTTTGAGTGGGATAGCCTCTCATTGGCCGAGACGTTTTGAGTGCGATAGCCTCTAATTGGCTCCAAAATAGATCCATGGTACTCAAATTCAATATCAGGTTATGACGTAAAAATACTGTAAAGTGATTTAATTTTGCGGGTCAAAATTTTGTGCTTTTCTTTCTAGAACTTATGCGTGGAATCTGAAATTTGTATAATACATTTGGTTTCATTGTAATAATTGATAGCAAACACAACTGACCTATTATCACGGTTTTCACGGAAGTTTCAAATTCGCTTTGAAACCAAATTGCGAATATAACAAAATATAACCCGATGCCAAGAAGCTGTCAAGTTCTTAGCCCACCATCCATAGTGTGCTGATTAAATCACCAGTTGTCCGTGGTCCATCATCTGTTGTCCATTTCTGAAACTTTTCTTGTTATCACAGTTTCTCAGAAACTACTACAAGAATCTTTCCGAAATTCCACATATAAATCAACTTGGGGCCCTAGATGCCCATTGCCTGTTTTTTGAACATCTCCGAATCAAAAATGGCTGCAACTTCTTTCTTCAAATGCCCTTATTCTGTACCAATTCATAAAATACAGCCAAACATTCTCTCTTATAACAAATATTCTACATACTCAACGAATGAAACACCCTTAACTGTCTTATAAATACCATATAACATTGCACTCATCCCGCAACCCGGGCAATAGTGGCTTTGCCCCATTTTTGTTGATTTTGAAGGTGTTCTACCACCAGTTACTGACCCTTTTTATCAGACACGACTTATTGCTGTTTCATTAGATGGTGTTAGATTTTTAGGAGATCTGACATATCAGCATAAATCAGCATGGATTTTACAAGTTAGGGGCTGTAATAGCTCAGTCAGTTAAAGCATTAGCTTACATAACCTCAAGTGAAGATCTGAGGCATGTAGTTGGACATTCCCAACCCATGGCAGTTTGGGTTTTTTAGGAATCTGTGAAACAGACCACTCTGTGCTGATGAAATTGTGTCTTTGGGCAAAACATTTTACATTAATTACTCTAGATGACATACCGTGGGCCTCCAATATGTTGTTCAGAGAGGTAGCAGGGCTCATGGTTTTCCATAGATATACATTTTCATCGGCTCTTGTGGATATATCACACTAATCCACTCCTACAATAATCCACATCAATTTTTATTTGTTGATCATTTCATGGCCATGTAAATTTATGGATATGAATACCATTCATTAAATGAAAATTCCCTCACAAAAATCACTGATCTTACATTATGTAATAAAGTTAATTAATATCTACTAATGGTGCTTTTCAAAAGACTTCTGAGATGTTAACAAATACCCATTATCTGAAGTCCCCTGGACTTGAGTTATTGGTCTAACACTATGTATACAATATGGTTTACCGGGTTACTGGTTTAAAACTTTAAGCAAAGACTGACAATTTAGGGCATGGCCTATTCTAACTGACCAACATTTTCTTTTTTTTTTTTGTATTTCACAGGATGACGATGAGTTTATTGGGTTTGCCACATTACCGGATCAGGTCCATAGGAAGGCAGTGAAGCGAGGTTTTGAGTTCGGACTGATGGTGGTTGGTATGTACAATAATTGTGTCCTGCTGGTTCCAGGCCAGAAACTTGTGTATGGTTGGTCAGTGTACAGAGAAAACATTTCTTGTATTTATTTGACCACAACATCTGGTATTAGGTAATCAACAGTGAAACAAACATTATTGTATATTCAATGAGAATTATACAATCATACATACCTTATAGCTAAACAAAACACTTTCATTGATAATAACAAGTAACTATAATTATATTGGAATGTCTCAACCTTCTTTGACCTCTATATCAGGCATTCATGACCTTCAAGCTGTAGCGGATCAGATCACCAAATTGCACTCTGTAACTCATAAATATGATACAGTATGGGTATCACAAACTCTCCATTGTGTTGTGTTTTCCTTCAGTGTTTAACAGGTAAAACTGAAGGGAGGGGGGAACCAGTCATTACCTATACCAGGTGTTGTTGAAACAAAACAGGGTACGAGACATTTGGGAGAAAAATGTACACAGCTTATTAGAACTGATGATGTTCTCTCACACAAATTGATTCTTAAAAAGAAATTACAAATACACCCAGAAATTATACAAACACAGAACATAAGGACATTCCTGTAGACCATAAGGACACACCTGTAGACCATAAGGACATACCTGTAGACCAATGAGACATAACTGTAGACCAATGAGACATAACTGTAGACCATAAGGTCATACCTATAGACCAAAGGGACATAACTGTAGACCATAAGGTCATACCTATAGACCAAAGGGACATTCCTGTAGACCATAAGGACACACCTGTAGACCATAAGGACATACCTGTAGACCATAAGGACATACCTGTAGACTAATGAGACATAACTGGAGACCATAAGGACATACCTGTAGACCAATGAGACATAACTGTAGACCATAAAGTCATACCTATAGGCCAAAGGGATATACCTGTAGACCAACAGGACATGATCTGTAAACTATCAGGAAATAATTGTAGACCATAAGGACATACCTGTAGACAAAAGGGACATACCTGTAGACTAATGAAACATAACTATAGACCAACAGGACATAACTGTAGACCAATGTAACTTACCTGTAGACCAATGTAACTTACCTATAGACCAATGTAACATACCTGTAGACCAACAGGACATGATCTGTAAACCATCAGGACATAATTGTAGACCAAAGGGACATACCTGTAGACAAAAGGGACATACCTGTAGGCTACAAGGACATACCTGTAGACCAATGGGACATACCTGTAGACTACAAGGACATACCTGTAGACCAATGGGACATACCTGTAGACCAAAGGGACATACCTGTAGACCAATGGGACATACCTGTAGACTACAAGGACATACCTGTAGACTACAAGGACATACCTGTAGACCAATGGGACATACCTGTAGACCATAAGGTCCTACCTATAGACCATTAGGACATACCTGTAGACCAATGGGACATACCTGTAGACCATAAGGTCCTACCTATAGACCATTAGGACATAACTGAAGACCAATGTAACATACCTATAGACCAATGTAACATACCTGTAGACCAATGTAACATACCTGTAGACCAATGTAACATACCTGTAGACCAATGGGACATACCTGTAGACCAATGGGACATGATCTGTAAACCAATGGGACATGATCTGTAAACCAATGGCACATACCTGTAGACCAATGTAACATACCTGTAGACCAATGTGACATACCTGTAGACCATCAGGACATAACTACAGACAATCAGGACATAACTGTTGACCAATGTAACATACCTGTAGACCAATGTAACATACCTGTAGACCAATGTGACATACCTGTAGACCAATGTAACATACCTATAGACCATCAGGACATAACTACAGACAATCAGGACATAACTGTTGACCAATGTAACATACCTGTAGACCAATGTAACATACCTGTAGACCGATGTGACATACCTGTAGACCAATGTGATATACCTGTAGACCATAAAAAATACTGGCAATAAAGACTATACACTCTAGGTATGTTTATCAGTCAATGAAGAAGAAGGAGACATATTCTTTACATTTATTTGAATGCAATAGCTACATTTATAATATTTCCTTCATATTTCATCATAGGGTTGTGTCAGGTTTATTTGTCACACTCAAATTTCAACAGCTGGTGTCAAAGCAATACTTTAAATGATTAAGCTTTGTCATATATTTGCAGTTGAAGAGTTGGATCTGAAATTCTCAAGTTTTTCAATACACAGTATTTATTCCATATGTCTCCACTGGGCTTGTATTTGGGAAATATACTGTTCATTCTGATAAGGCTTGATAATGGTTTATGAAAAAAGATTGTCTCTATGCAGTAGATTCATACCTGTGAGATGATATATACCATGCATTGCAAGGAAAACTAGAAAGAAGATATACACACTTACATATTTACTTTACCTGTATTTTATCTCATTACAGGTGAAACAGGACTTGGGAAGTCTACCCTCATCAACAGTCTCTTTCTGACAGATTTATACAAGGATAGAAAAATACCCAATGTGGAAGGTAAGGACATGTCTTAGCTTTATCAGTCTCTGCTGGAATTATATCCCCAAAATAATTTGTCTTCTTTAATGTACTATTAATTGATCCTGTCCCACACTCTGTGATAGTGACTACATTATCAGGTATATTTTAAGGAGTGAAACAAAAAAAAAAGAAATTCTATAGAAATATTTCCTTCTTCTAAACAGAAACATTGCTCCCATAATATTGCTGGGTGCCACAATAGCTCTGTCAATTAAAGCACCAGCCTACATAACCTTAGGTGAAGATCCAAGTTACGTGGTTTGACACTCTACCCTTGTCAGGTTGTGTTTCCCAAGGAAGCTAAGAAACAGAACACTCTGCTGAAGTGGTTGTGTCCTTGGGCAGGACACTTTACACTAATTATTCCGGATGACTTGAGACAGACTTTCCATATGGTGTTCATTTTCATAGTCACCAGCTACTACATGGAGACACAGCCTTAATATAACCCTGGCTGTTCATTGAAAGCAAGCACACAAAAGTCTTGATGATGTAACATGGAATGATTTTTTAATTACAGAGACCGTGAAGAAGACAGTTCAGATAGAGAAGAAGCAACTTGAGATAGAAGAGCGTGGTGTCAAACTCCGTCTTACTATTGTTGACACCCCGGGGTTTAATGATTCTGTGAATGGAGAGGAGAAGTAAGTCGCTGATACTTTTTAGTTTTAACGAAAATTTGTTTTGAAAATTGTAGATATACAAAAGTTTTAGAACCTGGGGAGAAGCATTACCTTATATCTAGCTCAAATATCAGGCTAAACATTACAATTATATCGCATTGGTTGGTGGTTCTACTCTTGTTGTAGTAATTTGCTTACTACCAGGCATGGACATGGAGAAATATGGCACTTGGTTCAGAGATTAGGTACCAGGAACCAGGGTTGTTGTTTTTGAAGTGATACTGCAAACGGAAAATTACATTATACAGGAAATATATGTACTCAGCCAGGGTATTCTTCCTGCTATACATATAATTATTCACTTCAATCAAGTGTGAAATTGGCTAATTAAATATATATCAAGTTTTTCATCAGATGTTCGGTTGTCTTTCATTTTTGACCTGTTGGTAAAACAGACAAAAGTAAAAACTGTGGCAAAAGATTCTCTGTATACAGTAAACGAAGGTCACATATGTAGAATATGAAATGTTCTCATTGTGGATGATGAGTAGCATTTATGATCATTAGATGAATAGTTTTTCAGATTTGTTATCTTCTAACTTTTTCGTTTATTTCCCCATTCCAACTCATTGTTGCCATCTCACCTATCATCAGGCCAACCTGATAATGACCAGATCATGACTTGCTCAAATCATGAAAAATGCTAGAACCACCTGGTATTTCTTTCCTTTTGATCAGTATCTTAAAATTTCAAAATCAATTTTTGGATTTAATATAGTCAAAATAATGTTCAAACATACACAGAACATCTGTTAGATATATACAAATGTATTAACTATACAATAGAATTGATTGTAAGGTCTTTTTTCTTGACGATCCTTTAAAACACCTTTCCAACTTTGATTCTGATAGGCTATGACCAGATTGATTGGTGAGAGGTTGGTGATACTGCCATCTGTAGAATTGTATTAACAAACTTAGCTCTAAACAGAGTGGAGGATTTAGCTGTTACAGGTATACAAATACTTCACATTTTCATCATGCTTGCATTTCAATATTTTTGATTTTGTAGCTGGATGCCAATTATAGATTATATTGACAACCAATTTGACCAGTACTACCAAGCTGAGAGTGGACTCAACCGTAAAAACATCCAGGACACTCGTGTTCATTGTTGCCTGTACTTTATATCCCCCTACGGACATGGGTAAGTTACTGGACACTTTGATCCATCCAGGCAAATTGGTTGATTTGAGATTCTATTAAAAACTTTGTCAGTATTTGCATTTAAACTCAACCAGATCTGTATATTACTGAAATCATTACATGAGAATATGCAAAAATGTCTTTCTGCTGCCAGAATAGGCCAGAAGTCAAAATTTTGTAGATCTGAAACTTGTATGAACAATTGTCTCTTATGAGTATTCCTTACTTGAGATGAAGGGCCCAGTGGCCGAGTTGTTAAGAAATCTGACCATCTTTATGACTAGCCCTCCACCTCTAGGTCACAAATTCAAGGCCTTCATGAGGCAGTCACCAGGTACTGGCCACAGGTCACTAGTTTTTCCTAGAGGTTCTACTCTCACCCAAACCTGGCACATCCTTACAGACTGGCTGTTAATGTGACATAAAGCAACAATAGATTAAAATAAATTACCTAGATAGAATCTAACATTTTTATTACACTGACAAGGATGTATGGATACCTCAGTACATCCACTTGCAAATAGAGCAAAAAGTTGGTTACAGATAATTTGAAACATTGAACACACACAATGTTATTTAGTATCTTTACATGACTTACCTAAGGACACTGTACTTGCTTTATCAATTCCTAAAAATAGAACATTTATCCATACTGTAATGTCATTCAGCAGAAGAATGAGCACATTATAAAGGTAGTGGCTCTTTTTTCATTCTGGAAATTTTTGAATTCCTACAAACATAGATATTCTGCTAATGACAGAAATAATATATTTTTATCACTTTTGATTGTTCTTTCTTTAATTAAACACACACAATTAGTTCACAGAGATGTTTATCAAGGGTTTATTTATAAAAAGATTCAATGTTTATGAAAAAATATAAACATCTGAATAACTACATATATATCAATGATGTGATCATCATTCATTATCTACCATTATTTTATAAAGGGACGTAACTCAGTATGACTGGTCATATGCCCAAACTTGGCAACTCTGAAAACTTGTACAAGGCCAAATTGAGGGAAGAATGAAGTAGTGTGGACTAATGAAGGTCCACTGTAACAAAAAAAGATGCATCTTGTCTATAATGAAACTATTTTAAAACAATAAGTCATGATGAATTCATGAAAACAATGACATCACTAATTGTATTATTGCTCGCCTAGAGAATATTATGTCCTGATGATCATGATAGATAATGTATTTTACTTACAGACTTAAACCAGTAGATATAGCTGTGATGAAGAGACTACATACCAAGGTCAACATTGTCCCGTTACTAGCCAAGTCTGACATTCTTACTCCAAAAGAGGTCAAAAGGTTAAAGACCAAGGTAAGGTCACAGCTCAATATATTCTGGTTCAGGGGAGACAATTTTGTATCTTGTAATTAATACAGTATATGTGTGTATTTGATTTTCGTCATTTCAGCAATGTAATTTAAGTCATAGCTTTCACTTATTACCTTGATATATAAGGATCTGATGGAGCCCCATTTCATTTGATTGCAATCACCACTTCATTTACAAGATTTAAGGGGAGATAACTCTGTTTTATGTTCATCAGATATTGGAAGAGATTAAGGATAATCACATTCAGATTTACCAGTTCCCTGAGTGTGATAGTGATGAGGATGAAGAGTTCAAGCAACAGGATAAAGCCTTGAAGGTAACATACCTCTCTTTACAAGGTTTGATTTTACATTTATAAATCAAGATTTAATTCCTTATATCCGGCTTTTATCAAGCGTGTCATAAGTCTGATTTTGTTTTTCCTGAACTGTCTAGGCAGCCATTCCGTTCGCAGTAGTGGGCAGTAATACTGTGGTGGAGGCAGGAGGCAAGAAAATCCGAGGACGCATGTACCCATGGGGGATAGTAGAAGGTAGGTATTCTGAGCACTTGTGTTAGGGTATGTATCTTTGAAGCTGTGAGTGCAATATTATATAAATGCATCATACTTGAATAGTTGATCTAGCTAGGGTTGTTTTATATATTTTATTATATATTTCATGCTTGTGTAAAATAGTTTTAAATATGGTCTTGGCAATGGAGCCTACTTGCAGGAATTTCATGGTTTACCAGAAGATCAAAAGAAAAGAACTAATGAGATTTTGCTTTAATGTTATCTGTCTTGGATTTTCTGTAAGGAAAAGATCAAATGTGACCTATTCCCTTTTCTTTGTCTTTACAGTTGATAATCCTAAACACTGTGACTTTGGCAAGCTACGACAGATGTTGATCAGGTCAGTGCTTTCTTTATACTTGTGTAGGATTTTTTTCAGGTTAAAAGAAGTTATGTTGAAGAGACAGGTGTAATTTTACATTAATCTAATAAGGAATATTTATCAGTCAGTGAAAAGCAGATGAAACTTCAGTGATTCACGTTCATAAACACAATTGGTTACAGGGAAAGGTTTTATTGTACATATATCTGAAATGAAAAACTTAGATAAAAATCTGTAACTCACTTGATGTTATCAGGTCAAACACATCTTCCCTATTTCATGACCTGCTGATATCATGAATCTTTATCTTTGATCAGTATTTTAAAATTTTAATATTAATTCTTGGATCTAATGTAGCCGAACAATGTTTAACACGGAACGTCATCTAAATACATACCGATTTGAAAACTAAACAATGTAGAATTGATTATAATCCACGATAACTCTTTGAAACACTCTGTCAACCTTGATTTGGAAGAGATAATTATCCAATATTAAATAACTAGAGGTTAGAGGAAATGTATGTATACTAAATGTTTTACATGAAAAATATGTCTGTTTAAATGATATAAAGGGATCAATGAGAATTAGAATAAGAGTTTTGCTTGACAGCATGTTTTCTTTAAAAAACAATTGTCTAGCAAATAAGTTTATTTACATTGTAAAAGTCTGCCATTTTCTTAAATTTGTGAAATGAAAATGTTCTATTGTCTTCATTATCTTCCTCATGGATTCTATTTATAAAACTGGAAGTTCTTGGCTTCTTGCTGAATAAGATGAGTACTATATCAGAAGGATGCATTTGTATTGATATTGTTTAAAAAGGGTAAAAATAAATGCTTGTATTTGACCTTAACTCTTTTGTTACCATGGCAGCACCCACATGCAGGATCTGAAGGACATCACAGCTGATCTGCATTATGAAAATTACCGTGCTGAACACCTTGCAGAGGAGATGAAGAGTTCCAAAAGGGACAGAAGGTAATGATGATTGTAGAATTTAACATTGTGTTGATTGGTTGGTTGGTTAACAGGATATTTTACTCTTAGGCTGATATACCTAAAGTATGAAGAGAGTTTTACTTTTGTCTTACGTTTATGCCTTTTTCATTGAAGAGTTCTCAAAGGGAGATGATGAAATGCTATGATAGTTTTATGATTTAAAAGTGTGTGCTCTCTTCTTGAGAAGAAACAGTAGGGAAAGATGTCTTGCAGATCAACATTCCTATGTTCAATGATTTCAGTTTTTGATGATTGGAAAATCTTATTTAGAGGAATCTGTCCAAGCATTCATTAAAATGATTAGGACATAAATATTTTTAATTATTTAAGCAAACTGAAACGAGACTCAATCGTAAATTTGGATGCTGTTACGGAAACAGACAGGCTACTGCAGCAAAAGGAAGCTGAGGTATGTTTTGATTTACTAACTGATGGATACAACTTATTTTTGATGAGAAATTTCATGTTAATTCTGAACTTGATGAAAGGATATTATAAAACAGTTCACAGATATTTAAAGGAAATATGAAAGAACAGAATTAACTATTTAGGCTACATCTCCTAACCATGTTTTTAGTAAAAATGAAATTGAATTAAGTTTCTATAAATATTGAATTTATGGAATTTTGACATGAAAGTATTCATAGCAATACTGGCATAGTTTCAAACTTTTGGAGGAAATAAGACAGGAGCATGTTCCTAAATTCTTAGTTCAGAAAATCTTAAAATCATTGTTATATTCTTGTTCAAAATGTTTACTGCAATCAAAGTATTAAAATTGGAGGTTTTGTAAACAGGCAATGAGTGAGATTTTATTTTATGAGGGGAGATAACCCTGTCATCATTTTTACCATGTTGCAGTCATGCCATCGAGCGTTATATTCATCCTGCATTAAGCCCATGCCCAGTTATAAGCCCATCGATATACATTGCTGATCTATAAAATTATAAGCTTTTTTATTGTCCTGTTATAAGCCCTCCCCTAACTTTGAGTTAGAAATATGTGTTGCCATTTGTGCACATTACAGGATGAATATGAAAAGTTACTGAGAGAAATAATTTCATACTCAGTATTTTTTGTATAATTTCTAATTCAGATACAACGGATGCAAGCTATGCTGGCCAAAATGCAGGCACAACTACAAAGTAATCAACCTCCAGTTAATGGGAAAGTAGCCAATGGTTAATCACCTTTACAGTCAAACCCTACTCTTCCTGTTTATTGTCAGTCGAAATTGGTTACAGAGAAAAAAAAAGAACATTACACCTGGTACCACCTTTCTGTTAATGACTTCATGTCTCAGGGAAGGCAAAATGGTGAATGAAAATCAAAGGTCCAGCAGAAACTTGTTAACACATTTATTCTATGAAGTTTTCTTCATCTGGAGTAGAACTTGATAGACATTGAAATATAGGTATTTCACAGATGTTTGGTGTGAATGAAAAGGTCAATTTATAAGACGATGAAGTGGGACTGCATTGTTATAGAAACATGAATCTGATATGGTGAATGTGAAAAAAATCTCTACCTGTTTGATGTTTTTCAGAAAGTGAATATTGAGTTTTATCGTAGTGCATGTGGAGTACAGAAGTAGAAATACCTCCCTTGTGGAGTACAGAAGTAGAATTACCTCCCTTGTGGAGTACAGTACAGTAGAGGAGTGATAGCCTTGTTGAATACAGCAGTAGAGGTATTTCCAGTGTGGAAAACAATGGATTAAATCATAATGATTTTCATTGTGCAGAAAACAATGGAATGATCTCCAAATAGTTGAAAGGTAGTTGAATTATCTCCCTTGTGGATTACAGCTTTGAAACCATTACCCTTTTGGAGTTTAGCAATGGAGGGATCTCCCTTGAGTAAGACAATGATTGTTGTGACCACTGAAAATGTTAAGAGCACTTGTACTCATTATCAATCAGTATATGCACAGATCAAACTCCAGATTTGAGTACTGCACTGGAATGGATACAGCTCTCAAAATATCTCCCTTGTGAAGTAGAGTAGTTATCAACACTTTCAATAACAATCAAACATTTGACCAGAGTAAACACAATATTCCATCCTAATCAACAACCATCCAACTCTCACCATCATTAATATCTCCAGTGTTTTCTCATAAAACTCTTGTTTGATTGGTTGACTTTCTTTTGTTTCCCATTTTCATTTATAATAATGTATGGTTATAATAGTGAATCACGAAGCCTGATGTAGTAGTTAATGAAAACATTTTTAGCTCCATTGTTTCCAATGGTAGACATCATTATTAGCAAAAATGTCCACCTTATCAAATATCAAGTTTCAGTGGTTAACTTTTGTATAGTATATTTTTCTTTGTGAAATATTGTGGAATTGATACCTTACATTTTATCATAACATCTTGACTAAAATAACTGTCAGTTTTTGTTGGGTTTTTTTTTGAGATTTTCTTCCTTTCTTTAAAGATATCAATTATTAATTCTAAATTCACCAATAGTGAGAGTTGATTGGTTAATCATAATAGATTGACACCTGCCCCTGTAGGTTCATGGTCAGTGTGGATGAATTTGATTGGCTGTTTCATGACAGGTAATGTGAATCATGTGCAATAGCAATCTTTGGAAGAGTATATGCATGTACATTTTATATCACTATTTGATTTGATTGGATGTTGTTGGTCACATGATTGCAAGACTAATCCTGATTGGTTGAATCAGTCTTTAAATTAAAGTTAATAGTAGATTGCATCTTATTAACACTTGTACATAAACTACAACACAAGGTTATTGAAGGTCTATTATGTTTAGTCAGCCTGATATCATGTTAGTATGTGTAGTCAGCTGATATCATGTTAGTATGTAAAGTCAGTCTGATATCATGTTAGTATGTTTAGTCAGTCTGATATCATGTTAGTATGTTTAGTCAGTCTGATATCATGTTAGTATGTATAGTCAGTCTGATATCATGTTAGTATGTTTAGTCAGTCTGATATCATGTTTTGTAACTGTCAGTCAGATAGTATGTCTTGCATCAAAATTTTGTGTTTTGGACCAACTTTTTGCATACTCTAAGTTGACTGGAAAAAGTGTTTTATATGATCATCAGTTTTACAGATCATCAGGGTTGTAGTGTAGATTACATTCCTTGGGTTCCATTTTCAGAAACAAGATACATGGCCGACATGTATCCATCAAAGTTTGGGAAATTCTAGTTAAATTTGTACCACAGTGACCTAACATGAGTTGACATGATGTAAATGTACTAGACCTCCAACAAACCTGACCAGTAGTATTCTATATCTAACACTTCCTATACATATATATTGTTAACTTATTCCACTAGATTTTCATTAGGTGTGACATTACTTATATATGTCACAGACTGTGTATGTTGTAATTATTTTACATATATTTTGAAATAACAAAAGGCATATTAAAATTCAATTGCTTTCATCATTTTTAATCGATATGAAAGTTGTTTCCCTTTGGGTGTGCGTGATGAGAAGCGTTTTGTTTAAGCTGCCTTGAGTTGTCTGAATGAATTACCATTGAAGAATTGGCTGAGGTGGTTTAATGTAAAATCACTCGAATTCCTTTATGTCATGAAATATTGGTCACACTTCTTTTACAATGTAACCTGGAATCACATCACATACTGAGAAACATCATTGAGCTATCCTTTAAACTGAAGAACCATTAATGTAAGGTCTTTATCAATTAAAAAACATTAATGGTTTTCCCTAACAGTTAAGAACCATTATTGGGATGTCCCTAACAGTTAAGAACCATTATTGGGATGTCCCTAACAGTTAAGAACCATTATTGGGATGTCCCTAACAGTTAAAGACCATCATTGGGGTATTTCTAACAGTTTTAAGACCATCCATGGGCTATCCGTAACAGTTAATGACCATCTATGGGCTGTCCTTAACAGTTAAGAACCATCATTTGGCTATCTCTGACAGTTAAGAACCACCATTGGGATGTCCCTAGCAGTGAAGAATCTTCTATAAGCTATATAAAAATAGTGTCACATATTATATATCAAAGACTTGAGGCATACATCTGTATGTTAATCTTGCCTGCTTTACTTACCTCTGAGACACAAGGTCATTATGATAACACCTTGATCAGTTCTATCCCTGCAGTTTTAGATCTCGCATTTTTTTTTAAAGATTAAGCCCATGATACTGGTTCTGAAATGCATGCCTGGTAATAATCAACTGAACTGAAGGTGGTTGATTTGACAAAGTTTAATTTCTTTCTAGGTAAAGTGCTAAACTTTTGGGATAAGCCCAATATATTTTTCCTTCAACAAAAAACACGGTATCATTGCGTGTAAGGAAAATAAACAACAACACAAACATGTAAGATATGCGATACTTAAATACAAGTCATACAAAGACAGTTTTTTTCTCTTCATTAGTTTTCGCTGTGTATGACAGCATTGGGAGACTGCTTTCTTTTGTTATATTCAATATGAAGGAAAACATGAATGATTTGAAAAAATTGTCGTAATCTTAACATACAAAATGAGTGAGATGTTAAGTATTGGAGCATGTACAGATTACTGTGTGTACTTGTTTGCTGTTAAGTATTGTTGTTTAATGTAAAAAGAGGTTCAAAGTTTGTTTTCTATTTTGCTCTTTCAATAGTTTTGTATTGTTTTTTATTTTCATTTTGTGTTTTTAGTTTTTTTCGTCATTGAATTTAACCTTAAGAACCAAATTTAATGGTTTTCTTTTATATAGACTAAAGTTAAAAATTTTGATGTTCTGAAATTTTAACTAAAAACTAAACAGGACAGTGGTATAAGAAATAAGTCAAAGAATATTAGGGTCATCTGAGGTCAAGTGGATAAATATACTCTAGGCAGTGTGTCAGGATTTCATAGAATGTGTTTTGTGTTGTACATGTACTTTAAAAAACTGAAAAATGAAATCATGTAAAACATATTGAAACCAATTGTAAATGAATGGGTGACAGCATTGGCCAAGTGGTTAATGCATCTGACTGTCTTTATCACTGTCCCTCCACCTCAGGGCTGCGGGTTGGAGGTAAATTGTTAATGTCTGGAAATCTCAATTTTTTAAGGTTAAAGATGTAAAACAGTACATCAAGTGTTCAAATACCACAGGAAGTGGAAAAGACGTTAATAAGTTAAAGATGCATTGTATGTGTATGTTACAGATAAATATGTTTTTAGATTAGTATTGGGCCAATGATTGATTTACATATAAGGACTTTTGATTGATTTGAAAAAATAGGACACATTTTGATTAAGAAAAATTCAAATTTGATTCCAATTTTTTTTTAACCTTGTCAGTTTTCTAGAAATTAGTCTTCTTTACTGGATTTGTTATAACCTGATCGGGTCACATACAAAAAACATTAAGATGCTTGAATCTTAGTCTGGTATGGGTAAAGAACTAACAGGTTCTGATCTAACATTTTTGAAAAAAAATATTTCCCTGGCAACAAAAACATACTGTTTAGAACTATGATTTTATTTCTAATCAACAATTTATCAATAATTCATCGATAAAAGTTACACAAAAAATATTTATCAACTGATGCCCAACACTAATTCAGATACTAGCATTACAACTAATTCATGAAATAAAACTTTGACTAATGTCCATGTTTAAAAGATTTCTATATTAAAATTTCTTTTTATGAGAATGGCTAGAAAAATGTATGGAACACTTTTGGAAGGAGGTACATGTAGTAATGTCCAGATATCACTTAAGAGGTCTTTTGACACAACTGTACATGTGCTATACTTCAACTGATAAAGAGAATTGTGAGTCTATAAGTTAGGTGAATCCTAATCTGTTGCTATAAACCATTGATTTACATACTTAATGGCTATTTACTTATGTTTGGTTTATCTTTGGATAAATAGATATATTATGAAATAAAATGTATATGTAGTATTTTATAATTGTCGTTATCTGTTGATTGCATGTTTGTAGCTCATAATTGTTAAGTTTCTGAGGTAGATTCAGAGACATTCTCACTTTAAAAAAAATGTCCATTTCATCAATGATTGCTATTGAGAACAATTATATATCATTTTGAGAAGTTATAATAACACAGCCAGTAATAGAAATTTATGTGTGATGTCCAGTTACTGAATAGAAACTCTTACAACACAGCCTGTATTTATGTGTGAGGTACAGTCACCAAAAAAAAAAAAAAAAAAACCACAGCCAGCAATAGAAATTGGTGTGACATTTCAATAACTATTCTGTCACCTTTATCAGAAAAATGGCCAGTATGAAGTGTGTTGAGGTATAAAATGTATGACATGGTGACAAATTCACAATACTTTTCTTCTGTAATATAATCTTAAGTACACCAAGGTGGAAAGTAGTGTGAGGTGATGGTGATAAAATTATAGTTTGAAGGGTTGAATTCCTTATGTGCCTTGGGTACTAACAATGTACTATTCCATGAAAGTTAATATTCTACAGTTTGTTTAAAACCTTATCATAGACTAATTGGCCCCCTCATCTCTGTTCACTACCAACTAGCTGCAGCTGTCCGCTCAACTGGGAGATAATCTGCCTCCTTCAGTTTCCATGTTTTTTCTGCTATTCACAGAGTCAGACCCTAAATATCCTTCCTATTTCTACAACATATGGTTCATTGCATTGTTGCACCCAATTTTAAATACATATTCTGTGAATATCTTTCGGTGTTTCATTCTTAGGACGGACAATGGTATTATGGAGCTCATTATGGGGTTTCATGGGAGTTGCAATGCCAATGCCATAATTTCCGACCATTCTTTTTGTAGGGAATGATAACTTGTCATTTTATTCTTTACTTTGAGGGTTCTGCTCTTGGACATTTCTTTCATTTCCTCAAGTCGTAGGATCCTCCTCTGGTTTGCCTACTCCGGATGTCTACATGTTGTTATGGTGCCTTGGATCAGATTCTATTGTTTTTATCCTGTTATTCTGTGAAAGGTGTATTATATCTATTGACCAAAGTCTGTACAATGTTTACCCCCTGATGTAGGGGTCATAAGTTTTCTCTATAGACCAGTACTTTGACTGCCATGCTAAAAAAGGACATGTTTCATTAATATCTTCATGCTTTTGTTGGTGGTATTAACGACAGTGTTTTGTGTAGTTAAATCCTTCCTTGACTCTTTCCAATATGTCATCGATGTGTCGTTTCCACAGACTAGGCTTTCATTCTTCAGGGGTCGTCACTATAACCTTTTCCTCCAAATTTTCCATAAACAAGTTGACAATGATCAGAGCCACTGACTGCTCATGGCTGCAGCATTGCTGATAGATGGTGTTGCAAAAGTGAAAAATGTTTTAAGTACAAATTCCAGTAACTTCATAATTTTTTATATCTATCTAGCTCTAGGCAAATTTGAATCAAGGTTTTTTTGATGGGCATGTCGGTTAAAAATGACACTTTGGTATCATATGAACATGGGTTTGCAGTGTATACAGGTGTTTGTATCATTTAGGTAATATAGGAGTTATTTTTAAGGTGTCAAATTTTTGCTATATTTGAGGGTTGACTAAAATGGAGAAAAATAGATGGAGATAGTAATGATACCGAATTCCGTTCAAAAATTTCATCAGAGTTTTGGTAAAAAACTAAAATCTAAAACAAAAAAACCCAACTTTACAGTATTTCAATATGAAGTTCAGTTTAATGCATGAATTTTTTTATTGTGCATTATTAAATAACACCTCCTAAGAGATGATATGGTTTCGTTATATTTGTCAATAAATGTTGAGGAGTTCACATTACTGTATATTTGTTTATCGCTGGGCTTTATTTTCACATTGTCCCAGTTTGGGATATAGTTCACTAATATGCAGCTTCGTGATTGTCTATGAACTGGTGTACATGTATACATGCATCACATTTTTCTGAGATTTTTATTCACTGTAGAAATGTTCATTGGCCGTTTAATTTAATTGATCATGGATAAAGCGAAATTAAATTCCCTGTGAATGTTACCAACTATACAGATAATATAGGCTATTGAAACAAAGGAAAAGGTACAAAGAAGTACAATATCAATTAGAGGAATTGAACAAGTTACCACACATAGAGTGCTTCAAGAGAATATGTATTCCACTCTCTGACATGCTGGGAATCAAGAGAACATCATTAATGTAATGAAAATACAACCATACCAAGACAAACAAAATTAACTGTTCAAGCTTGATATATCAATCAGAATGAATTCCTATTTGCCTTTATTTCATTAATAGTTAGAAACTTACACAATCCTCCCACAACAATAGATGTTTTGTATCGTCACTTTTAATTGGCTATAGAGCTGCTAATAAACCAATTTAAGGATTAACTTGAATGTTAAATAGGTAGCCATGATGCATAATTGAATTCTACAAATTTTGTTATTTACATTATCATGATATGTATGTTTTTTTATTTTCCAACCAAATGTTTTAGTTAAGTACTGACTGTCTGTTTTGTTGCTTACATGGACAGATGAAGGGAAGTGAACCTCGTGCAAATAAAAGTGTATCTTTTCAGCTAGCACAAAAGCATACAACCCACTTCTTTCATCTGGGAATGACTAGTTTTGTTACGGTAAAGTGTAGTTGAAATGTAAATACCTGATATATACCTCCGTGAAAAGAGAAATATATACCTCCGTGAAAAGAGATATACCTCCGTGAAAAGAGAAATATATACCTCCGTGAAAAGAGAAATATATACCTCTGTGAAAACAGAAATATATACCTCTGTGAAAAGAGAAATATCAGTGGAACTTCTGTTTTGTGTCGACACCATCTACGAAGGATGATGACCTGATACAATACTCCTATCAAATAGATATGACAAAACACTAGATTACTCACCACTCGAAAAAAACATTTATGAAGATGTAAACATACTTCTCAACTTTTTAACATATAGGCATAAATAAAAGTTGTGTATACCCTCCAGTTAAGAAATAACACTTGTAGATGACATCTTTTTGTTGATTTAAATGAAAGCTAAGAAATCTCTGAATATAAGAAGAGATTAACAAATACATGCACACTTACTGAAAATACCAGAATTGGGGAAAATCCACAGTCCTCCATTGGGAGGGCTGGCATGTATGCGTATAAAATTTTGACATCCAATTATCTTTTCATATTCAACATTGCTACTCATATGTAGGATACAACTTACTTAGGTAATATATGCACATGCTGAAACTTTATTCTTTGAAATAAAACCTCTATAATTGATTTATCACTCCTACGATGAAGATACAGTTAACAGGACTTGATCGTTACAGATATAGACATATAGATTATATGGACAATCCCAGGTATATGAAGTGGCACTTCTGCTCCTTAAGGAATGTATACTTAGCACTTGCAAAACATATTGTTCTCTCTCTGCTCAGATTTCATTCATTTTGTCTGTTGTATGCCTGCTCTTTTAGGAGTGTATACTTTGTATTGGTAAGACACATTGTTCTCTCTCTGCTGCGTCCTGTCCAAAATGATTGACCTAAATTTAAAAAAAAAAATAAGAAAAAAAAAAAAAAATAAATAAAACAGTTTAACAGATACAAACCATCAATAATACACCAAACTAAAGAAACATTCATGCATCTTAAACATTTCCCTAATAAACGGTATACACAACAATCCATTAGTGAGTGTAGGCATCTATGAGGTCCCTGTTGTCATGTTTGTTTGCAAGTTTCACAGTGTAGATGTTCAGTCTCCTTTGGCAAGAAACATATTTAGATATTTCATTTTTCATAATAAAGAACCCTGTTTGCTTTTTTTCTTGGCATATTGGTAAAAAATATATCAGCAAGACATAACTTTATTATTTGCATGGATCATGAACATTTCAATGACACGAGGAGTACCAAGAGTTAAAAAAAAAAACAAACGAAAAAAAAGAGACGAATCTGTATATTTGAACTCAAGATTATACAGAATAACGTTTGTGCAATACAAAGTTTGTACTCCTTAGTATGCTTCGTGACTTCATTGTTGTTGACCCTGTTCTTATTTCAGAACATGGCATTACTTGCTTGGATTAATCAATATTTATGTGTTATGTGGAGGTGATGAAGCAGAAAACGCCTATCCTTCAGCAATACCTGGTTACCTTCTCCTTGTATCTTTTCAGGAGTCTCCTAGTAAATCTTACCTGAACGTTACCAGGCACAACCATAGGGGGAAAACTCAGTTTCTTAACCCTGACAATATTGTATTTAGAGGTATTTTGTTCATGAAATATATTTATCAATAGGAAGATACACAGCACCTTACTTCAAAATTGTACATCAACACAAGATAAATTTACTAACAGATCCTCGTCATAGGAATCTTCAAATAAGGGAAAGAAGGTGTCGGCTTGGTGCTGTCCGTATATGTGGGTTAGGTAAACATGTTCACAGCAGGGATGAGAAATGGCGTCCTGTAAAATAGATATATATATATATAATTGCTGCTCTATTCATTAGATAAACAATACTAAACTTACTCCAATTATGTCAGAGCTTCAACAGATTATGGCCATATTCCAACTCTCTATAGGCAGATTTGTTATGTCTGCTTATAGTTAAGTTTTTAAATGATTTTGTTAAATTTTGTTTCTAAAGAAGATTG
Organism: Ylistrum balloti; assembly: GCF_031769215.1. Classification (NCBI taxonomy): domain Eukaryota; kingdom Metazoa; phylum Mollusca; class Bivalvia; order Pectinida; family Pectinidae; genus Ylistrum; species Ylistrum balloti. Next base: position 949,767 of record NW_026782271.1, on the reverse strand, counting down.
GCTATGTTGAATATCATTATATTATAGTTAATATGATTTCAAACAATATTGTTCAACATTATTTATTTATTCAATGTACCTTTTTTGGGACATCAGTTGGAAAGGAGAAATCAATTATATTGTGACCGTGCATCTACATCATTCTTGTTTTTGGGGAATCAATATAAATAACTCTTCTCCCATGGACAGTTCCACATCCTTTTATTTTGTTGGTTCTTCTATACAATCTTTTCTAACATGTGGTCTCTCTGTATTTCCAATCTCAACTTCCTCTCCGTGACTCTGTATCCGGACTCTCTCTCAAAGCTCCCCCCTTATCTTATCTATCTCATCTAATATATCAATAGTCTAAATGTCATTCCTTTCAGTTCTATTCTCTGATTCTATTGGTCAGTTCTATACTGAGGAGGTGGGCCTAACCTATCTCAATGAAGTCTTGTTTCAGATGCCCACTCCCTTTCTAAGGTTCCAGATTTTACCTTTCTACCAATTACACCAAATGGACCTTACATCCACACACCATTGTCCAGCAACCCTCACACCAATATCATCACACTCCTCACTCTCTTTGAAATCCAGCCACAGTGTGTGGTCTGGTCATCGCTTTACTCACTATATCTCTTTCAAATATCTTTTTGATTACTTTCTTCTCTGATCTAACAAACTGTCCATTTCTCACCCGTCACAATATCATACCACATTGAACTCTTTGAAACAGATAAAAAATGTACAAAAGACACACACCCTCAACCTCACAAAAAAAAGAAACAAGATATAAACCTTACTGAAAAAATTTGAAAAACCAAATTAGATTTTTTGGTTGTTAATTTTTGCTATTTTACTTTTTTCAGCAATTTTGTGGCAATAGATATTTTCGTGAGTCTGACAGTCTTTGATTGCATTCTGAAGTAAACAGGCATGTAACCAAGTTATTGTGTGCATAGACGGGATGGAAGGGGTACTCAGATATTCAGAATTCAGTGATGAAGTATCTGTAAGAGTTCGGAAAGCGAAGCCTCACAAATCTTAGAATGAAATGAGGATCAGCTTATTTGTGATGTTTTACATGTTGCAATAATATGTACACAACCATGTAAAGAAAGTAAAAATGATAATGGGCAAGTATTTGTTTAAAGTATCACTGTACTGCGTAGAGAGTTCAAAGATTTTTTTATGCTTACTTCTCATAACATAGATTGTCATGTGTTTGATGACTGATGACATGGCAAAGATTCAAAGAACGCTCCCTAATGACTTTTCATAGTTTTGTCAACATCAGAATATCTTTCCTGTGGTCAGTTTGGTCGAGACCGAGAGAGAGAGAGAGAGAGAGAGAGAGAGAGAGAGAGAGAGAGAGAGAGAGAGAGAGAGAGAGAGAGAGAGAGAGAGAGAGAGAGAGAGAGAGAGAGAGAGAGAGAGAGAGAGAGAGAGAGAGAGAGGGGGGGGGGGGGGGGGGGGGGGGAGAAATTATGGAAGTACCCTATTTAGGCAATTCGAAATTAGATTGCCTAAATACTGAACATTAATCATGTGATATTTATCACTTGACAACAAAACTTGGGGCCCGATGTCCGATTCTGGCAGCAGCGACACTATAGGTAAATTGGAAAAAGACAAACCTCTCCATTTTGTATTTTGTAGAACACATATAATACATTGTAATTTTACCTATCTAGATCTACTGAATTTCTACAAGGGAAATATTATGTATTTTTATGTAAAGTTGAGGTGTACGATTTGTATAAGAACATAAGTAGATAATTATGTAAATTTTTTATAAGATAATATCAAATGAAATCCTATCTTGTGTTTTATATCCATACTACGGCCCGGGTCTAAATTTCAAAGGTGGCCCTCATCATTTTGACATGGAAGCGTCATATGTTTGGTTCTATCTCTTCTGTGATCTGCATTCTACACACATCTGACATCAGTCAAAGTTTTAAATGTCACATGACCAGTATTGACTACTCACCGTATATACGTACTGGCCTCCTAATATCCAGACAGCTTCAACTTGGTCTTTTAATGATGTTTCCACGTACTGAAGAGCTTCGTCAAGGGAAGGAACTATTTTGTGTATAAATTTATCACTCTGAAGTTCCTTACTGAAACGGAGAAACGTAATGTAACCAATAATGTATCACAATTACTAACAGAAGCGGAGGGAACTGGCAATCAAACTACAAGAAAACAAACATAAAGTAGAATAATAATAAAAAAAAACCATGATTCTCAGTTCTTGTTTTTTCCCCCAGAAACACTCTGCTTCTTCAACTTACCAGCCCTGGGGAAGCTTATTGGTTTTTTTCTGTCTGTACCGCCAGTATCAGTGAAACAGAAGCATTTGCATTAAATTCTGTACAAAAAGAAACATTAGCACTGCGGTGTATTTCCACACTTGCACAAAATTTGTTATTTTTGCCCAATGATCAATAAATTTTGTCTCAAATTTCAGAAGGGCATTATTTTTTTCGTCAATCTTTAATCCACTTTTCATATTCGTTTTATTGAAGAAAGGACGAATGTGTCGCGAGTAAATGAAATGTTTACCTTGGATTTCTGCTGATGACAATATTGAAAACGTCCCGTGTTTTCCCTTCGTGACTAGCACACTGCCACGTGACTCGGCCTCGTATGTTAACACATTTTCTGTCTGTAACATGTTGAGGCATTGTATTAAAGCCCCAATATACGTAACATTCACCAAAAATTTAATGTAGAATCACACATAATTATTGAGATATTCTCTGAAATGTAGTTAAAATTAAGTTATTCAAACAATAGTTACCATGACTTTGTGCATAAAGTATCGATATATGAACAGTTGAAACTCGTTATTTGTAAACACACCTCCATTTTAAACACGCCGCCATCGAAATTACGATTGTTGCCGAACCACGTCGGAAAGTTCATGACCTGTCTCGCGAGAGTTGGGGTTTCTACTTATAGAGGAAGCACATGCAGATATGTCTAAAGTAAGTTTTTGTTTACAAACATTGTCTGCGAAGTCTTGTCGTAGACTTGAGGTATTCCTGTGATAAACATTCAGTTTTTGGGAAATTATTAGAAGAAATAATTAGTTTAGAAACGATACGACGCACAATTATAACGTAAGAATTCAGAACTGGCCTGATGTATGATTGGGAAAAAAGGACGCGACTGGTGAACGTCTGTACTGTGTCTGCCATGTTTACACACGCGGAATATGCGCATGCGCAATGTCATCGCTACGAGCGGTAATGTATGAATTATTGTGGGTCCGACATTGTTTATTTTCCGATTTTTTTCAATTTCTATTGAAATTGAAAACAGTCAGTTTTATTTTATTTAGTTAAAGGAAAGTATTTGTTTTGTTACATATATTACGGGGAAAATAAGACAAAGTTTGTTTTTATAGTGATTTTTACGTATATAGGGGCTTTAAAAGGTGATGTAAATATGGTGAAGTAGATAGGACCACTACACGGGAAGTAAAGACAAGACGTAATAACATATACAATGTATAGGAAATTCATTTAACAATTAATCATAACGTAGTTAGCAACTCGATAAAAACAAGTATCATACATGGTTATAGGAAAATATGAAAACTTGCCATTCACGTGAAACATGTAATAGATGGCAATGAATATGTGAAACTTGAGGCAACATGTGTCAGTGAGTATGTAAAACATGGTGATGAGTACCACTGATTTAGTGAATTTGCGAAATGAGTAACATCAGCTGTCACTAAATATATTAAACATGTGACAACAGGTACAATTTTATCTATAGAATTTTAGTATATTCATACCTACCTGGCGATGAGGTCCTCGCTGTTAAATCCATGAAATATCGATATTCGTTTCTGCAAAAAATGAGATTAAAAAAAACTTAAAGCAACATGTTTTTCTAAAACGTACAACTGTAACTCACTGTTAATTCAGGGTTATTGCGGTATTGATAAGAAACGGTTACATAATCCCTATATAATAACTATGTATATTATAACTTGTAGTACATCACAAATGAACATTTTTAGCCCTGTTTTGGACCACAGCGCTAAATCACGTCATGTACTTAAGACTGTTTTCTTGTCTAATCATCTAATCGACGAAACTATACTGGTACTATACTAGCTAGAAACAGAAGCTCCAACTGAGAGAATTGTGGTCTCCAGAATAGAAAGCAATCTATGAAAACCCTACATTCATCTTTTACCAAAGTTGATGGAAACTGCTCCAATCACGAGACAAATCCTCCAGGTTGAAGTTATTGATATCTACCGTAACGTGCGTGTCACATTTTAATTAGTTCATTGTTACTGAGAGTTTTTCGGAAACGAGAAAATTGATTGAATCAGGGGCTAGGATATCTCGCCATCAAAATATTGACATCTTTGTCGATCACTTTTGATTTTCTCTGTCGTATCCTAGATTTACCAAAAATAGGCACTGTAGCATCACTGACGAGTCCTTAAAAGACGAAACAGCTGTATGATGCAGCATCACTGACGAGTCCATAAAAGACGAAACAGCTGTATGATGCAGCATCACTGACGAGTCCTTAAAAGACGAAACAGCTGTATGATGCAGCATCACTGACGAGTCCATAAAAGACGAAACAGCTGTATGATGCAGCATCACTGACGAGTCCATAAAAGACGAAACAGCTGTATGATGCAGCATCACTGACGAGTCCATAAAAGACGAAACATATGATGCAGCATCACTGACGAGTCCATAAAAGACGAAACAGCTGTATGATGCAGCATCACTGACGAGTCCTTAAAAGACGAAACAGCTGTATGATGCAGCATCACTGACGAGTCCTTAAAAGACGAAATAGCTGTATGATGCAGCATCACTGACGAGTCCATAAAAGACGAAACAGCTGTATGATGCAGCATTATTCAGTATATCGTTCTATTGTATCTATTTCTTAATTTGTAATAAACGTGTACAAATTCTACAACATTCAAACCAGGTCAGGGAATGTCCCTACTAATCAGACGTACTTATCACTGCTAATGTTCACCGAATTTATTGTCAAAATCAAAAACTTAAGGTACACGTAATCCAATTTGTGGCCTTAGTTAACGCTTACAGCAAACGCTCGCGTTCATCACTAGACAGGACCGTAATTCATTGATATCAACAATATCAGTCTTCAAGTTCTGATCTCGTAGCTATCCCTGAGTCTAAAGACCCTTAGATTCACATGAAGGGGAGATAAGCTTGTAGACAAATCCTGCGAGGTAAGCCACTCTACTCCTTCACCATTACAGTTGTTTCCATGGCGATCTCTCCTGTATAGTACAGTCGAGGGTCCGGAATAAAAAAATTGTGCAGTGTTATGCTGTCAGTTATAGGATGTAATACTATCAGTTAGATTATATAATATTATCAGTGTTACTTACTTCAGTCTTGGCCAAGGTAGCATGTTTTCGAAGCCGATTCCTCTGTTTGAAGCACACATAGCTGCCATTATATTAAAGTTCATGTTGTCTTTGTACATGCAGATATAACTTCCTTTCCATTAGCGTAGGGATACACTTTAATATAGTAAGTAAGCAACATCTATTCTGTGTCACACACCTGTGACTTTGACAGGTAAACTATCCTATCTGACTAAGTAGGTAATGTCTATATATAACTGAATCAGATGCGTCGCTGTCGTCCACCTGTTACTAACAGTTATCTCAATGACATCCAAATCAATATTTCTATTGTAAAATTATATTGGTTTTGATATTGATCTCTTACGGTGTTAAGTATATAATTATTACTGGATTGATATTCTCATCTGATTTAAGAAACAACAAAGCTGTTTGAACTTGATCAGATCACGCACAAGGCAACCGGAAAATGTCGGTTTGGCGTCTGAGTTAGAGTAAAATAATAAAAAAGAAATAAAATAACTAATAGATTAAAAAAAATAATAATACAAAAAAAAGAAGAAGAGGAGGAGAAGGAGAGGGTGGGGAGAGGGGGGAGTGGGGGTGGGGGTGGGGGGGGGGGGGGGGTGGGGGGGGGGAACAGAATATATACATGACATCATGAAACCACAATTATTTTCTAATATTCCAATCAGATATCGGCGTCACCTATGGTTTTAAATAAACATGTTGATCTTGGTTATGCTGTTTTTATAGTGTTGTTTCAGTGCTTGTACAGTAATTACAATGTTGTATTGTGTTTAAAATGCGATCTCTAACTTTCAAGTCAGCTTCAACCAAGAGATAAAACACTATTAATGATCCGCATGGGAAGAAAGGTTGTACTAGTTATCTCCCTTTAAACATATTTCACTGTTAGCTGTTACTATGGAATCAAATTGGGTAAATACCTGTCATGTTCGTGAGTGGAAAACGATATAATATTGCATATAATTCTTTGATTTTCTAATGTCTTTTATTTGGGGTTTAATTTTTCATAACAACTATGCTTATACTAGACCTGTATATGGTCCACAAAACCTGACAAAACAGAAAGGGTCACAATATAGGAGGCAGCAAAACATCAGCCACGGTCACATGACCATTGGTCAAGAGGGTAAAAGTGTCCACTGTTTATTGGGGTAAATACGCGATAAAGGACATATGATGACAGTGTCCAAAGAGGATCGACGTCAAAATAAATATCGTAACATTTAACCGTGCTAATATGCCATAACTTCACGATAGCTTCCAAAACCAGTGTTACACTGAAAAGAGATCCCCACCAGGATGCATTACGTTCTTGTTAATTCGTTCCAATTTGTATAAACAAACTGACTTAACGATGTTTGATTATTTCATTTTTTTCTTTGCTTGTTTGGAAAAAAAATATTAAAAGGTTAACAAATTTGATACTGTCCATGTCCACTATAAGCATGATCACAAAATTAAACTCGTAATGTGTTGCCACCTGCTTGTTATGGTATGTTAGTGATGAAGCCGATCTATATAAAAACAGGTTGTTGTACATATATGAGTGGGCGAAGATTTCAACTTGTTTAGCCCATAAACACGACATTTACTACAAAAGTGAAATCTTCCTCTCGACTAAATATAGGGAAAGCAATCGAATTGTTGATACGTGTGAAAAAAAAATTCCTAATGAAAGTTTGGTACATGTACATGTCAGCTTTCATATTTGATGTGTTTCTGGCTGTCAAAATTGCAAAAGTAGGCGTCACGCTACATGGGGTCATGATGTTTTCGTCTATTTCTCTGATGAAATACCGAATCTTATAAACTCCGTCTTCAGTAATACAAATGATACTTCAAACTATCTTCATGTTCCATTATCCTTCCACAAATGTCTTTTAAAACATTTGAAATTAAAGCAGTCTTTATTCATCCAATTGCCTTAGAGTAACAGTCGCTATACACGTGACGTTGACGTGATACTGACTTGTCACGTGTACCTGTTTATAGTTCGACGAGCACAACTATAAATGTGCAAAAAACTTCAATCTAGCTTATTTTAAAACAAATTCAAAACGATAATCTATTTATCACCTAACATTTGGAGGACTGAAGCGTTCCACTAAACATGCGACAAAATTTTGTTGCGGTAAAATTCATAGTATTCATTAAAACTTGAAGCTTGAAGAAAGTTAACCAGTCTTTGGTTGGAGACCGGTTAATCAGATACAGTTTGTGGTCATGTTGGTCACTTCGTCTGGCCAGGTACAATGGTCATTGAGGCCGGACAACATATTAACCTTCCCATGTACGTGGTAAATAACAGTGCTGGCGGTTATCGTCTGTTAGAAAAATAACTCGGATACCTTTTAATATTGCGTTGTTTCTGTACTGATGGCATCTATACTTTCTCTGTCATTTAAACATTTGATCCCTACTAACTTTTGTAGCAGCTAGTCAATGCACTAGTGCAAAGAGGTTAACTGTTTCCACAGGACGGTTTTACAAGTATGATTTTACTTTATGTAGCCATGAAGTATAACTTCATAAAGATTGTACAAAAGACTCACAAGTAAATAACACCTTTTGATACAAATTTAGAGTTCGATACAGTAGAGTCAATGAATGAATTAAACTGCATCAGTCTTTAAAATTGCTTCTGCAGATTACAGGTGTAATATAATATCTACATAACTAACTTAGCAGGTAGTGAAACGAGTAAAATGAAATTATATTTTAATGAAACACATTTTTCAAAGGATGTATTGGAAGCTCTCCTGACAGAAACGTGAAACAAAGCCGACTTTATGAAACGTGAAACAAAGCAGACTTTATAAAAGTGAAACAATGTCGACTTTATGTAACGTGAAGCAAAGTCGACTCTACGAAATGTGAAACAAAGTCGACTCCATGAAACGTGAAACAAAGTCGACTTTATGAAACGTGAAACAAAGTCGATATTATGTAACGTGAAGCAAAGTCGACTCTTTGAAACGTGAAACAAAGTCGACTTGATGAAACGTGAAACAATGTCGACATTATGTAACGTGAAGCAAAGTCGACTCTTTGAAACGTGAAACAAAGTGTCGACTCTACGAAATGCGAAACAAAGTCGACTCTATGAAACGTGAAACAAAGTCGACTTAATGAAACGTGAAACAAAGCCGACTTGATGAAATGTGAAACAAAGTCGACTTGATGAAACGTGAAACAAAGTCGACATTATGTAACGTGAAGCAAAGTCGACTCTTTGAAACGTGAAACAAAGTCGACTTGATGAAACGTGAAACAAAGTCGACATTATGTAACGTGAAGCAAAGTCGACTCTTTGAAACGTGAAACAAAGTCGACTTGATGAAACGTGAAACAAAGTCGACATTATGTAACGTCAAGTAAAGTCGACTCTTTGAAACGTGAAGCAAAGTGTCGACTCTTTGAAACGTGAAACAAAGTCGACTTGATGAAACGTGAAACAAAGTCGACATTATGTAACGTCAAGTAAAGTCGACTCTTTGAAACGTGAAACAAAGTGTCGACTCTACGAAATGTGACACAAAGTCGACTCCATGAAACGTGAAACAAAGTCGACTCTATGAAACGTGAAACAAAGTCGACTTAATGAAACGTGAAACAAAGTCGACATTATGTAACGTGAAGCAAAGTCGACTCTTTGAAACGTGAAACAAAGTCGACTCTATGAAACGTGAAACAAAGTCGACTTAATGAAACGTGAAACAAAGTCGACTTGATGAAACGTGAAGCAAAGTCGACTCTTTGAAACGTTAAGCAAAGTGTCGACTCTACGAAATGTGAAACAAAGTCGACTTAATGAAATGTGAAACAAAGCCGACTTGATGAAATGTGAAACAAAGTCGACTTGATGAAACGTGAAACAAAGTCGACATTATGTAACGTGAAGCAAAATCGACTCTTTGAAACGTGAAACAAAATCGACTTAATGTAACGTGAAGCAAAGTCGACTCTACGAAATGTGAAACAAAGTCGACTCCATGAAACGTGAAACAAAGTCGACTCTATGAAACGTGAAACAAACTCGACTCTATAAAATGTGAAACAAAGCAGACATTATGAAACGTGAAGCAAAGCCGACTTTATGATTTGTGATTATTCATTCTCGTCCATGAGACATGGGATGCTCACGCGCCTCCAGTGCTGGATTACATTTATGTGATATTTGACACTAAAGGACCAAAACATTAAATGGGGGAAAATGACGCAATGATGTATAAAAACGTATTACCAGTATATGTAGGAGACTGATATATCAATCTTCGATTAGGATAAATTGATCTGGGAAACATACAGGTAATATATTCTACTTATGACCCCGAAATTTCAACACAGTAGTAATTTCAACGTAATGCATATTTTCGAAATATGCCAGCAATTATCATTCCAGCTTTGTATTTATACTGATTATACAAAGAGAAACCACTTAAAACGACTGTAAAAAGATACACAAGTAAATAACACACAGTATTCTAAACTGCTAAGGGCTTCAATTTTGAAATCTACACTTGGAGTCAACTCAAGAATATATAAGTTGGTCAAAACAAACATCAAAATATAGATGGTACTTTGTACAAACCCATCATCCAATGAATATCGTAATTTCCTTTTCAGAAGAACGTCAAATACAGGTGTATATTCTGTTATTGTCCTCGTATGTTTCACAATTTCTGAGGACGGAATCATACCGCGGAAAATGAAATAGATAAAGAGAGCGATTGTCCATTTCAATGCTTCCACGATAAATACACTCTTTTGCGTAACAAGATTGTAGTAAAACCGCGAAAATATTACCTTTGAAAAAATAAACTTTTACAGAAGACAAGAAAAAATAGAGTTAGGCCTTCACATGTCATCTTCAGAAACAGTATTGTGATTTGGTAGAACGACTATCAAGCTGAAACATTTGGTGATGATTGACCGAAAAATATTGCTGCGCGCGCCAATATCAAAGATTGAGGGGGATATTATCACAACTACTGATACAAAATTGTTGTTGATAAGTGTATTGCATTTGAGCAAACATTACTTTTTTCGTTTTTTTTTAAAGAAACTATCTGTACACCACCTGAATCATTTTGATCTGAAAGGACAGTATCCATTATGTTAGTGCCAGTGAATCTAATTACAGTTGGTCAAGCTGATAAATATCATATATTCTCGGTCAAGAACACGACTGGTCAGTTCCTTGGTCATTGTTCAGCCTGACCATCGTCATAAGGTGTCTATTGCAAAGACAGGTATATACATTACGGCTGAATCTAATTACAAAATCGGTAATACACATTCCTTTTCAACCTCATCTCATGAATGAATGACCAGCGGCTATTTGTCTGGCGTATACTTCCGGTCATCGACCTGGATTTACGAACGTCTGGTATCTTATGTAGAATACTCTGCTGACCAATGGTCAGTATATCATCCTGTCTGGAGACCTATGCCTTATGTATGGTCAGCTCACGATCAACGCCATAATGAATTGATGCCTCGCTTATTTTGCTACACTTAACTACCAGTGATCGTGTATATACTCTAAAATTTACCAAACGCCATTTAATTCACTTATTCATTGAAACAGATATAGCCTTGAAATAGTCCCAGCATGCGTTTGATATATATAGACAGGCATGTCTTAATGAAAGCGTTAATACTCCCGCGACTTAAAAATGTAGGGAAATGAAATGTATCATGTCTTCGGCAATTTGTTCTCCCAACAAAACCTCGAAGTAGACATTTTATATTTCATGAGCTGGATTGAGAATAGACATGAAAGCTAAGTATTATGTTTTCGTTGTCGTGTTATAGTTCACATCCCACATCAAATCCCAAACAGCGACAAAATACAGAAATAGCTTTTGAAGGAAGTACAAAGATATGGAAAACACAACATCATGCATAAATTATGCTAATTAACCAATAACCAATCACCGATCGGATAATTTAAATATCCTCAATTATAAAAGTGATAAATATGGGTTTGGCAGACTTGGAATCACGAGGTCCCGTGGTCACCAACTAATTGTCAAAATTCCATGCGTAAATTCAAATCTTTGCACCTGGGAAAAGAGTTCCAAATTCTACATTTTTCGAAGTTTTGGATACATGAAGAGAATTAATACAAAATTATACTATTTTCATCGTGTCCTTTTTACGGTGTCGTATGATATCAAGGCACAAGGCAATTTGTTTAATAATGTAATTCTTGGTTTACGACCTGTTCTCTCTGGTTTAAGCTGACCATACCAGATCCGGACGGCGTCTGCCCGGTGGTGTTTGTCTGACACCTTGACCAGTATAAATAGTATATAGTTAAACAGTATACATCCTAGAAACACGTGCACGGACATCTGTTAGGAATTTTTATATCGCGCACATGTCAGACAGGATCGTTTCGTAAAACACTTACTCACTATCTTATTTTAAACTCAAAATTATCGTTCATGTTGTTTTCAGTAGTGTGTTTATATAAATAAAACAAATTATCTTCATTGGATGGGTTACAGTTCTGGAGAGACATGTAGTCCATTAGAGAGATGGAGGCTTGTTAGAGAGAGAGACTTGTAGAGAGACAGTTGTCAGTTAGAGAGAAAGAGGTCAGTTAGAGAGAAAGGGGTCAATTAGAGAGAAAGAGGTCAGTTAGAGAGACAGTTGTCAGTTAGAGAGAAAGAGGTCAGTTAGAGAGAGAGAGGTCAGTTAGAGAGAAAGAGGTCGGTTAGAGAGAGAGAGGTCGGTTAGAGAGAAAGAGGTCGGTTAGAGAGACAGAGGTCGGTTAGAGAGAAAGAGGTCAGTTAGAGAGACAGAGGTCAGTTAAGAGAAAGAGGTCAGTTAGAGAGACAGAGGTCAGTTAGAGAGAAAGAGGTCAGTTAGAGAGATATACTCAATGTACGTGAATTAGAAATATAGTGGCAAGTTAGAAAGACGGAGGTGAGTTAGAATGATAGAGGCAAGTTAGAAAGACGGAGGTCAGTAAGAGAGTAATAGATAGAGATGGGGGTGGGTGGGGTTAGTTAGAGAGAGAGAGAGAGAGAGAGAGAGAGAGAGAGAGAGAGAGAGAGAGAGAGAGAGAGAGAGAGAGAGAGAGAGAGAGAGAGAGAGAGAGAGAGAGAGAGAGAGAGAGAGAGAGAGAGAGAGAGAGAGAGAGAGAGAGAGAGAGAGAGAGAGAGAGAGAGAGAGAGAGAGAGAGAGAGAGAGAGAGAGCGAGAGAGAGAGAGAGCGAGACAGAGAGAGAGAGAGAGAGAGAGAGAGAGAGAGAGAGAGCAAAGATATCTGAACGGATTGCAGAATATTTCCGTTTATCTCATCGAAGAGGTTTGCAGAGCCATTTTTAAACATTGAAACGCTCTCTGCCTATATACTGTATTGTTTAAAACGTCCGTTTTCTTACAGTGCCATACTGTTTCAATCTTAAGATGCTCGCTTCATGTTCTTGCTTGTACCGGTGATAACAAGTCGTCTTGACAAAAATAATGAGAATGATTTCAATGTTCACAATGCTGTACCTCTGGTAATATTGATTTACTTTGGAAGCTTTAACAGGTAAAATCTAAGTCTGATTTTAGACTTAAACTGAAGTCCAAACTTAGAATTAAGTCTGTTTCATGATCCGGTGGCCAGATTGCAGCCGGTTGGTGATGGTGGTCAACCATGTTAGGTTACTCTGAACGAATCAGCCATGATCTTGTAAACGTTTGACATGTTTCGGTGTTAACATGTTATATCTCGTTAAATTCCTCTCATCATGATACCTGGACTTGTGTGACACGTATAATGGTACCAGTGTGTATGTGGACTATGCTCTGTGTCATTCTTGGGAGGAGCTTATATAAATATGTCCATTGTCTATAAAGCCATCCGAATTGGAAATCAGACAACGCATTATTCGTCCTCAACCACTTACCTCCATCTTTTCCTCCGTCGCTGCAAACAGGAGCGTTATTCCACCATGCTGTACTATAAGGTTGATGATTTCGATTTCTTTATTGTGAATTTTTCATATCTAAATAGTAGCATCTCTGCTTCCAAAACATACTCGATGCTCGTTATCATGTTTGGTGGTTTCGTTATGTCAATCTTGTCCTCCTTTCAGAAAATTAGTAACAAGGCGGCTATGCAGCAGAAGACGCATACAGTTCTGGAACACCTGGTCTCCTAAGCTTGTGCTTGTTGGGAGTCTCTGTATAAATCGTTTCTTTTTTGATAATATACATTTGTTTCACCGAATTAGAGTTGAAATCATGATTTTGTTACCTTATTTCAAAACTTTTTCTTCAAAGAGTCAGTAATGTTGACATGAATTAGGATTACTCAACACATTACATTCATTTACATATGTCAGATATAGATATCCCAGCTATGTAGTCACGCACCAGATTTCCTCCAAAATTATTGGAAAATATATTTGAGTGTTTTCGCTTCTTTTCTCGCCAAGAATGTAAGATAGATCTCACGAAAATAGTTTTTTCATGAACGCAAAAACAATCTGAATCTGAACGGTCTGAATCTGAATTGAAACTTTGACGATGTATCAAAATCATATATTTAATATTTTAAAACTATTGTTGTTCATTATTTGGCTTGTTCTATTGAAAGCTGCTCATCACTTCTTCAAATCTTTTCTGTAGTCATGGAAACTGCAGATGGACCAGCTCGAGGTCTTTCTTCATAGTTCTCGATGATTGCCATAACCTGCATGTCCGAATTTATTCGAATAATGACACGACTCTAAGTATACACATGTACTTGGCGTTCTTAACAAATAATCAGATGGATGAAATTTCAAAATCTATAAATTTATAGGCTTGTACACCTCCCTTTCAGATTCTGTCTTTTTTTTACTCTCATTTTGGACAAGATTTTCTTTATTCATCAAAGACACACAAAGTAAGTAACAAGAGATCAATATAATCCTTGCATAGATTTAAATGTTAGGAGCATGACAAGCAAAAGTATATAGGACTAGAAACGTTACATCATTACTAACATAATACGATAGACTTGCATATATTGATGTCACTAATTACCATGCATTAAGAATACATTAAGTATTGATAATTATAGTAGTGTCACTAATTAACAACATATTAAATAATACCAATTATATCATAACATATCAGATATTTTTTGTACAAATTGACAAAATTCCTAATAGCAGACAAATAAATAATGGTATTCATCTCCAAAACCCGCAATACAAAATGCCATTGGATCCCGACCCATCTTCCTGTTTCAATCGGAAATATTATATTGTCAGTTTTGGATTTTCCTCGGACGCCTCTTAAGTTTTTTTTCGGCCATTGGTTACACAGAAGGACGAAACAGCTGTATAAAGCGGTTTTATTCATTATTTGGCTCTACTCTTAAGTGATGTTGAAATGTACTAATTACCAGCGTGCTGTATTGTATAATGCTTCCATTCGAATACTAAAATTGTTTTAGAAAAATCCTGTCCCCTCACGTGGGACTTTTAGCTTGCTCATTAAGTACAAATCGATAAGAAATTAAATACAGTCGAACTTCATTATCTTGAACTCGTATAACTCGAACACCTCATTTAATTCGAGGCATTTCCGCGGTCCCAGATTAACTGTACACTAAACATTCGAACTCATTTAAATCGAATACTCGGTTATTTCGAAGTTTTCCCCCATAGCCCCGCCGACTTCGTGATAACGAGGTTCGACTACGAATGTGTTAGAAACATAATCAACCATTGGTGTCAATTGACATACCAAGGAAATGAAGTTGTGATTTTATTAATTCATGCTACGTGTATTGTATTTGATTTTGTAATCTCTTGGCAATATTCAAATTTCATCAAATTTTATTGTCAAATTGACAAATGGATTGGACAGCAGGCATAGCCTTGGCAATATTTATAGCTGGAGTCTAGGTTTCAGTATTGTCAATAACATCCAGCACTACTACATAGGAAAACACCAATTTTCGTTGACAATATCATTGTCGTCGTCGGTGTTGACACCATCAATCGCATTTTAAGGGTCGTTATCAATGTGTTGAAGTCGACGTGACTGTACAAAAACGCCAGCATTATTAGCATTTTTTTCGCAGCGAAGTCTAGCGAAAAGAAAAACACTAAAAAACTACTGAAGCAACCCACTCTATACAGTATTACCTTCGTCGACGCATAGCAATAGTAGCGACGCATCGAATCCGCGTCATGTAAATATTTAATGTTTAATCACTGGTATGTACATCCTACTTCGAATATGTCTCTATTTCATCCTTGTTCTCTAGATTTTTGGTCGCTGATTACTTGAAAATGGTCAGTAGCACTCTGACCTTGGGAGGCCAACAAGATCATTCAGGTTGGTCATTTATTACATGAAGGAATGTCCGAATGTAGACATTAGGGACAAATTGTTTATCATGAGCAGGTCAGGTTGACCGTTGGGCAGTAATCTTAATGCAGTAGTGGTCATTGTTCATCTCTGACACATGCAAGTTTGTTCACTAAACGTTTCTGTGTATATACACCCATGTCTATGGTTAAACGCTATTGCCGCCATGGGCCTTTATTAAACTAGTTTGAATTATAGCAGCATTGGAAATCTTTCAGCGTTCATGGACATATGAATGCCAACAGATTAAGAGCAAATTCAAGTAATCCCGTTAGCACTTCATGTTGGAAATGCATTTATCAAATTATCATTTATAACCAATCTATGCCAACTGATTGATTTCCATTGGACACAGTGATTTCCCATCGAAACGTTATTTTCTCATTGAACACCAAATATACCAACATATGGCAAGGCACGATATTGACAAAACTATTCGTACAAGAAAGAGAAGCTTTATGATATATATATCAACGTATATCAAAACACTACATATGTGTCATGAGATTAAGGTAAAGCGGAATGTTCTAGAATCTGAGGCCATACATCAGTTTTAAGCCTTGACATTCAAACTTCAAGGACGAAAACATACGTTCTATAGAAAAGAAGCCCGGAGGACATTTTTGTCTGCTTTGAAAACATCGTCAACATCTTCATCACGTTTCTGTTTGGTGTTTTGATTCTATTATTAATACCAATCTTAGTAAAACAACCCTCGTCATGTTACACACCCCTCGGTCCGAATCAACAGGTAACAATCGTCCGTAATGTTACAATCTACTCCCGGTTTACTACATAAATGTCGCCCCGGATTTTAGTGACGCCTGGCTATTTCTAATTTGTGTCATCCACATGCTCTCATTTTTTACATCTTTTATTTCACTGGATAAACATGTCAGGTTGTTTACTTGGCGAACTGACCCTCCATGCCAAGTTAGCTTGAATAACAACCAAAAAAACAACGTACATGTGTACCTGGATCATGTCACCAGTTTATTTACTGATAAACAATACCTGTCTGTTGCTACGGAGAATACAGGTGACTAGAATTTGAACAAACCTTTGTTTACTTTGGTATTAATTTAGCCCATCTCTTAATTTTATGCTTTTGTTCTTTTTATTGAATTTCATTTCAACAACTTAGATATTATATTTGAAAATACAAATAAATGTTTACATTTTATTTATTCTATATAAATGATGAAATTGCTGATGTATCCGTTGAAGTTTGGAACCATACTTCATCGGAAAACAATTGTTTTAGCATACGTCATCATGCAAACATTCCGCGTAGGTTGAGTTACACAATGTTGAAGTTTTGATGTTCACAATAAATGTTCAATAAATGTTGCAGGATAAATATAATAAAATCTCGTCACTTTTGATGTCTTCATCCTCGCCTAAATACGGTATATTAACCATGCTATCTCTAGTATATTTCACGAGTATGACAGAACATCTGTGATTTTCATATGAGTTAAATATAAAGAGCATTTGATGGGAAACCGTTAAATGTTCGTTAAATTAGATTTCAAAATATCTGTAAAATGCCGATCAAAACATAAAATAATTCTGTGTTCATAAAATACTGGCGCGTTCTCTGACGTCAAATAATTTGACGTATACACTTGACCTCAAGACTTCATTAGCATTGTGACAATGCAGGAAAAAGAAGTCTTTGATATTTTGTCCATATTTGACATTGGAAAGGCTGTTGGTCTAGACAAGATTAACCATCGTTTTATATCAATGACTTAGCTGACCCAATGCAAACTTTTGCCAGACTATTTGCTGATGATTCCTCTCTTCAAAAATCGTCTGCCAATTTAAATGAAATCAAGCAAACATTGAATCAGGATTTGCCACGTCTTCAAGCTTGGTCTGGTCAATGGCTTATGCAGTTCAATCCTGCAAAGACTGGAGCTGTTATCTTCTCTTCTAAGCATATCCCAGTTAAGTCAAATTTGGTATGCAACGGTGAGCCACGACTTTCAAAAAACTGTAGTATAAAGTAGATAAGTCTACTCTCGATACTATATATGTATCATTTATACGACCTGTGCTTGGGATGGATGTTCGAAACACTTGTCCGACTCCCTAGAAAAAAGTTCAGTTAGGAGCAGCTAGAATCGTTTCTGGCCTCACATCCGTTGCTTTTTGTGACTCTTTATATACTGAAACAGGTTGGAATCCACTCAAACATAGGAGACGGGAATCAAAGCCTACCCTTTCTACAAAATACCTAACAAAAACGTCCCTCTATACTTAGAAAGCTTAATACTACCTAATAGGCGTGACTTAAACATGGAGTTGAGAAATCCAGACAACTATCAAGTCCCACGAAGTCGTCTGGATATTATGTAAAAGTCTTTTGTTCCGTCGTCTATAAATTTGTGGAATAACTTTGACAATTCTGCTAAATCGGCTGTATCACTTAAACATTTAGAACCAAACTTCCCCGCATACACTCTTCAGTTCATGATTATTAACATTGTAATAATCGATACCTGTCTGTTAAACATGGCCGCATTAGACATTACTGTAGTGACTTGCGTTCAGATTTATATAATGTTGGTTTTTGCCAATCCCCGAATTGTGGTGATGGTAATGAAGACGCATGTCACTATTTCCTTATATGGTCATTATTCTATTATTGTAGACACATACTTTGTATGATTTCGATGTAGATTTTAATATAGAAACTATCTTATAGGGCGATAGTGATGTTTACTCATATGAAACTAATTTTGATATTGTTAGATCTGTTCAAAAGTTTATAAAACAAACAAAGCGTTTTACCACTATACCTAATTCTGAACTGTTTGTAGTCGGCACTGAATGGATATAAAATTGGTATAAAATCTATACTATCTCTTTTTCTCTTCTTTTCTTTCTATCCTATCATCTCATCTTTTCCACTTTTGACAAAATGATTAAAACTTACTATTGTACGTCTATAAATTACATATGTTCATGCTTGTAGTATAAATATGTGTCACGTGCAGTATTATTTGATTAATTATTATTAATTGATTATTTGTAATTTTGAAGATTACATAAGTTGCTAGAACTTGTCTCTAATCGATTTATCTGCTACTGATAATAAAATATGTTTAAAACAATCACAAGACGACGCCATATTGAATGTGCTGCTTTACGGGTTTTTTTTTTGTTTTTTGTTTTTGTTTGTTTTTTGTTTTTGTTTAAAAGAATCAATCATAAATGATGTTTGACATGCCGAATAAGAGAAAACCCGAAATGTACATTATAAAGATTTGATGGAAAACCAAATTATCATCTTATATCACCTATGCTTCACGTGCGTTCGAACAGGAAAATCTGCAAATTTGAACGTAATGACTAGAAAGCACCACACTGATTGGTCAAAACCACAAAAGCATCACTTGTGGTAATACAAGGTTTTTCATTGGCGGAAAATGTAATGAATACCTTCGATCCGATCAACTATGACGTCATAATTAATTATGACTGAATAAATTTCTCAGCTGAAGTTATCTCAGATTATTTGAATTTCTTTGTTTATGATGTATATCCCCAATATGTGCCTTGAATTTAAAGCTGTACCGTTGGTAATTGTGAAAAATAAAGATAATTATCTGTTATAACTTCTAGTACAAAGTTCTTGGGCAAATTTCGATATATATACTGTATATAAAATCCATCTTTGTGTACATTGTATATGGGTACCCTTGTATTAATTCGTGCAGCCTCGTTTTAGATACTGCCGAGATTAAATGATTTGTTACCCCACCATTGTCCCATACCTCACATGCATTCTCTAACAGGGGGCGGGTGTACGTTGAATATACTATACAATATATGTTTTTGAAGATACCCCGACGAGGTATCTATTTAATTTTCCATAGCGTTCTTACTAATATTTTGACACTTTTTTGATAATTTCATCTGCATGAGTGCTACGCCGAAGTGTTAGTGGTTGTCTATTAAATTGATAGGAGTATCGTTAAGATAGATAGGGTCTGCCAGGGTAAATTTGTATGGGAGATAATCATAATTTCCGTTTTGTTGGGGCTGAATGGCATCAGTCAATGTTTAGAACTTCTCTCCAGAGCTTTTAGGTCTTTCTTAACTTCACTGACGATATTTAAATGTAAATGAAAAAAGAATGAAGGGCCTTACACTGAACCAAGCAGAACACTGGCAATTGTATTTTTTTCATAGAAAAATGAGAATCGTGAATGAAGTAGAAGTCACGATGTTTTACTACAACCCAGGCAATGTTAATTCAACATTATCAAAGTTTGTTTGAAAGGTCATACAGCTAAAATTATCTAAAACTAATATAATCGGATTATTTTCTTGCGTTTTGTAGAAATGTTTTGTCTGCAATATTTATCACTCACACAACAGCATTGTTAGTGTATGTCTTTGTTTTTGAAGACAAGTGACTTGGCGTTTAACGTCACCAAAAAGGGGGCGTGCCGAAATAAAATGATTTATTTTTGGAGTAGTCAAAATGATTATCCCGGGATCCGCGGTTTTCTCGGCTAGGCTGGAGTACCACAGGTCTAGACTGTTGAGTTATGGGGTCAGGAAATGGCTGTTATATACCTGACATACATGTGTCTATGTGAGACTCATTTTTTCACCGAGGGATTTTCGGACCCTTGTATTCATCAACCGCATTTATTCAAGATAATGCTTTTTATACAGAGGATTGACACCGGTGTTAAGGAAGCCTCATGTTTTGAATCCTTTGAAACTTTTTTTATTAACATTATGTAACTGATTTCACATATTAGCGTTCTTAAGAATGAGCATTTTTGACAAATACACACCCCAAAATATTTTCAGAATTGCATTTGTGAATTCGGTCATATTTATCGCATTAATGAAATCATAGAAACTAATATCGCTGATGAGCCGTTTAATTTTCCTGACGTTGTATAGGAAACTATGGTGACATGTTTCTGTCGTTGTTTAAAGTCGTGTTTCTGTGACACGATACTTAGAAGTGCCATTAAATTTTCTGGAGTGAGAGTTGTCTCCCTGGAAATATTCGGAATAGTAAAACCACGTGATCATTGATTAAACATAGGCCTACTAGTGTATCTAGCACCGTTAAACATACATATAAACATTTTATATCTATAAAGTGACCTAAATACAATGCACAATAAGACAATTACATGTGTTCACACACAGCTTTACGATCGATTTTCACATAGAAAAGTCGTGAACAGCAATACAAATATAATTCAATGTCCTGTTTAGTTTTTAATTAATTCATTAAAGGAATTGAAATTTCGAATTAGATAATTTAACTGTAATATGATTGGCTGACCCAGCAATCAACGATAACTCCGACGGTGTAGCACTTAGTTCATTGTCAAAGAATATTTCCTAAAGACAGAATCCATACGTCTGCCATGATTTTAAAAATGTAACAAAACATTTGACTTGACAGCTCATTTTACGACATGTTGGTATTCGGTTGACAGTGATTCCCCCCGACAAGCGCGACTGGACACAGAAATGACCACTGGTCCGGAATAACAAGTTTACAGATGACCTTGTCTCGGTTACATTATGTGGTAAAGATATGTATACTCAGACCGTACAGTTCGGCAGCTGACCGAGAACATTTACGAGTCTCCCCGTAAATGCTGCTAGATTCTTCACTGCCATGTAGAGTATGTTTTCATCTGGGAAAATTAAAACAAGGCAAACAATTCACTCGCGCAGAAATAATTATAATCAAGTTTATTGTAAGTTAATTAACAAGCTAAATTAATTCCATTTAAGAAATTTTGACACGAATGGAAAATGTTCTGATCCATCCACCTTTTTCGTGCCGATTCTCGAAATCTATACCGCCATAAACATGACGTATACATGTATCTCATAGAGAGTGTAACTAGAAGCACGTGACATCGTTTGCTGCAAATACACACACACACACATATATAAACAAAAATATAAGGAAATACTGTTTCAAGTTACAATGCGATCGATACTATTTTGGTTATTGAATTAAATAAACAAATCGAATGTAAGTATGCGAAAACTTGTGCCATTTCATTTAAAAAAAACGAGATCAAAATTAAAAAGTACACTTTTGTAAAGTAGGAGCTAAAAGAGTAGCATGTAAAGTTCATTTTACACGTCCCGAGAGGCTGTTGGAGAAGATGGACAATTCTCCAGGGCAGCAGAACGAGATAAGATAGAGATAACATTTGACAGCTATGGTATTCTATTATGTTTTACTGAGGATATCTGATTTGTCCAGACATGAAGAAATAGACTGGTCGAGCTGGACATGTCAAATGCCATACAGAAGTGATCGTCACGCGAGGCCAGGTCATCTCTCGGTCACGCGATGGTCACAAAACATGTGTTGAGATTATGTTTTAAACTTTTAAACTCTTTTTTTTTTATCGGCGTGGCTAGTTGACCTACTTTCTTTGGTCAGTGACCGCTGCAGTGGACAAAGGATGGACATTAAACACGTATAGTAAAAAACAGTAGACCTGTCTGACGAGAGGATGTACATCAATCATGGAAGGGACATAACCATTGGGATAGTCTACACTTTGCATCATAAAACAATTTTGATATTTTTTCTTGTGATTAATTATGTGGGAGTTTTATCAATTTTCTTTTCTGGGAAAATATCGACTGATTGATTATCTTTAGAACACAGTTCAACTTGCCACATATTTTTGATTTTGATTTATTGTTCGGATACAAATATCATCTTGGTGTGTATTAATTAAACACTTTTATATAAAGAGTGTTTTACATCAGCACTGGGATACGGTCATGTCTGATTCGACCTTACCTAACCGTAGTCGCTAGAGACTGACACTCTTTTAAGGGCAGGCGTTAACAATTTAAAAGGAGGTTGCACTGCTGAATTAGAAAACACGCATGGTGTACACAATACACTGTGATACTGACAAGATACACTGTGATACTGACACGATACACCGTGATACTGACACGATACACCGTGATACTGACACGGTACACTGTGATATTGACACGGTACACTGTCATACTGACACGGTACACTATGATACTGACACGGTACACTGTGATACTGACACGATACATTGTGATACTGACACGATACACTGTGATACTGACACGATACACTGTGATATTGACACGATACACGTGATACTGACACGGTACACCGTGATACTGACATGGTACACTGTAATACTGACACGACACACTGTGATACTGAAACGATACACTGTGATATTGACAGGATACACTGTGATACTGACACGGTACACTGTGATACTGACATGGTACACTGTAATACTGACACGATACACTGTGATACTGACACGATACACTGTGATACTGACACGATACACTACAATACTGATTCGGTACACTGTGATACTGACACGATACACCGTGATACTGACACGGTACACTGTGATATTGACACGGTACACTATGATACTGACACGGTACACTATGATATTGACACGGTACACTGTGATACCGACACGGTACACTGTGATATTGACACGGTACACCGTGATACTGACACGAAACACCGTGATATTGACACGGTACACTGTGATATTGACACGGTACACTGTGATACCGACACGGTACACTGTGATATTGACACGGTACACCGTGATACTGACACGAAACACCGTGATACTGACACGATACACCGTGATACTGACACGGTACACTGTGATATTGACACGGTACACTGTGGTACTGACACGGTACACTGTGGTACTGACACGGTACACTGTGATACTGACACGATACACTGTGATACTGACACGATACACTGTAATACTGACACGACACACTGTGATACTGACACGATACACTGTGATATTGACACTATACACTGTGATACTGACACGGTACACTGTGCTACTGACATG
This sequence comes from Ylistrum balloti, assembly GCF_031769215.1. NCBI lineage: Eukaryota > Metazoa > Mollusca > Bivalvia > Pectinida > Pectinidae > Ylistrum > Ylistrum balloti. The sequence goes on along the minus strand of NW_026782271.1, from coordinate 926,077 downwards.
GTACACTGTAATACTGACACGATACACTGTGATACTGACACGATACACTGTGATACTGACACGATACACTACAATACTGATTCGGTACACTGTGATATTGACACGGTACACTATGATACTGACACGGTACACTATGATATTGACACGGTACACTGTGATACCGACACGGTACACTGTGATATTGACACGGTACACCGTGATACTGACACGAAACACCGTGATATTGACACGGTACACTGTGATATTGACACGGTACACTGTGATACCGACACGGTACACTGTGATATTGACACGGTACACCGTGATACTGACACGAAACACCGTGATACTGACACGATACACCGTGATACTGACACGGTACACTGTGATATTGACACGGTACACTGTGGTACTGACACGGTACACTGTGGTACTGACACGGTACACTGTGATACTGACACGATACACTGTGATACTGACACGATACACTTTGGTACTGACACGGTACACTGTGATACTGACACGATACACTACAATACTGATTCGATACACTGTGATACTGACACGGTACACCGTGATATTGACACGGTACACTGTGATATTGACACGGTACACCGTGATACTGACACGAAACACCGTGATACTGACACGATACACCGTGATACTGACACGGTACACTGTGATATTGACACGGTACACTGTGATACTGACACGGTACACTGTGATACTGACACGGTACACTGTGATACTGACACGGTACACTGTGATACTGACAGGTATAATGTGATATTGACACGGTACACTGTGATACCGACACGGTACACTGTGATATTGACACGGTACACTGTGATATTGACACTATACACTGTGATACTGACACGGTACACTGTGATACTGACATGGTACACTGTAATACTGACACGATACACTGTGATACTGACACGATACACTACAATACTGATTTGGTACACTGTGATACTGACACGGTACACCGTGATATTGACACGAAACACCGTGATACTGACACGATACACCGTGATACTGACACGGTACACTGTGATATTGACACGGTACACTGACACGTGATACACTGTGATACACGGTACACCGTGATACTGACACGAAACACCGTGATATTGACACGGTACACTGTGATATTGACACGGTACACTGTGATACCGACACGGTACACTGTGATACTGACACGGTACACTGTGATACTGACACGGTACACCGTGATATTGACACGGTACACTGTGATATTGACACGGTACACTGTGGTACTGACACGGTACACTGTGGTACTGACACGGTACACTGTGATACTGACACGATACACTTTGGTACTGACACGGTACACTGTTATACTGACACGGTACACTGTGATACTGACACGGTACACTGTGATACTGACACGAAACACCGTGACACGGTACACTGTGATACTGACACGATACACATTGGTACTGACACGGTACACTGTGATACTGACACGGTACACTGTGATACTGACAGGTATAATGTGATACTGTCACGGCACACTCTGATACTGACATGGTACACTGTGATACCGACACGGTACACTGTGATACTGACACGGTACACTGTGATACTGACAGGTATAATGTGATACTGACAAGATACACTGTCACGGCACACTCTGATACTGACATGGTACACTGTGATACCGACACGGTACACTGTGATACTGACACGGTACACTGTGATACTGACACGGTACACTGGTACACTGTGATACTGACACGACACGTACACTGTGATACTGACACGGTACACTGTGATACTGACACGGTACACTGTGATACTGACACGGTACACTGTGATACTGACACGGTACACTGTGATACCGACACGGTACACTGTGATACTGACACGGTACACTGTGATACTGACACGGTACACTGTGATACTGACACGGTACACTGTGATACTGACACGGTACACTGTGATACTGACACGGTACACTGTGATAGTGACACGGTACACTGTGATACTGACACGGTACACTGTGATACTGACACGGTACACTGTGATACTGACACGGTACACTGTTATACTGACACGGTACACTGTTATACTGACACGGTACACTGTGATACTGACACGGTACACTGTGATACTGACAGGTATAATGCGATACTGACAAGATACACTGTCACGGCACACTCTGATACTGACATGGTATACTGTGATACCGACACGGTACACTGTGATACTGACACGGCACACTCTGATACTGACACGGCACACTCTGATACTGACATGGCACACTGTGATACCGACACGGTACACTGTGATACTGACACGGTACACTGTGGTACTGACACGGTACACTGTGGTACTGACACGGTACCCTGTGATACTGACACGGTACACTGTGATACTGACACGGTACACTGTGGTACTGACACGGTACACTGTGGTACTGACACGGTACACTGTGGTACTGACACGGTACACTGTGATACTGACACGGTACACTGTGGTACTGACACGGTACACTGTGATACTGACACGGTACACTGTGATACTGACAGGTATAATGTGATACTGACAAGATACACTGTCACGGCACACTCTGATACTGACATGGTACACTGCGATACCGACACGGTACACTGTGATACTGACACGGTACACTGTGGTACTGACATGGTACACTGTGATACCGACACGGTACACTGTGATACTGACACGGTACACTGTGATACTGACATGGTACACTGTGATACCGACACGGTACACTGTGATACTGACACGGTACACTGTGATATTGACACGGTACACTGTGATACTGACACGATACACTGTGATACTGACACGGTACACTGTGATACTGACACGGTACACTGTGATACTGACATGGTACACTGTGATACCGACACGGTACACTGTGATACTGACACGGTACACTGTGATACTGACACGATTTCCTTTTGCCATTTTATAAAATAAAGTATAGAACACGATAGATTGATTTTGCAAGGATTAAAGAAATTTGTGTACATTCTTTTTTCAATTTAAATAATTACTGTCAAAGAAAAATATGTCTGTTAAAAGCAAGTACTGACTCCTTTTGTATTAAATGCCAACCAGTATTTGTATACAGCCATTATGTATTACATTATGGACGTCGTGACCAAGGACATGAAACAAATTTTGCCTTGACCCGAGGTTAAAAAAATATAATGATGAAAAATTGGCATAAAATAGCGTGTGAATATGACCCCGCTCTGACATCCAGCGACCTGATGACCATTACAGCGCGTGCAGACAGATGCTCCTTTGCATATTCCTTTGTCTGTATCAATAGCACTGACCACGCTTGTCCCGGATAAGCCTGGGAAAGCTAAGCACGTTGTTTATCTTTTTCGATTTTACCAATTCAAAGCAAAATACAAGTGTATGCATTGAATATATTGTTAGCATTGTGATATTGTATGGTAACAGAATACCCCCGTAGTTTGTAATCAAACGGACTCGGACAGAATGGTCTGCATAATTTCTGTTCCTTTCTCTAGAATGTTTAGAGTGTAAGATTACATACAATAATAAATCTAACCATTTCTATCTATTTAATAAGTTGGCAGAAGAACGTAATACAAATAAATCAAGTAAGTACTAAGAGATCTGTGTCCAATCTAAATTTTTGTCTTTTGTTTTTGTTTGTTTGGGTTTTTTTTTATTAAACCTTGATAAAAAATTGAAAATTATAGAAAAATATATCAAATGGAATCCTGCAACATCATAATAAAAAAGTTGATGATAAATGATGTGGTATGCATTTCCTTTCGAGACAAGTTTTTCTAAGGGAGATAACTCTAACGACAATGTCTTCTGGTCAAATGATATCCGCTCCTTAACCCGAAATTGTGAATTCACTTCAGGGATAATGTTCGAGATAGATCTCGCACAAATATTGGTATAGGTCCAATTCTCATCAAGCCTGCCTTTAAATCATTGTTTACTGTAAGCTGTCTCCAATTCCCACCCCCCCCCCCCCCCCCCCCACATTTTTATACTCTCCCGAACAAAATAATGAAAGTTGTCTCCAATTTTGTGTATTCTTCCGAACTAAATACTGTAAGTCCTCTCAAAATGTTGTACCCTCCCGAATTAAAATATATAGGATTTCTCACGGATGCAAGACCTTTTCCATTTTCAAACCCTCCTTGATACCCTCCTCCATCAGTGTCACACACTCTCCCTCCGTATCCTCTTCCACTGGTGCCCTCTCTTCCCATACCCTCCTCTATTTGTGCCCTCTCTCCATCCAAATCAAATTCCATTCGGATCTTCTCTCCCTCCGTATCATATTCCACCGGTGCCATCTCTCCTCCAATCCCATTAGGTTTTTCTCTCCCTCCGTATCATCTTCCAGCGGTGCTCTCTCTCCCCATACCCTCCTCTATTTGTGCCCTCTCTCCCTCCAAATCCAATTCCATTCGGGTCTTATCTCCCTCCGTATCCTCTTTCAGCGGTGCCCTCTCTCCCCATACCCTCCTCTATTTGTGCCTTCACTCCCTCCAAATCTATTCATCCATTTCCATTCGTGCCCTCTCTCCCTCCATATCATTTTCCATTCGCGTGCTCTCTTCCTCCTATATCCTCTTCTATTGGTCAGTTTCACGGTACATGACTACCAACATATTACTGATGTAAACTTTGACCCTGATAGGATGATAAAGTGAACTCCTTGGACTGGCCAACAGCTGTGTTTATTCACGAACGCGGATGTCTGGACTCTAAAACAAAATTGATTACGTTGGTCAAGCGCCAGAATTACGTGGTCAGTCCGTCTTCACAGCTTTCAGATAGATGAGAATTTCAGTAATGTGATTAGGTTTCTGTCAATTTCACGCGTTTTCGTCCTGTATCGAACAATACGGATCTTATTTTTAGTACATAATATGTCGTAAGTTACCATAAGAACAATGAGAAGTTATGAAAAGCATAATACCAGTTTAACGGTAAAATATTTCGTTTTGTATAAATGCAATGTAATATTTCCGGGGATATATTAGCCTCACATGTAATTTTTTTAATTTCTGCAATTCTGCGAGCCTTGGCGAGCAAAACGTCAAACTTAAGAGACAAGTTTCGTAAAATCCCATAAAAACAAAAATGAAGATTTTTTTTATTACATAACTCAGGAAAGATACATTACAACAGGTTTTAAAGTCAAAATTTGAACGATCAAATCTAAAGGAGACAGTCTTTTATTTTGTTGTGCCGATTTTGATGACGTCACGTCATTTTCCATATTATGATATCACAAAAGGTTTGTAAGTGACACAGCCAATGAAAAACTGACCATGATATACGATGGTGACATATACGAAACACGCTACATGGGCAAATTTAATTGATAACGTGACGCTACCCAATCGGTACCATACCCTAACTGATAACCTTTACAGAAAAATGTGTCAGTCAACTCTTGGGAATGAAATATGCAGAAATTCACACTGATGATGTAAAAAAATAACATCAAAGTGTTTATTCAACACAGATTTATTGTACAAAGCATCTAAGTTTCTCTGCAAGACCTTTTCGAAATTGGCAAAAATGTCATAAACGTTCCTATCGCAAATTACACGGTCATGCGATGGGTATTTTTCTAGATATTCTGAGCATTTTCAAACATAATCAAGGAATCTATTATTACATAATAAATTTAAAAAAATAAAACTAAATACAATCTAGGGATATTTTCAGTGGTTCGCATGGCGCCACCAAAAATATGCAAGGTGCCCGGAAGAAAATCCGGATATGATCTTCTTGAAATGAGATCTGCTTTTGCTAAGCTACAAAATCATTGATTGTCTGTAAAAAATAATGAATTCTGAAATATTGTTTTTTTTATTATTATTATTCGCATTCGTATTATACAGTAGATTTTAATGTACGTTATGTAGAAAATATTGTTTCTTCTTCTGAAATCTTCATAATATACAAATAAAAAAATCACTTGTTGAATATCTACGTGTGGGTTAATGTGGTAAAAATTGATTTCCTCTCATTTGTTCATTAATAACACAATTTAAACAGAAATCTAACCTTTCATATGTATGCAGGGACCAACATCTAGCAAAGTGTTTGTGTTTTTTTTAGCTCACCTGGCCCGAAGGGCCAAGTGAAACATTTTTCAGAAGTTATTATCTACACTAAAAGCATGCACTATCAAATACCAGGTTAACAAATATGCCGGCAAATAAAATCTTTGCAGGATCAAGATTAAATGTAACTATATATTCTCCTTATTTTGAATTTTTGTTTATTTTTGTGGTGAAATATTTTTAAAATTTTTTGAAATGGTTATTTAACTGGAATAATTAACAAACGTGTATATTTAAGAGATACCTAGATGTAGCCTAATGTCACTGTAACAAGATTTAATGAAGGTTCCAATTTCTGATATACAACGGAATATTTTATGCCATTTTACCTTTACCAGTAAAAGAAAACTCAAAACGAACATATGTACACGACTCATATCTTATTATATTTTTATATCATTTCAAATTAAATATACAAGTCATTCATCTCAATCCAAACTTGAATTAAATGACACACTAAAAGATAAAGAAAGAAACAAAAAAAATTCAAAGAAAATTAACAGAGCCATATGTTGGATGTCGTTTGAAAGTATATCTAGTTCTATTGTAACCAGCTGAGGATGAGCTCCATACTTAGATACACATGTCACAAGGTAACCAGCTGAGGATGAGCTCCATACTTAGATACACATGTCACAAGGTAACCAGCTGAGGATGAGCTCCATACTTAGATACACGTGTCACAGTGTAACCAGCTGAGGATGAGCTCCATACTTATGTACACGTGTCACAGTGTAACCAGCTGAGGATTAGCTCCATACTTATGTACACGTGTCACAGTGTAACCAGCTGAGGATTAGCTCCATACTTATGTACACGTGTCATAGTCACAGTGTAACCAGCTGAGGATGAGCTCCATACTTAGATACACGTGTCACAGTGTAACCAGCTGAGGATTAGCTCCATACTTATGTACACGTGTCACAAGGTAACCAGCTGAGGATGAGCTCCATACTTAGATACACATGTCACAAGGTAACCAGCTGAGGATGAGCTCCATACTTAGATACACATGTCACAATGTAACCAGCTGAGGATGAGCTCCATACTTATGTACACGTGTCACAGTCACATTGTAACCAGCTGAGGATGAGCTCCATACTTAGATACACGTGTCACAGTGTTACCAGCTGAGGATGAGCTCCATACTTAGATACACATGTCACAATGTAACCAGCTGAGGATGAGCTCCATACCTAGATACACATGTCACAGTGTAACCAGCTGAGGATGAGCTCCATACCTAGATACACATGTCACAAGGTAACCAGCTGAGGATGAGCTCCATACTTAGATACACGTGTCACAGTGTAACCAGCTGAGGATGAGCTCCATACTTATGTACACGTGTCACAGTCACAGTGTAACCAGCTGAGGATGAGCTCCATACTTAGATACACGTGTCACAGTGTAACCACATGAGGATGAGCTCCTTACTTATATACACGTGTCACACTCACATTTTAACCAGCTGAGGCTGAGCTCCATACTTAGATACACGTGTAACAGTCACATAGTAACCAGCTGAGGATGAGCTCCATACTTATGTACACGTGTTACCGTCAGGAGACGTCTCTGCTGTCAAGGTGGCCAAAAGAAGTAATTTTCAAAGGAGGAAGAATCAGCCATCCCATAAATTATTCTTAGATGTATTGAAATGCCATCCAGGATTGATAAAGTGAAAATCACAAAGACTTGTGTGTATGTCCAATGAAACGGTTTCTGTTCCTGTCTGAACCTGAAAGACACAATGCAATGTCTTGGCAAGACAATGTAGTCATTAACTTTCATCTTTACATCATATTGATACATGTATACACATTGATATCCATGTACCATAAAAGATATCAAAATAAAATTGTTAAAGGAGGTACAACATCAGTTTCTGGTTACTCAACCTACATATTCGAGATTGACGAATTGATATTTGCATCATATCTAAGATTTACTAATGAACGAGTTAGCGTTCGATGATCGGACATGAAAAACCTGCTGATAAATGTTTTTAAGTTGCTTTCAATTTTATTTTGAAAGAACATCTGCAGCAATTTCTATGGGATACCATGGGTTACGTCCCCTTACCATTTATTGAGTCGTGGGCACGAGAACCCTCAGATAGAATTGGGCCAGTCATGGATGAGTGACTTTACCAAACTACTATTACAAGCGAAGTAGGTACCATTTTACTCGGAGACCAACCCATAGAGAGGAAGTTCTTAATCACTCTTTGTCAAATAAAACAAATTTTCGGAATTCATCCACGGCAAACGAAATATAAAGGTAAAAAACTGGAAATTGGTATCATTTTGGGTAGCGTCACATTATGAGGTTGACAGTGTGATTAAATGTATTTTAGCTAACAAATACATTTGTATATGTTCAACTTTGTATGACATAAAACTGCCTTGTTCTACATTTTTAAAACACACTTGACCGGAAGTGAAAATAAGCATGTACTGTTACAGTGTATGTATTATTTTAAGCCGATGAACGTAGAGAATCCATTGTAAGTGTCTTGACATAGCAGCTGTATTTTGGCGTGAGTGAAGAAAGACAAAAGTGACAAGCCTCTGACAAAATAATTTTGTCTTTCTGTCCCGCGCCAAAATACATATTGAAAATCAGACTATTGAAACAAATATATTTGTTGTCCAGTCTGTGTTTACCTGACATTGACGTTACGCTGAACTTTGCCTGATGACTAATGCCAAAATAATTGCTCCGCGCAGAAACATAGTTCCAAACTTTGTCTATTATAACAGCGTTGTTATGAATTTTCATTAATCAACTTGTTCACGGCAAAATGTGAAAATCTCCTTTTCAAACAACTTTTTGTATTTCAACACGTAATTTTAATGTTAATTCAGAGAGTAATTCTGTCGAATTACCGCAGGTGCTAAATTACAGCTGTTTTGCGTCACTGCATAATAAAGCAAAACTATATGTGGTATGTGTATTCCGACAATGGCTCTGCCAGGATAAAAGGAAGTATTCGGTATCTGCCTGGTTTACACCTACTTTATCAAACTCATTTTATAGATATTTTAGTACGAAGGGGTAAATTGTGCTTTTCATGATATATACTGCTTCATAGCTTTATAAATTACGAAACTGACCTCTCAGCCAAGGCGTTGAGTGATGGTCAGTGTAAAATGGCCACGGGCCTTTGGACACTGACCAGAAAATACGTAAAGGTTACCCAATTGTTTGGACTCTTCATTGTCCAGTAAGACACGGTGATATCTCGCCTCTCTCGGTTTATTAACAATGGCGCGACCGTATTTAGGGAGATCTGCGTTTATGATAGATTGTAAATAACGTGTCATGTCGTGTACCAGAACTGAATTGTAAACTTCTCAAATTATGAGGATGAAACATGAAACCTGCCAGAATAAATGGATAATCGGACGATCACTCAAATGTGCAACAGCCACCCCCTCCTCCCCACCCTCAATGAAAATGTGCAAGCGCCCTCCCATCAAATGTGCAACGGAAAGAAATGTTAGAATCACTTGTTACCGTGTACTCGTAGAAAGGAAGGGTCGTCATCATTGGTGATTTCAATTTGAAAATCTGCGGTCCACCTTATACTTTCTTGCATAATGAAATATTAACCTTGTTTGAAATGCCTTTAATGAGAAATAATTTAGTCTCTGTATAGGTCCTGTTACACATTTTGTCCTGTCAACAGGAACTGTGCAGTGATTAAACAAAAGAAGTATGATGGATTTAATGGAACGTTCCGAAGGTTTGGATGATTGTGAAGTCAATACTTCAGGACACCTACACATGTATCTGTTATGTTTTTATTTTGTTTTGTTTTCCTACGATCCTTACCAATCAATGTATAAGTGAATTTGTGAAGTAAAACTGGTGGTAGGCAGCAGTGGTCAGTTTCAAAACCATAAATATACTGTCGACTTATATCTCAGTTCAGTAGTCAATCCTAAACATTTCAAATCGGTCACAGAGACTGGTACATATTATGAGATCTTAAAATCAGTTTCGCCAAATGCGTCAAAAAACTGTATTCAAGAAATTTCAAAGATATCTAAAACCTTTATTGGAATGTGAGTTGACAAGTTTTCATCAATTGATGGTTAGTAAAAAAACAAGACCGTGAAAGATAACGGCCAATTTAGAGGTAGTGATAATTATCTTAATACTGTAAGTCATGTACGAATGGCTTTAGCAGAAACTTTTAATAAGTATATGAGACGTCAGTTTCGGGTGAAGTTGACCAATAATTGTTCTGGCAACTAGACAAATCAAATTAACCTAGGTTATTACAGACTGAGTTATAGAAAGCAGGTTAGGTTTTACGAGATCCTAAAAGAATTGTAAAGGCATAGGGTACTCATTTTAATCAATCATTCGATAACGAACCTAACGTTCAACGTTGAATTGTTCATTGAAGAGTTTTTTTAAATACTATTCAAGGAACATGGCAGAAAGAGCAAAAATCGAGATATATTTCTAGAAAGGGAAATCAGGTTTAAGGAGGTTTATGAAATATGTAAAAATCTTGGGACAAAAAACCGGTAGTACGGACGGTCTAGTGTATGAACATATTAAATACTGTAACAATTTAATAGTTACACATATTACTCGTTTATTCAATCTGTTTGTTATATGAATATATAAAAAATATCGGAAACTTGGCACGATATTCATGTGGTATAAAAGTAATCGAAAACCAGAAGACGACCCATTAGATATTGTGGTATCACATTAATTCCTGTGTTTTCAAGGTTTTGGAGACACTGTTGTCTTCCTGCCAAAGCCCAATCCTAGAAACATGCACATTCCCAAACAGTCATCAATCATTATATCGTAAAAACTGTGTAGTTTATATTCTTTTTTTATCTACAGGAAAAGTGTCAGCTGTAACTCGATAATGGATCTGATGTGTCTGTATTTTTTCTGGGTATTGATAAAGCCTTCCACTCTGTATGGTAAGAATATCTATTTTATGAACTTTACAATATGGGTATTAAAGAGAAAATATTGAATAATGTGAAAAAAATGTATTATCAATTTATCAGAAATATTGTTCTTGATAGTTTGAAGACAGACAAGGTAATTTATGAAACAAGGAATTTTACAAGTTGGATCTTAATCTAGGAATCTGTATTTAGTCTTTATTAATGATTTGCTAAATGAAGTTGAATTTAGCGGAAAAGGGTCAGTACTTCTACCCTGGTGTGTAAACATAGCTAAGCAGGCCGATGGTATTTGTCTTGTCAGCAATAACGTTAATAGTTTACAGTATATACTCTCTATTTGTCAGTTACACAGTAAGAAAAGGAGATGTATATTTCCCCCACTAAATTGAAAATTGTTGTTTTCACTAAAAAAAAAAGAAAAAGAAACTCAGTATTCCTTGTGTTGTCATTTTATATGAAAAGCAGTTACCAATTACAGAAAATATAATTCATGTTGGCGTCTTATTGGACAGTAGATATAACAATGATGAAAGTTCAGAACGTGCATGTTCTAAATCAAAATGTGTAATTATAGGCACACCTATCTGCCCGTAATTCTATAACTATTGCAAAAGTTGTTGAGTGTAAAGTATACCAGTCAGCACTGTATGTGTGTTAATTGTGGAAATCAAAGCAAATAAAATCTACATATTAGAAAAATCTCCAAACTACATTGTAAAGTCAGTCCAAGGTTTTAATTTAAGAACAAGAACAGACATTAGTGAACATCTTTAATTAGTTGGTTTCCACTTAAAGCACATATCAATGTAAAAGAAAATATTATTTCTTGGTAGAATATGTACGATGGAAGTGGGTTATTTAACACGTGAGCTTTTTACTAAACGTCTACTTTTATTTAATCTCTCCCCTTACAGCAGAGATCTTTTTCTAACATTATTAATATTTTACAAAAGTATCACTTGTATTTTTTGAAGGGTTGTGTTTTCCCAAACAAATGTCAATGGAAGAGTTTAGTCAACAACCAAGTAAGAATTTTTGAACAGGTAAATCTATGTGAAAGAATGAGCAGTGATGCGGACTTCTCTCGCGACATACTTCTACAATAACATTTACACAATTTAATCTACAACTTGTCAAATTGTGTATGGAAATGCGTGACCATAAATATGTGCTATTATGTCACTACTGTGGTGTAAAGATATTATCTTCCATAGCGTACTTGAATGTTCACACAGAAAGATGTTACGTGATCATCTCTGGTGTGTACTTAACACGGTAAAAGACATAGATTTAAATAGATTTAATATCTTAACCAAATGTCTTATTACTTCATGTTTTTCTTGGTGGTATCATTACCTATAATTTATCTCCATATAAACGGATATGATTTTAGACTCAATTATCATTATTGCCATAATCCTACAACACAGTGGTCTGTTGTAAATTTAATCATACAGAGGCGTTGTCTTTGATGGTTTTGTGCACGATATTTACACGAGTTCTCGCGCTTTCATGTTAAGACACCATTGCACGCTGAACGGAAGTATATCTGTTTATATTGTTATGTGCCTTAAGTTGAAAAATGAACCTTGAAATCTTGACATGAGATGAACACACAAATAATGTGTTAATGTGTTATTGAAAGGTGATTTATATATAATTGTACATCGTATAACCAATTGTTATGTAAGCATATTTAAGTCCGTAATCGTCAGTCTGCACGTACCTATGAACGTGTTGTTCCTTCTCTCAATATTGTTCGAATTGGTGTAATATTTTCCCCTTTATTTTTGTAACTCTATGGGATTTCATGTTAGTAGTCTGTATATCTTATAAGTTTCATTTTTTCTTTTGTTTTATCCTCTATAATTCTTTAAATCCTATATATATGGACGATGGTATTTATTTCTAAAATCAGAATGCCTCGTGAAACTTATTTCCAAAATTAGAATGTCACGTGAAACTCATTTTTAGAATTAAGAATGTCTCGTGAAACTTATTTTTAGATTTAGAGTTTTCTCGAGAAACTTATTTTTAGATTTAGAGTGTCTCGAGAAACTTATTTTTCAAAATAAATGATCATGTAACAAAATGTGGATTTATTTTGTGAGATCAAAGATTTTCGTCAAAAATTTATTCTCAAACTGCTAGTCATCTAATTACATATAGAAACCCAAAGAAATTTCTCCGTTGTGTCACTTTTAAACACAAATTTTCTCGATATTGTATTAATGTATTAATGCTTGCATCGTTTTATTTGCAACTTCATTGAGTATTCTTAATAAATTTCTTTTACAACAAATTTATGTTACTCTGTGATAGACTTCCCTTAGGTTAACATGTATAACTAGGTAAATGTCTATTAAATGATTTCTTACTTTTGCGTGAGAATGTGTGCATTCTGTGATCACTTCGCCGGTAGTGTTTTTGTAAGTTTGAGGCATTTCAATTAACACGTATATTTTACAAAGAAGAATGTGAAAGATTAACCTTTAGCTAACACGCTTTTATCCTCAACAATTAATTAATTAATTATTACACGGAAAGATTAGACAATGTAAGGTATAAATTAATGTTCTAGTACGATGCTTATCTAAAAGATATATAGATAGCGTTCCTCTGTGACTGAAGTATCGATAGTGGTCTGCAGATAAAAAAAATGTTAACTATCTTCTTTACTGGCGTGAAATGTTCATTGATGCAAGTTACTTATTGATATATCAACAATATTCATGCAATGAATGCCGATTTTTAGAATTATCAATTAATTCAAATTTGTATCTCATCTATCAGCTGTAAAAATACAACCAAGATAGTTCTTACAAGACAGGTATATGTGATATGTCGCCATCATAATTTGTTTGTGCAGTATAAAGCTCTGAATGACGGAATCTTTTTGGAATTGTTTTGTTTGCATTGTCCCCTTTTCTCAATTTGAGAACGTATCGTGACGTGTTTTATCGAGATTTCGAAGTCAACTGTGGTTGATAAAGCAGGAAACCATTCGTTTCATCCAATGTGTTAGATTTATGCCACTTTTTATAATGACTGTAATTTGACAAGACTCCAGTGACCTGATATAAAACAACTTATACTTGTTCAAACACATCCGGATTGATTTCATCTTGTTCCGTAAGCCTGTGACATTATTTTCGTGTTCATAGGTTTAATGACACATTTGAAAGAAATAATTCAATTCGCGCTCGATAGTTAATGAACACTGACGAGGAAAAAAATAACACAAAAATCAATTTCTCTAAGGTGTCAAAACATTGATGATATCATGTACATATCTGAAGTACCCCGAGGACAAAAGAATGACCACCTGTCGCTGTTCCACATTCCAATATACCGTAATACCATCATACTAATTGTGTGGACGACTGTCACGTACACATTTATCGCCCTTTCCCGGTAACACTTGTCAGGTGTTACAGGGAAACTAGAAGTACTGAAGAGACAAGATGTCGATACTCCTTACTCCTCAGTCGTTCCTCTAAAATTTATAAAAAAAACAATTCTGGGAATCTTGACATATTTTTGAAGACAAGAATACCCTGACGATTGCTTCTGTAAATCTCGCCATACGACTCACGATATATACATATTTACCTAGACTCTCGATGCAATTTTCTGATCCTTAAAACGACATGAAAATTCAACTGAGATATGATTTGCATCCTACGTATTTGGTATCATATTTGTTACTTATGTAATGATTTGATTCTGGCGGTTACGAATAATATTACTCTATAAAATCTGAGATAGCATAACAGTGGCATGTTTTTGTTCCAATTAATGACTAATTTAAGATGTATATAGAATTGAACCTTGAACTTTTAGTTAATTCCTCTTATTTTAGAATGGTTTTGACCTAAAGTGATATTGCCTTCGTTAAACATTTGAAGTTTGAAAAGCAATTACAGGTATGTATGCATAAGAGAGCATTGTAGGATCGATTCTGGGATGTACTTACGTTTGCAAAACTAACTGGAACGAAAATTACCTTTGCATGGTTTAACAGACCTGCATGTAGCTTCAATAGTAAAACCTTAAGTTAAATTCCCCCCGCTGTAAATTGAGATACGGATTATAAAACATCCCACTTGCTTCGTTCATTCTTAGGGAACATATTGGGCAAAGTGTTCATAACTGTCAACCATTAGATTAAGTTTCTGAACATTGTCAATTGTAAGAAGCGGATTGTATCGAGAGTTGTCGTTCCTGGTTATGCAACGGTGCATTCCTACATGACAACTTGTAAACTCGGGCATAGCGAGATTTGACGTGGATGACACATGGTCATCTTTGATTGCTCTTGATCTGGGTCAGTGTGTTGTCGTTGTGGGAAGTAATGGTCACTCTGATCTAACGGTTGTTGACCTACAGGTCCGAACTCTTAAAGGTTTTGTGGTCAAAATGTTCCAAGGACCTAGATCCCAGTAAAGCATTAGAAAAGAAAACATTTTTATCGCCTCGTCAACAGCCAGTGTTATCATGACGAAGTGTCTCCTTGGTTACTTATTCATCGGACAACATGCGGGAGGCCCGCCACATACTTCCCTAAGTATTTGGTATAAAATGTCTTGCCTAAAGACACAACAACGAAAGCATATGACGATCCGTGGTATCCGTATGCCGTTGTGGTTGTGTTTATGAACAAGAAAAGAACACGTGTATCAGTGTGGCATTAAAGCAATCGAGAACATCCATATAAAGGAATATTAAACAACGCAGTACGTCAAGCACGTGGACAATGGTCAAGGTTATTTGGCTTTTTTTATGACAATTGCGTTCAACTACAGCTTTCACGAAATACATTAGACACATTCTTTCGTCCAACTAAACGTTAAATGTCACCCGAAAATGCAACAGGGACATTTATGATATATTATTAAATACATTGACCAACCATATTAATACACGGTACGTAAATAATAGTTTGAGGCTGGCCACATTAACTTGCTAACTCTGCTTCAGCCAGACTGACCAAGCTGTCCAATGCCTGGAGACATCCAACTCCTGTCGGCGTTTGTCAACTGCGGCCTCTGACATAAGTGTTACGGCGAAGGCTGATACACATAAATCGGTGTCCCTCGGGCGCTTAGCTTAGAGTTGCACAGACAACTTAACGATTTTTGGCTTTAAAACTTGGCAGCTTTCAAATGGGGAACATGTCAGATATCATGATTCAATTCATCCATTTTGTTTTTTTTTTCAAGTAAACATTTCTAGAACAGTATTACACAACTTCATGAAAAACAATTTTACAAAAGAAAATGTAAAAATGATATTTTACAATACAAAAACGGAAACATCTTTTGCAACGAAAATTGTAAAACACATTTGTGATAAAATCAAACTATATGTCATACTTTACAATACGACATATTTTTCCTTATGAGAGTGTTAGTTATATATATGTGAATATACAACCTTATTTATTTAAAGTTATACTCATCACTCTTGTGGACCAACTTGATCAGTAGGCGAACCTCTGCAGATTCATGTTATCGATTTGTAAGCTTTATTGATTTGTCAGTGATTTGTCAGTGTTACTGATTTGTCAGTGTTACTGATTTGTCAGTGTTACTGATTTGTCAGTGTTACTGATTTTTCACATTATCGATTTGTCAGTGTTACTGATTTGTCAGTGTTACTGATTTTTCACATTATCGATTTGTCAGTGTTACTGATTTGTCAGTGTTACTGATTTGTCAGTGTAACTGATTTGTCAGTGTTACTGATTTGTCAGTGTAACTGATTT
Organism: Ylistrum balloti; assembly: GCF_031769215.1. Lineage (NCBI taxonomy): Eukaryota > Metazoa > Mollusca > Bivalvia > Pectinida > Pectinidae > Ylistrum > Ylistrum balloti. Next base: position 909,245 of record NW_026782271.1, on the reverse strand, counting down.
GTCAGTGTAACTGATTTGTCAGTGTTACTGATTTGTCAGTGTAACTGATTTGTCAGTGTTACTGATATGTCAGTGTTACTGATTTGTCAGTGTTACTGATTTGTCAGTGTAACTGATTTGTCAGTGTTACTGATTTGTCAGTGTTACTGATTTGTCAGTGTTACTGATTTGTCAGTGTTACTGATTTGTCAGTGTAACTGATTTGTCAGTGTTACCGATGTGTCAGTGTTACCGATGTGTCAGTGATTTGTCAGTGTAACTGATTTGTCAGTGTTACTGATTTGTCAGTGTTACCGATGTGTCAGTGTAACTGATTTGTCAGTGTAACTGATTTGTCAGTGTAACTGATTTGTCAGTGTAACTGAATTGTCAGTGTTACTGATTTTTCACATTACCGATGTGTCAGTGTTACTGATTTGTCAGTGTTACTAATTTGTCAGTGTTACTGATTTGTCAGTGTTACTGATTTGTCAGTGTAACTGATTTGTCAGTGTAACTGAATTGTCAGTGTTACTGATTTTTCACATTATCGATTTGTCAGTGTTACTGATTTTTCACATTATCGATTTGTCAGTGTTACCGATGTGTCAGTGTTACTGATTTGTCAGTGTTACTGATTTTTCATATTATCGATTTGTCAATGTTACTGATTTTTCACATTATCGATTTGTCAGTGTTACCGATGTGTCAGTGTTACTGATTTGTCAGTGTTACTAATTTGTCAGTGTAACTGATTTGTCAGTGTAACTGATTTGTCAGTGTAACTGATTTGTCAGTGTAACTGATTTGTCAGTGTTACTGATTTGTCAGTGTTACTGATTTGTCAGTGTAACTGATTTGTCAGTGTTACTGATTTGTCAGTGTTACTGATTTGTCAGTGTTACCGATGTGTCAGTGTTACTGATTTGTCAGTGTAACTGATTTGTCAGTGTTACCGATGTGTCAGTGTTACTGATTTGTCAGTGTTACCGATGTGTCAGTGTAACTAATTTGTCAGTGTAACTGATTTGTCAGTGTTACTGATGTGTCAGTGTAACTGATTTGTCAGTGTTACTGATTTGTCAGTGTTACCGATGTGTCAGTGTTACTGATTTGTCAGTGTAACTGATTTGTCAGTGTTACTGATTTGTCAGTGTTACTGATTTTTCACATTATCGATTTGTCAATGTTACTGATTTTTCACATTACTGATTTGTCAGTGTTACTGATTTGTCAGTGTTACTGATTTGTCAGTGTTACTGATTTTTCACATTATCGATTTGTCAGTGTTACTGATTTGTCAATGTTACTGATTTTTCACATTATCGATTTGTCAGTGTTACTGATTTTTCACATTATCGATTTGTCAGTGTTACTAATTTGTCAGTGTTACTGATTTGTCAGTGTTACTGATTTTTCACATTATCGATTTGTCAATGTTACTGATTTTTCACATTATCGATTTGTCAGTGTTACCGATGTGTCAGTGTTACTGATTTGTCAGTGTTACTAATTTGTCAGTGTTACTGATTTGTCAGTGTTACTGATTTGTCAGTGTTACTGATTTGTCAGTGTTACTGATTTGTCAGTGTTACTGATTTTTCACATTATCGATTTGTCAGTGTAACTGATTTGTCAGTGTAACTGATTTGTCAGTGTTACTGATTTTTCACATTATCGATTTGTCAGTGTTACTGATTTGTCAATGTTACTGATTTTTCACATTATCGATTTGTCAGTATCACGGAGTTGCTATAGCTATAAATTTGTCAATGAAATGAATTTTTGGAGTAATTGAATTCTTTGTCACTTGCATTAATTGCTTGTTATTTACCAATAAATGATATGCAAATTGTCCGGAAAGGAATGAATGAAATACTATGATGACATTTTTCAAAAAAAGAACGAGTTCCTTTGTTATCGAAAGCTCCAGGTATGAAACGCTGTGAGACCCGACAAACGGTAGCTCTCATGTCCACACGCATGCGTGGTTTTTATTAACAGCTTAATTCTATGGTGCTGAAATACAGATGTGGCTGAATATATAAGTGGCCTGGTCAGCCGGACTGTCAGACGGTCGCACGCTTCACCGACAGCCAGCCGAACAAAATGAAAACAATTGCCATCATCGGTGCGGGGTGTAGCGGCCTGACAGCGATAAAGTGTTGTTTAGATGAGGGACTGACCCCTGTCTGTTTTGAAAGAGAAAATGACATCGGTGGATTGTGGAATTATAAAGAAAATCCAAAAGTGGGGACGGGAAGTGTATATCGGTCATGTGTAATGAACACAAGTAAAGAAATGATGGCATTTAGTGACTTTCCACCTCCAGAAGATTTTCCAGTTTTTCTCCCTCATAAATATGTCAATAAATATTTCCAACTTTACGCGGACAATTTCGATTTGAGGAAATATATCAACTTCCAAACGGACGTTACTCAAATAGTCCCGTCTCCGGATTACGATCGATCCGGTTGTTGGGACGTAACCTTTTGTTCATGCGCTGGATTTAATTCCGGAAAAGTGACACGAAGATTTGATGGAGTCTTGATTTGCACTGGACATCATACTTTTCCAATGATCCCTAAATTCGAGGGCAAGGATGACTTTCAAGGAAAGGTACTACATACTCACGGGTACCGCTCTAACCGGGATCTGGCAGACAAAAAGGTTCTGGTGGTTGGTAAGTTTGATTCATTAACATGTAATTGAGATTCATATCTTAATTGATTTTTTCCCTTTGTATCTAAACGTGTCGCGTAAATCAACATCATTATATACCATCTGTGTATAGTGGACACATGATTTAAACGTCTTTGTGAACTTTTCGTGAATGTATAATAATAGTACTGGTTTGTAATTTCTGGATTTTGTACTTTGAAAAACCCAATATATTATCGTTCTAAAATGACAGGTGTTCCTGGTTTTGATAGTGGAACAAAACAAATACGGGGTTGACTAGAGATATAAGAGCGATACAGCCTAGCTTAATGTTTAACTTTCTTTTGGTAAAATGTTGGTAATTGGTTTAAACATCGTTATAGTAACAGTGACCTGTTCGTGAAAAATAGGCTTTGACAACCAATATTATTGTAGATGTATTGAAAACGTTTTCGTCAGTTTGGTAAGTGTAGATACACCAGTCATGTCGATACATGACTATCTCGAACACTGCTTACTTCAGTGTTAATAAGCGGGTGCAAACATCAGACATTTATTCTATACCATTAGAGACAAACATAAAACATTTCATGATTTTTTGGTTTTCAGAATTTCTGCTATAGCAGAAAAAACGGTACAAGAAAATCAAGCATAACGCTAGAAAATGAAACATTTTGCTTTATCAGTCAAATTCACATTTAGTACATGTAGATGTTAGCTAAGGACAAATACGGAAGCTAATGTGTTGTAAACAGATGATAGCTAAAGTGTTGTAAACAGATGATAATTTATGTGTTGTAAACAGATGATAGCTAATGTTTTAATCAGATGATAGGTAGTGTTGTAAACAGAAGATGATTTATGTGTTGTAAACAGATGATAGCTAAAGTGTTGTAAACAGATGATAGCTAAAGTGTTGTAAACAGATGATAATTTATGTGTTGTAAACAGATGATAGCTAAAGTGTTGTAAACAGATGATAGCTAATGTTTTAATCAGATGATAGGTAGTGTTGTAAATAGAAGATGATTTATGTGTTTTAAACAGATGATAGCGAAGCGCTACGATTTTATTAAATTACGTGTACTATTGTACCGATTGGTGTAACATTTTATAGTCACCAATATAAACAGAAAGGTTTTTGTTAATCGGAGGATTTCTTGTGTCTTTCTATTGGAGAACATTTCAAAGAATTATCACATCTTGTTATCTTATCATTGATTAGAAGCAATAAATTGTTTGAAAAATAAAAAAAATGTTTTATCACATTTTAAAGAACATCATAACTAAGATCTAAATTGGTGAATTGAAAACATGTGCTTGTTTATATTGCTTCGAGTTCTGAATTTGCATCCCTCATTCTGTTTTTCCTTTTGAAAAAAAATCATTTTTTTACGTTTCCAAAAATTAAGGATTATGACCCCAAAATCATCGAAATTTTCAACAGACTGTAAAACAATACAAAACAAAAGACAGAACTCCTAGCATTACTGACCTAGACGGACAACACAGCTGTATTATCGTTGGCTCTATTGTGTGCTAACTAATATAATTTGTATTGAAAGCCGCTACCAACTTTAGTGACCTTAACTGCAACTTCAAAATGCTCTTGCGCTCCATTTGAAAATGAACCTTTCCGAAGAACAAGAAATTAAATTAGTATGCCTTCTTCTTGTACATTAGTATTTGATTATGCCGATTTAGTTATTTATTAGGTATGAGACACGTCTATTAAATCCTAACAACATACGTTGCATTGATTTTCTTCTTCTTGGTTTCATCCCTCCCTTCTTCACTCTGTCATTCATATACTAGTACAGTCAATCGTTCCATGCTATTCCTGTCCCCATGTAAACGCCCTCGTGGTTGGCCCTGAAACACGTGTTAATACACCAACTCTCTATATATAATACTATCTGTATTCTACTTTGTGTTTGTTTTACAAGACATCTGTAACTCTAACAATGCAATGTCAATGGGGGTCATATTTGTTTGTAGTGTAAATAATACCGACAGGATGTTGGGAATATTTGACTCGAAATGTATATCAAGTTATGTGAATCTGGCTGGTGTTCTCGAAAAAATGTTTGTTTTTTTAAGTCTACCAGATCAGAGACGTGTATATATATAAGTGTCATATGTAGTGCCATTTCCATTTTAGAATAAAAAATAATAGTGACATCATTACTGTATTATTCATAAAACATCAATACACAACCTGTCATTTTTTTGATAAATTATAAAGATATTATTTGAAATTCATGAAATTTAATTTTTGATATGATTTAAAACATTTAGAAAATAATTTTGTGCTCAAAAGTCTATTCGTTCGTTTTGTTCCAATGCGCATAATATACATTATCAATGATTAAGATAAAACTTCTGTATAAACCAGACGTAGAAAGGCAACTGAATTACATTTTCTGTATAGAGTTAAAACAGATCAACGAAAAAGCGAGTTTGTTTTGGAAGCAATTAAGGTTTTAGTTTGTTAATTGGTTGATATTGTTAAACTTTCCACATTGAAGTATGGTGTTTCTAGTCCCGAACATTCACTTGCTTTGTTATATGTATTTCAGACAGAGTTTACTATAGGCCTTATGCTGGCCATTCCATTCTCTATGTAATGTATGTTGATTTATAGGTAAATTTTCTGTCTTACACAAGGGACGTTACTCCCATAAACAACATTACTTTTTCAAACTTATCACGGTATGTAGGAAGCACAGTTCAAAGAAACTGAATCAAGGGAAAGTATGATAACACTAGTATAGTGAACTCCGTCAATCTCACAAAATACCGAAATACATTCAAATGTGTGTGTGTGCGTGAGCGTGTGCGTGTGTGTGTGTAATGTCATGTCTAAATATGACATATGCTGGTTATTTCAAGTACGACTAAATCACTTAAGGTGAACGTTTAATAATCAAATTTAATTTACAAAAAAACATGTTCTTGTGTATTATACGGCGGTCAATGTAGAAAATGTTCCTAGTGCATTACAATAGGTTGTTGGGGGTATTTATTTGTGTGTCTTTTGTACAATCTTCGAAATGGCAGGTAGAGGGCCTTTTTTCCCGGAGTTTGCAATAACTGACATGCAACGTTTTAATTCAATCGAAAAGTGACACGATTAAGAATATTCGCATGTACTTGACGTTCTTCTGAAATTAGCAGATTTCGGAAAATTACGATTTTTTTTCTTCCATCGCCTCAGAGACTTAACCTTTTACGCCTTTAGTGTCTCTGACGAGTCCTAGAAGAACGACAGATGTATGATGACGTTTAATTAATTATTTCGGCCAATTTAATTCTAAATTTGTATTCAATACTGCTGTCTTCTTGTGTCTGTTTTGTACAAACTTCATGATATGCCTATGACAGCCATAGATGCATTATATGCATGTGTTTCTTACTGTCATTATTTTGAGTTGTTTTTTTTTTTTTTTTTTAATGTTTGTGGAGCGTCTAACATTTATCATTGTTAAGGTTTAGTAGTGATCCTCTGTATAAAGAAAATATACATTCTGTCATAAATAAAAGAGTTTTCAAATGATAATATGTAAAATATGGGATTGACTGTTAAGAGATGAAAATCATTTTCAACATATTATCAAATGTTTCCAAGTAGAATTTCAAGAATATTAAGGATTATAGAATTATAATACAAAACAGACAAACGTGAATGATTCCATTCCTATTAACCGATACACATTATGTCCGAAAAATCAGTTTAACTAAAATATACAGCTGTTCTGTCTTCCTAAGTCTCTTATGGTGCCGGAGATTTAAGTTGATGACATTAAGCAACATTGTCTACGTTAAAAGAAAATCCACTTTATATCGATTTTGTATAATTTGATCTTATACTTACATTGTATCGATCGATCATATCGATCTCTGTCTCGATCTTATTCGATAAAGACCTGATATTTGTTACATAATTTATTGCAGGAATAGGGAACTCTGGGGCAGATATTGCAGTCGACATAAGCCATGCGGCCTCACAGGTGAGGCAGACGTACTATAAACAGCGATACTAATTAATATCAGATAGGTGTCTCTTTTTTATATCCCATTTCTGACCTTATTCAGCGGTAATCTGCACACATATGGCTTAATGACAACCTGTATTTTATTTGCTATCCAGCGGAAAGTAACTTGGTGAAGACGAAAGACAAATTGTATTATCGACGTCATAATAGAAAACGGTGCTCCGTTAACTACATATTGACATGACTATCTGAAAAATCAATGTGCGTTCTTTGCTTTATATATCTTTGTATTTTGGTATTTCTTCCCCTCATTAGCCTCAGTTATCATTTTGAAAACGTAATCGAGCAAAGCTTTTACCAATATTAATATTGAATTGACGTCAATGACCCAGACGATGTTTACACTTTCTAGTGTTGTAAGCGACCTTTATAAATGTCTTAGTGATAGCTGTAAAATCAAAGTGCAATGTCATAAACACTATTTCTCGTGTTGAATATATATATATATATATATATTTTATGAATTTGCAGGTGTATCTAAGCACGCGCAGGGGTGCGTGGATCATCAACCGGAAGGGGTTCTGGGGACTTCCGGCGGATGCAATGGCCAATAGCAGATTTGCCTTCATGCTGCCAAAGAGGGCTCTCCAGTGGGGAGTTGAGAAAATGTCAAATTTCAACTTTGATCACAAGAAGTACGGCATCAGACCAGCACACAGGTGAAACTGATTTCACAATACACCACGTTCCGTGATTTACACCACAAGATACCCTCTAAGGGACTCTGAACTATAGATAACTTTTACACAATTACAAATGATATTATTAAATGCCTTTTCGAGATATTTTATCTAACAAATTTTAACACACCGAAAATTTAGCTCTCTGCAGATCAATAAGTCAATTTAAATGAAAGTTGTTTGTTTACATGTTTTAGATGTCAATGTTTTTTCTCATGGCAGGGCCTTACAGTCACATCCCACAATAAACGATGAACTTCCTCTTCGTCTTTTAACCGGATGTATCAAGATCAAACCAAATGTCCGCCATTTCTCTAACGACAAAGTCACTTTTGAGGACGGGAGTTCTGAAGAGATCGACACAGTTGTGTTTGCCACTGGTTACAATTACAGGATCCCAATAGTAGACGAATCCATTACAAGGGTGAAAGATAACGAAACCTGTCTCTACAAGTTTATGTACCCTCCGCACCTTAAACATCCCACTCTAGGCATTATTGGACTTGTCCAGGCTATCGGAGCCGTGATGCCAATATCGGAAATACAGTGCCGATGGTACACTAGGGTCATAAAGGGTGAGGTGATTTAGCGCTTTCAAATTTTGCGAAAAAAAAAAAAAATGGAAAATTGAATACAGTTTTTAGTAAAATTATCATGATCTTAATATCGTTTTATTAGAATGTAGATTTTTGGTATTCCCTGGGGTAAATGTGGTTAATTCCAGTCTTACTCCAAATCAGATACCTGCTTTTCTCCTTTGTTTCATCCAGATAGAATGGAGCGCCTTTGGAATTGCTAATGATAGTTTTTTTTTATTTGTATCGATGTCTTTAAATATCAATCAAGCAGAATGTGTCGCTCCTTAATGTTTGAATTACTAAGATACGAGGTATATATAAGCTGGAAAACTTGACACGTATCACTAGAGGATATATAGATATAGTATTGACATCTTTTCCGGAATAATGCAGAAACTGACCTTTTTTTTAACTCGCATTCATTTTCTGTTTTTCTAAGGACTGTGCAAACTTCCAACGGAGGCAGAAATGATGGCAGACATAGCGCTGAAAAGAGAGACGGTTGCTAGTGGTTACTACACCGCAAAACGTCACACTATCCAGGTAGGTCTGTGTCGCGTACGCCAATAGGAAACTGGAGGTTATCTCCCCTTACTAGTGCAGAATCATATTTTCTTGCTAAATGTGTCCATATTTGGACGATATTAATGCACAAATAGCTTTAAATGATTGGATACAATGACATGACAACGACTTTTTTCGGAAAATTTGCTTCAATAGAAAAAAAAACAAAAACAAAAACAAAACAAAAAAACAAAAACGAGAAACGGTGATTAACAATATTATGTTGTAACATCAGGTCATTTTCAAAATAATATTTATGATAGTTGTCCACTTCACATTGACTGCATGGGTACTCTTAATCCACGACCTGTAAAATAAGTAAAAGTGACTTATTAGACTATAATTATCAACGAAATCAACTTTCAAACCACGAAAACTGAGCCCCACAAACAGATGATTAAACTGACGAAACCTGTCATTGAAGTAACTAGTATTGATATAGTGTTAATGTTCTGGAGTTGCTTCTTTTTGTTTTGTATTAATTAGCATGTCACATAAACATCAAAGTCACGGTATATGATATCATTAACACTGCATAAATCCACTGATCATACGAAATACCTTTATCGATAAAACAATTAAACGTTAACATCAGCTGAAGTATATAAGACCTACATTCTTTTGTTCTCTTAGACTTTCTGGATAGACTACATGGATGATGTTGCGGAACAATTTGGCGCGAAACCTAACTTATGGCGAACATTTACCGAGGAGCCATACCTTGCCCTGAACTGTGTGTTCGGTCCATGCCTTCCCGCTCAGTACCGCTTAGAGGGACCAGGGAAATGGAACGGCGCCAAATCCTCAATCCTTAATGCCATGAAACGATATAGCGCTTCAATGAGGACTAAAGTTATGCCAAAGAATCATAACTTGTCTGGAATTCAAAACACAAACGACAGTTCAGCATCGACTGAAAAACAAAGCCTTGATTCGTCGTGTACAGGACCCTGGAACCGTAAATTTGCCATGACGACAAACAAGAACGACAACTCACCTCAGAAAACTACTGTAGCCAATATTAATATTGCTTCTTTCCCAACCTTTTTGAAATCCTTCTACACACTGTTCATTGTCATGTTTTTGTTCTTTTGCATGTGTCTTGTATGAACCTCAAAGGAAGATATATGGCAATTCACGAACTACGAAGCAAACGTGTTCCAAATAAGATTTGTAAAAAAAATAAAAAACAAAAAACAAAAAAACTGCCCCATACTTTGAACTATTATTCCGATATTGCTATATAATTGTCTTATTTATATGTAATGCTTTATAATTCACATGTATCTGATACGTCATCCATCTATTCGCACCACCGTCCACCACGTTTTCTGTAAAATTGACTTATTGATGTAAGTCAGAAAGGGTTCCATTTTAACTACTCTTTTGCATGTGATCCTATTCGTAATGGCTTTGTAAGTCACAAAATAGCTTTGTTTTGTTTATAGTGATGTTGTAGTACTTCAGCAATAAAATTGCATCAGTATGCTATCAGTAAGTTTGATATTAATTGCAATTGCGACATATATTTTATCGCTTTAATTCTTTTTATTTTATTATTTTTTTTTTTGAGTTGTTCGGTGTAAAAATGTAACTTTCGATTTATAATCATATTGTGATGTGTATGGCGTCAGTATCGCCTCTATGTGTCATTTTAACAATAACTGTAATAGACCTAATCGTTTACTAAGGCTAGAATCCATTTATGTCACAATAAAATGTACGTATGTATATATTTTAATTTCAATATCACAAGTTTATTTTCCTATAATTTGGTAACATTAACATCAAATTATCAAAGCCTTTATTTAAAAACAAGCGACGAAATCTGTTGGAGTTTCGCAAAAACAAAAGTTAAGCGAGTTTTTAAACGTTGTTGTCGACAGTTAAGATTTCGTTTAATAACGGCATATGTCATTATCAAAAATAAAGGGACATAACTCATGTAAAATATTTGATAATTAAAAAAAGTGATTTCGGTTTGTTACTCTGTTAATCAATATATTCATCTCGAATCCAGAGTTAAATTTTTCGTGAAAATGTGACAGAGCATGATTTGAAAAGTAAAACGACCATCAATACTTTTCGAAAAGACCGTGTTTTTCGTTTTGGATTATTGAACGGTCAGAGCTGCAAAAATATTTAAATGTCAATTAAAACCCGTTTGCTATTTAGATTCTAGATTCAGTCTCCAAACAGAAATATTTCCCAGAATTAATTATTTCGATCCCATACAGAAAAGGGAACTGCTATGCATTCTGGAAGATTAAAGATGGCAGACCAAAACGTCGGACATGGGTCAACTTTAGTTTTATGGTTGAAACGCCTGATAACTGAAGTACAGTTTCGTTATTATCTGCTAACACTTATGAAGAATATCATGCTATGTTACGTATATTTGTATTTACTCTATATGTATCGTGCCATATTTACATTAAACTGTTATCTATTATTGACGTTTCTTTTGTGTTAATGAATTCCCAGTTTATTTCCTCTAGACAGAAAACGTTTTTCTTCTTAAACATTAGTAAACGTCACAGTATGGAAAGTTTGTGTTATGCCAGATAGATTGGTAACGAGGCCATGATATAATCTGTTTTTAGTTCATCAACACATAACAACCACAAATTCACCTTAAAACAATTTTTATTATACCTTTGTTCTATTCTCGTTCACCAGCCTCTAAGCTATTTCCTTAAGCTTTAGAAACAGTTTACGGAAAAAGCCGAAAGGTTGTGAGCGAGATCATCTCAATTTCAAATAATTTTTTTTTCTTCAAATCACGAGCGCATAGTCTCATCATTAAGAAATAAGAGACAGACATAAGTTATAAATTATGATTTATTTTGAAAAAAGTATAATCTCAACATATGTATCATATCTGTTTCCGTAAAGGTTTTTCTATTGATAAAAACGTCAAAAACAGGCGGAAAGTTTATTCTTTTTACTTTTATAATTAATCTCTTGGTTTGAATTTTATTATTGCTTTACGTCCCATAACAGTCGGGATCATTAAGGACGTGCCCGGTTTGCATCGTGGAGGAAATCCAGTGCTCCCAGAGAAAAATCACCGACCTGCGGCAAACACCTCGCAATTGCCCTAATTAGTCCTCAAACTTGTTAACAGAGGTGGATGTGATGAGAATCCACTTCAATAAAATAAATGATAGAAATACATTAGGTTGCTTCTATAGATAAGCAGAAATCCATTTCAATATTTTACTGTTATATGATACTTTAAACAAATCACAAACATTGTTAAATAGCTGCCATATGGTCTAGACACACAGAGTGCTACTCCAATTGTATATTATTTAGAAATCTGTCTTCAAAGTCCGATTTCGTCATGGTAGAATAACAAACCGTTTCATAATTATTGTGATCAAAATGGTGACCTTGAAAATTGGCGCTGGTGATCAAAACCTGAGCACTTTTGTTCTTTACCCCAGCGGCGAACTTGCCATGGAACGTCGACTTTGGATTGGTTATTTTATTAATCACGTGATCTTTTACGTAGGAACGATATTTTGGCGAAAATGCGCCCAGGACAGCATTTGTCAAACCTTGGTAAGCCTCTGGATCATCAGGCTTGTACCCCGGACCAAACTTCCAATAAGGAATGAACTTCGGGGGATTCTTTTTTGGGACGCGGACGTTTACGATTTCTCTTACGTAAATTGCCTTCAGATTTGCAGTGGATTGATTGTCAAGCATGAAAAAGCATATCTCAAGCAGCCGTTCTAGATCCATGAATGGAGTAACAATGTATACTTCTGTAGAGACCTCGGAGAACCACTGTTGTAGAAGGGACTGCCATACCGGATATATATCTGTTCGCCCATTTACGAATTGTCCAATAGATATTTCTTCTGGCTTCTTAATTTGCCTCTCTTCCTTTGAATTATAAAAGTAAAAAACAATCATTGAACATATTCTACGGATTTTTTTTATGTCCAATCTACAGTTTTAGTTGTATTTATGTACAAAATCATATAATTTATTGTTATCTTGAAATAATATTACCATTATTAATCTATATTGATAACATGAATAATCAAAACTTTATAAACCTGTCTAACTTTTGGCTAACATTGATTATTTTTCTCTACATTCATATCTGTTTGTTTAAGTACGCACTTGCTCTGAAGAGATGTTCCCTTTTGTTTCCGTTTTCTTTGATTTCGCAACAGCTTTAATATCGTTTGACTGGCTCTCATCCGCCTTCCGTTTTGTTGGCCTGTTTATGTGAATGCAATCTTCAATATTCATACGAAAAGGCAGTAATCATGATTAACTACACATCGAATCTTAAATCAGTTTTCCATTCTTACGAGGTTTTGTGTGGCGAGTTTCTGACGAGCTTCACAAAGGCTATTATGAAACTTTAAAAAGTCAAGATAAATTTCATCACATAATTCAGAAAAAAAATCAAATTTAAACAGGTTTTAAACTAAAAATATAGAGGGAAAATCAGAGGTGACCATTCTGTTGGGTCATTTAGAGGGTTAGTGCCCCTCCCCATTTAGATTAAAACTTTTCTTCCGATCATTTTGGATTTTCCTTAGTCGCCTCCATGGCTTCAAAATTTCGGTCCATAGCATCACTAACGAGTCCTAGAAGGACGAAACAGCAGCATGATTCAGTTTAATTAATTGATTGGTTCTACTGTATCTAAGTTTTATTCAATGGTAGTAATTACTTTGTGTCTCTTGTAATATCATTCATGTACGATAGATTCTTAACCGGAACACCTCGCCCCATCCTGATGCATATCTAATATTTTGATACTTATATTGCAATGACGACGAAGTAAATTAGCTTTAGCTGCTGTTGTAGATCTATACTGTCTTACGATACATACGGGATCTTAGATCAGAGTCTATGTAATCAATTTAACGCGTTCAATAATTTGGTGTTTAACGGGCCTTCAGGCGAGTGACATATTAGATCCTTTAACGAACTTAATCAATTCGATATTACATCGGCATGAGTGTAAGATTCTCTTTACCATATAACCCGTATTTTTAAAAATAAGCGCAATATCTCAAATTGATTTCTCAATACTTTGGTGCAGACGGTACGTATTTTACTAAAGAACCATTCGTGTGACGTCATGAAGATGCGACTTAGTGACGGAATTAATCAACGCGATCTACATATGTTAGTTACAATATTTATGGAATTGTAGCACGACATAATACAATAGTTATGTATTACAGCACTTTTTGGCAAGGTCCTGACTTCGGTTCACATAGCTAAGTAAACCCAAACTTTCTGAAGTATCAATGTACCTACAACCCTTCCTTCCCTTATTATCAGAGTAATACATTATCTCATTTAGTCTCATTTTGTCATACATCAGTTGTTTTAGTTTTGAACATATTTTTGATTAATTTTTCAGTTTTTCAGTGATTGAAGATACAGGAGAAAAAAAGGTTTTTGGGTGTCAGTATATGATATATAAGTATTAGCCTGCTCATGAAGTGTTATCCTGCCTGCCTGGGTATCACTGTGTATTTTACCAGGACTACATTGTATACTTTACTAACATAGTCTGAAAGAACCAAAGCTTATAGGTACAATATAGCACGATATTATACAAAGTGTTAAGTCGCGGATCTGTATGTTACTGCACTGCATAAATTTTGGAACAAATTACCTTACCATCTTTTGTTTTACATTAGGTTCCACCAACGTTGAACTTCCTAGGTCACCTCCTAGATTTCAGGAGAATAGACCCTCAGCATCATGGACAATCGCTGTATACTGCTGTTAAGTTCATGATTTGGTTCTACATCATCTGAATCTGTGTCTTTCAAGTGTATGTCGTAAGTATAACCTTAAACCACTAATGTTATTAACATTTTCCCACGTAAGTTCAATGGGGATAACCATGCAAATGTAGAAGTTGTCATTTGTCTTTTTCTCAGCAATGTCGTATAAGGTTAAAACATTGCTATAGTTGTCTGGTCTGGTATTTAGTTAAGGGGTTTATTGACACGAATGATATCGTTTTGCAGGGTTAAACTCATTCATTTCTACACTGTCCAATCATATCGATTCCTTGTTCACACCATATTTTTAGAGTTGTACACTTTCTTATCAGGCTCTAAAACTGTTTCTTTATACTAACAATTAGAAAAAGAACGATTTATATGTTATACTTCAGGTCACAGTTGTCCAAGCTTGGTAGAAGTAGATAAGTGATTAGTAAAAACATTGTTGCCAATGAATAAGACAGGTGCTTTCAAAGAAATTTGACACTCTTACTCTATTAACCTGACCTGTTTCAACAAATATACAGCTATAAAATAATATAAAGTGATCCGAATTTTGTGTGATTGATTTTTTTTCAGTAATCTTTGGTTCACTCTAACCAAGCTTTGAGCAACTATGGCCAGGTTTCTATGTGTTGAAACACGGGCCATTATTTAAATGTCTTACTTACCCCATACCTGTGATCCTGTATCAGTGGTCAAGCTATGATGACTGAGAAATTTAACATTTTCCTATATGTAAATATCCCAGACCGCGACAAACAGCCATTTACGGAACAAGAAGAAACATGTTTTGTTGACAAATAAGGCAATATTTACTCTCGGTGTGGGCGGGGATGAGCAAATATTTGGTATGATTTTACTTAAATCGATAAGGTAATACTTATTGTGACGTCCTGGTATTACCTACGCTATGTAGGTATCCAGCCAATTTGTGTTTAAATCTGGACACACTAAAGGGGTTGATCAGTAAGGTGATAAGCTCGGAATATAACCTGACACATCAGTGAAAAAAACAACTAATTTCTGTCATAATCTTATTAACCCCAGAAAAAATCTCGTCATTCAAAGCAACTTTTGTGCAATCACTGAAGTAAAAATTTTGTCAGTTTGTGTCAGATCAATAGTTATATGAAAGTTCCGTTTGTCAATTCTTTTAAATGTCATAATATATTTTGATAATAAAATAGTTATTATTTACATATATTGATATTTGAAGAAAACTATGAAACAAAATTTTAAAACAAATTGTGGAGATATAGTAGGTGAGTGAGCACAATCAAATTTATCCAAATGGATGCATTGTTAGTGAATTTCCATTGGCGTAAATGTGCATATTCTCCTCGTCGTAACATAAAACTTGTCTGAATTGGTTCGGGGGGAGGAGCAAGAGGTTGGATTGGATCTAAGGGTTTACGAATGATATGCATTTTACATGTCTGTCTAATAATGGAATAAAATTTCAATCAAATAGCTAAAGACATAGGTGCACTGATCTAACACATTCTTATTTCATTCATAGTTTATTCGGATTATGGGATTATTTTTAAAGAATACAAAGAACATGCGGAGTGCATTGTTTGTGTTAATGAAACCTCGTATGTTTGAAGATATCTGGAAGGTTGTAGATTGCAGAAGAACTAACAATTGGTTATCTTATTCAGTAGAATAAGTTATAAATACAGAATATGCCAATTTTTGACAAAATCTTTTGCATGCATTTAAAGTACATTGACAATAATTGGGTTCATGCCTCGAACACCCCATAAATTACCCTTACTATAATAAATTGTGTCAATAAAGTTAAACGGTTTCTACGTCACGATTTAAAGGGACGGGCTGACCTATTCATATGTATAACAATGATCGAGGAAAATATGGGATTATAGAGGAAAGTTTAAGATGTTGGAGGGAATACTAAATATTTCCATATTTCCTCGTCCCAAAAATGTGAGGTCGAAACTTTCTGTCTCTTTTTCATTTATTGTTTTCGGATTTGGTTTACATTATCCTACCAGGAAATTTGTAATGATAAACGATATTGTTCCCTTACTTTTTAAATTTTTCCGCAATAACAGTACCTACCTATTGATTGTAAGTTGACGGTGGACCACAGAAATCATTACATCTGAAATGTTTTTATTTTCAGGTCTCTTATTTGTTGTGACAAATCTACTACTGTTTGACTATCTGTTATGAATAATGTAGATATCATTTACCAGATTATAGCAATTCACCTTTGATATATATATTAGAACATTTTTACTATATTCTACATCTTCGATAATTCCTTAATTTCACGTGTAATTCTGCTTTGGTCGGTTTAATTGATAACTTCGCTTAGCTTACACAGCTTTAACTGATAACGTTGCGTTGCTTACACAACTCGTATCACAATAAATAATTTGCAAAAATTATGATAAAATAAAATGTCGAAATTTAATTTTCATAGCCATCACTTTATACCGGAACGACTCCAGAATCATGTATGAACCTGTCAAAAGTGGAAATAAAAAAGTTAAATTCTCTTTGTGGGAGAAGAAACAGGCAATATAATTATACATATCACAGCAGTGCTAATGTATTAAGATAAACACAAAGTTGAATGCAGCTAAAATCACGCGCTTTGTGATCGCAGAATGCTTCTTGTTACTCAAATGTATGTATATTTCACTCTTAACTCTCCCTGCATATTGTAACATTCATCTCAAAAAAATATTTCGGAAGAAATCACCAATTTTGTTATTAATTATCTTAAATATACCAGTACAGACGAAAATATCCCTCTTTATTCATCATTTCAGCTGTGGGGGTCTCCTAACATTTTCATTTCGAATTTATTTCATTCACTTTTCTATTACTTTTCCACACGAGTCATAAAAAAAATTGATGTCCAAACTCACAACTTCCTTAAATTGACGGTGGTGACAGCAAACACCTTATTTCACCCTAGCACTTCTACAATAATCACAAGGATTCGTTTTGAGGTATTTCCGATAATTTCCGGTCTCACATAATCCTCCGACATGTTGAACAGCAATAACAAGAAAGAAATAATACATTAAATTGGCATTGGCATTTTATTATTATAATATTATATTATCATAATACTGTGTCATCATAATATTATATTACTATTATATTATAGTTCAGTATGCTATCGTCTGATGTTGCATGGCTACAGCTGACAGAAAACAAATCTGAAACGTAAAGCTATAGAACTATTTCTGTATAGCCCATTGCTTCTTATATGTACTTACATGATAGACATATCTTCTATCAAAGTTGTCGTCTCAGTTTAAAGCCTAATCTTTATGACCCTATTATAAATGCAGGTAAATATACTCTTAATAATAAAAACCACTGAGTGTTATTTATGGTTCAAGTAAGAGGTAAAAGTAATCCATATCAGCCAAAGATTGTATTATTCGTCAAAATGAGTTAATATTTTAGTAATTTTAAACTCTGAATGTACTTTTCAAAAAACTGAACAAGTAATGTTATAGGTAAGTTCTGTTGGTGTCTGAATCGAAGGTAGTTTTCTGGATTTTCTGGTACAAAAGGAAATTCTCTTCCACATGACTTGGCTACTATTCCAACTCTTTAAAACCAAGTCGGTCTGGACATATATTGATATATCAATATGATATATTTTTCTGAAAAGATATCTCAAAACAAATATAAAATTAGTTACACTAGGGCCAAACTCATCCGTGATTATTAGGGCCTAAATTGTTGCATCTAGAATAACGGAAGGGAGAAAACTCGTCTATCCTTAAATGTAATTTTATTACTGGACTGTTTTCAGGACGCTATGGACAAATTTTGGTCATTGAGAAAATAAAGAAATGACTTTGTCATTTTTCCTTATCCTTGCTGTATCGAGTGTTTTTTTTATATTTTAACAAAATGCTTCATATTAAATTGAAATTATGACTATGCCCCTAACTCAAGACAGTCAAGAAAAACCTCATAATTTATCAACTATCGAAAGAACGATTTACTGTTATTGTTTTTATACACTGGAATGAATGCATATTTATTTGACTTGCTGGAATCCGATGACTATTCTAATTGGAGTAATCTTTTTATTTATTCATTAATCTATTTTTGAATTCAAGGTAATGATCTAACTGTTATTCCAATATTTCCTTTCTCGATCTGACTGGATATTGCTAGTAAGAGCAGCTTGATTTTACGATTACAAAAAAAATCTGAAGTTTCTGAAATATCTTGTCCTGAATAAATTTGATAGATTAATAATTGATAATATTTTAGTGTTATTTCTCATAAGAAAATAAGGTCAGATTTGTATATGTATCAAAAAAGATACTGTGCTTTAATTAATTGTTAATAAGTGAAAACGTACAATTCAAAATGTTCTTCTCCAAGTCAAATAATTAGACAATGTTTGAGAAAAAAATCAAATGATATAGATGATTAAATTGTAACCCATTTCTTTTGGAGGATTGGTGGAAGATCTGATCCGTTACGCATATTTTCATCAGTACAGACTAGGCATCAACGTCACAAGAACTTAATAGTATTGCAGAATAATGCCTGAAGGAAGGCGTTGCAGATCTTCGCCATCTCTTGCAGCGTCAGTGACGGAATCAACACTTGGCATCGACGTCGTTCCAGGTCATTTTACACGTGTTCTATAGTGGTAGATGAGACGAGTAGCGTGTTGTCAAGTATTACCCTGTTGTAGCGTGATGTGACGTCACGGGGCATTAAATGAGATGGCGCTATGTTAACGTTACAGAATGATGACGGTGGGTTGAAACATAATGTACTGCTGGGCACCGAAGTCGACGTACAGAGATACTGCAATCAGTCCAGCTTGATGGTTGATTCCAAATACGATCTTATACAATGGTCAATCGTGTCCAAATTAAAGTGTTGAACCTTTCGTGAAGGACAGTCCCTATTATGTACTCTTCCTAAGATCTGCAATTACAAGTTTCCTACTGCAGATTTTGACCACATTTTCAACACAATCATGTCACCATTCTTGTTGGAACATGGAATTTGACAAATGTATACCTGTATTTAGCCAGTATATATTGTTCTTGAAATAGTTCTACATTTAAACAACAGGTTATCAGTTATTTATTTAGTTGTATATTATTACACAATTAGTTGATCTTTACACAATTCTCTATAGTAAACATTTTTTATATCATCAGTAGATAATAAAGATTTTCTGTTCCTTACAATTTTGCCAGTAAAATATAGAAATATACAAATTTGTTAAAAACTTTTTTCATCATTGCAATGATGATTAAAAAATCTTATATAACAAATAGAGAAGATTACACTTTTCCAGTAATAACTTTTGTATATTTTAACCAACGCAAGCGATGCTTTCTAGTCACTGCATATATTTTCATGATCAAACGAAAATGAAATTTGAATAAGTTGGTTTTTGCAGAAAACAGCTTTACAATGTTGGAATATATCGGAAATATACAAATACTTTGTCAAACATATATGTGATATTAATCGAGTATCATTAAATATGTATTTAGAAAACAGAGCTTCACATACTAAACAGGAAACATTAAATTTAGCAATTAAAAGGAAGCTTATTAAGCTCAAGATTTAAATCTAATGCATTTGATATGAAGTACAAACAAACAACATTTTAATCGTTCATAATGACAGAAAAGGATGGACTCTCTTGTCTTTTTTCAATTTTCAAAAATTGTATTTAATAAATTCAAATGAAAATCTAACTATAGATTATTATATCCATTTATCATCATGCACATGTATCTACTACTTACTGCACATTAACTCACTCATCAACATTCACACCCACTTACACTCACATAGCAAACTTACGTGTACTTAACAAAATACTCACACACACATTATTAACTTGATGGAAGTTGAAATGTAAAGATACAAATACATTCTACTACACTAAGATAACAAGGATAGAGTGCTGAAGAGTAATGCATTGTACTGTTTTTTTTTACCATAATCCACTGTTAGCATTCATACTAATTCAATAGTATTTTTGAATGACTCAGAATATTATTAAAATATCAAAATACTTATGAAAAAAGAAATGAATGATCATTTGCTTTTTTTCTTTGTGTAATGATTCGAGTACATTTATTCCCAGAATCGATTGTAATATGTTGTTGTGTAAATGGTTACAGAGTATCATTCCACTGATAATCAACCCTCTCCCTAACCTTATCCTACTTACACAGTTATCTGCAATTATAACAATGGAAGTACACAACTCATACATAATACACATGTATATGTAACAATCATTTGATAATTCAAGATGAATACGAATATAAACATGTACAAAAAGAAACATATTAAGACCTACCATCATTTTTATTTCGCGTGAGAAGTGAAGTGTGAATTTAAATGGCGTATTTTTAACGAAATTCACATCAATAATAAACAAACGTATTATTACATTAATCAAAGAACCAATACCACAAATTTCAAAGACAATATCCGGTTTCAAACTCTTCCAAATTTTTCTTCTAAAAACTACCGATATAATAGTTTTGATGCCCAGTATTTGACTCATAAGTTATTATGAAACATTGTACTTTTCTTTTATTGTTCAGGATAAAGCCATATAAAATAACCGTTAACTTAGGAACATCGACTGTTTTATCGGCGGATAAAAGACAGTTCTGTCAAAAGGATTATCGCTCATGTATCATAAAAGAACTTACTCCATATATATAAACTTTTTTTTTCAATTTATTTTTGTAGCTACATGAACACTGGTTAATATACGCATGATATATATCTATAATTCTGAGAATTAAAATAATCATGTATGCATTTTTTATATATGAAACATAGTCCTGTAAATTGTCTATAATACAATTAATACATGAAGGATCGATATGTTGTTGATTTCTATTCAAAGTTATGCTTTGATATGAATGAAAACTTTTTGTCAAGATAAAAATGTATACATATATATATATGTACATTTGGTATACATGATTCAACCACGTTTTAAAACACAACAATGTTTCCCGTATCATTATCGAAGGACACCGCTGTCGGTATTCCATCGTGACCTTTTGGTTTCTGTGGAAGTTCTAGCTTCTCTGATCTGCCTCCTCCTCGTAACATGTACAGCATATTTCTCTCCTGGTCAATAACATAGTAATTTGAAGAGGAATCCTCCGAGCACATTCCAGGAGTGAAGCTTGTATAAAGCTCTCCTTCATCCTCTTCTGGCTTAAATTTGTCAGTGTACTTTCTGGTTTCGTCATAGATTTTGAGCTCTCTGGTACCGACATCGGAGACAAGGATTTTCCCTGTGTTACTGACCATCACATACATAGGGTGTACAAACAGAGGGTCTTTCCCCACTGCAGAAATGATTCTCTTCTTTTTTCCCGTCTTAGGACAAAACACAAGGATATTTGCCTCGTCACACACGTATACGAGTCCAACTCTTGATATGGAAATGCCTTGTGGTCTCCTAAGTTTTCCAACCAACACTTTCAGGAATTCTCCTTCGGAACTATACACTCGGACACTTCCGTCCCCGGTTCGTTTTCCTGAAAAATTCGATGTTGGTTTTAGTTAAGAAATTATTAATAAGCAATAACTAATATTTTTCAATGTTGGACGATCGATTATATTGTTTCAACCAGTCTCATATATATTTTCATTTCATTCCTTAAAGTATAATTCTTATATCGGTTTGTAACTATCACAGCAATTTATCTGCCCTGATTCCACAGATATCAGTTTAAAATTTAATTTTGTTTTGCTACAGACGAGGCAAAACAATGTTTTCATTAAATACATGAAACATATTACTCACATCGAAGTTTTTTTGTTTTTGTTTTTAGAATCCAAAGGCTTCAAAGTACAAATATCATATCTAATTTATATAAAAAAAAATATTTTTTTGAATTCATATTTGATTTACGACTTTATTACTGCCTTGTAATTGGATTCAATGTCGTTATGAATGACAGAGATTTGCATGCGTGCTATTTCTTTTGTATTTTAATTCTTTACTAATGATACGGCTTGATGTAATGAATTATTAAATACCAACAATGCAATCCGTCATATGGGAAAACGATTATAACGGCGTATCGTCACTGTTTCTATGCTCACAACACTGTATGGTATTTATCGTACATTGAATCACATATTTTCCTGATTGTACTGGCATTGCCGCGCAAATGCAAATATTTGTTTATTTACCTTGATCAGTAATGTACATCGGCGTTGAAGACTCTCCACGCTGCTGACTTGCGATGTCAAACGGATGAACCACATCTGTGATTGTCCTGTAGAAATTTCCATTCTGTCTAAACATTTTCACATTGTTATCGTCAGTAACAAAGGTGTAAAAGCTCCCTTGGTAATCATGAACAACTGTGAATCCAGAGGGCCGAAATGGGAGAAACACACGGTGAATCAATCTCTGGGGGAATGCTGAATTATCATTTAATATCGAGACGGATTTCCTGAATGTCCCTGAAAATGGAGATAATGGAGGGGGATTGTAGTGACGCTTCTGATTGTCATCCTTCTCTTTCGGAAACTCCGGCTGGTGTTTTTCTTTTCCAATGGTGTCATCATAAAGGTCATCATCCATGTCATAGTAGATTTGCTCATCTGCCTTTTCAGCTGTCGAGGGATTTTGTGGCTTTGGTCGAGGAGGAAGTGGAGGACGAGGATTAGGAGAAATGTTTTTATAAGGACTGCCTGATTCTTCCTCTCTAATGTTTGGGTTCAGAACTTTTGGTTTAACTGGAATTGGTGGCGGAGGTGCTGGTTGTAATAAAGCCGTAGATGAATTTTCGTTCATATCAAAAGAAACAAAATCGGAAGTATATTCCTCTTCCTCTGTAATGGGTACTTCATTTATCTTTACATTTCCCAACTGAAGTTTCAATAGCTCTTTCAAGACTGTTTCATTCTTGGAGAATTCAATGGTCTGGTATTCAGGAATAGGCTTGTTTTCTCCCCGCAGAGCAAAGGACGATTGTTTAATCAGCCTCTTGGCTTTTCTGCAGAACTCTGTGGTTCCATCATTTTTAAATTTTTCTATCTTATCACTGATGAAACAGAACTCATTTATCCTATCTTTGATATGCTCTTGCCTTTCTGTCAGCTGTTTAACATACTCATCTGATTTTTCCTCGAGAGGTTGAAGCATTTCCTCTTTTTTCCTGTGAATTTGTGCAAACATTTCTTCAGCTACTTCTTCAATATTGTCTTTGATGGTTTCTCTTTGTTCAACTTGTTTTTCAATCATTTCCTGTAGTTTTTCCTCTTTTTCTCTGTCGTCCTTTTCTCTTTGGAGTAAATCATTTTTCTTTTCATTGAGTAACTGCGCAAGATTCTTCGTGTGCTGGGATATCTGTACTTTCAAATGTGAAGAATGGATGCTGCATTTTTCACAAATGAGTTCATCATCACAATCTACACAAACAAAAACTAGTTTCTGACCATGAATATCACATATTTCAATCGGCAATTTAGACTCATGTTTCGGGGACAACTTCAACTGGTTAGGGTTATCATCAACTTGCGCATACTGATAATCATCTTCGTCGTTGCTATTGCCTTCCTTATCGTCTTCTTCATCTACAATATGGCCGCAGCTTGCGACCTTTTGAATAGATTGCAGCAGATGTACTATTTCCGTAGCAACAGGGTAATTTTCTGCTTTCCCTGATTTTGGATTCATAGGTCGCTTACAGGTCGGACATGAAGACGTATTTTTCATGTGTTTTCCTATACAAAGGAGACAGAAAATATGCCCACATTCTATTCGCCGTGGATCCGATAGTTCCAACTTACAGATACCACATTCCGTAATGGCTTGTAGTTTCGTGTAGTCTTTTTTCTTCCTGGATGCCATGCTTGTTGACCTGTAAAGTAACATATTTTCTTCAATTCATGTTGAATATTTTTGATATCTTTGTCATCTTATTTAGTATATGTACCCTAGCATCAATGTAATTATTCACTGCATTGCTTGTTCATCTTAATTGACGGATATGTCTTTTTCAGTTATTACATATAATGGTATATCAAATACCATCTGTAACACAATTTTGTTTTAAGCAAGTATGTTTCAAGCTTTGACGATAAAGGGTGACGATATGCTAGATCGGGGCCTAGATATATGCGTGATGTCATTTAGTATACTTGTTGGTTCTGTAACTGTTTACAGTACCAAATACGTTATTTTGTTTTGAACATATCGGATAAAATAAAGTTACTTCAAGCAAATTTTTTTTTAATTAACCGGTGTTCAACAACGACGAATTAAAACATTTGATAGATGAAATAAACGTGCATAGTTATTTAACTTTAGGTTGGTCTGTATGGAGACGTGCTGCTCGTTCACTTTTTGTTGAAAATGAAAGTAACACATCAAACGAAGAAAACATTTTTACAAATAATGGAAAGAAACATGGTAACAATTAAATTAATGCTTGGTTTTACAGTTTTTGTCCAAAGATATCAGTACTAATGTTCAGTCAGAAATAGGAGAAAAACAAAAGCCTGTGTAAACAACAATTCATTTAAATTTGTAAAATTATCATAAATAGTGGAGTCTGCTTGACAGCTGACAACATTATACACCCTTCCAAACATGTTAAGTGTTACATAACATTTTAAAGTATCTATAACATTCAATCTACGCTTGGCGGCATATCTAGATCGCCTACACGTATACAGCGAGTAGGTACGCAGTGAGCAGGAGGACTCAGATTACAAATTTCAAAGGCTAGTGTTATATTTTTATGGGATTTCGGTTTAATTATATTACAAATTATTACATACTACAAGTTAATTACCAGCAGTGCATTATTAAGAGGCGGTTATTTAGTTAAAATTCTATAATACAACACAGATTGGGGCTCACTTTTATGATTTCACAACGCCATACCGGTTACGGGGTCGGAATTTTGAGTCTGTTAGGCAATACGGGTAAAGGTTCGGTTTAGTGAGTCTGTAATATTTCTGATTCTGAACGGTAATATTGGTTGTGGGTAAGCGTTCTGAATCTGAAAGGTAATGCGAATTAAAGGTCGGCTTTGTAAGTCTATAAGGTGATATGGGTATGATTAAACCAGGTAAATATGTCTTAAGGTCAGCTTTAAGAAGTCGAAAAGATAATCAAGATTAATTTGTCAATTTTTCATTTTTTCTTTTTTGTCAATAAGGTAATAAAGGTCCAAGGTCGGCTTTGTGGGTCTTTTTTTTTCAAATATGAAATGGATTTTTCATTCATCACTAAACCGCAAGTTCCATTTTTGTGATGAGTTAGGTAATATTCAATTATGGCTTAAGGAAGGGTTTATTGAGTCTATTTTGGCAAACGAGTTAAGGGTCGGATTTATTGCTATTTCTAGTAATTTGAGTTAAAGGGGCCAAAAGCTAGATTGCGTTGTTTTTCCTATGCGTTTGATTTCAAACATTGTTATAGCTTAAAATTAGACTCTTCACAAAATTATAACACAATCTGACAGAAATTGATAAAGGTTATCAGTTTTAAACTAACGCGAATCGACACTCGCTGCTGTGTCTACCACCCATCATTGTTTTGATCGGAGATAGCTGAGCTCATCGTGTGACCTTTCGGAGCCTCGGTATAATTCGCCGTTTTGATATGATTTCTTACTATGTATGATTATGTAATTAGCCAAAACTTAATTTGCCAGTCATTTTTTAATTCTTACTTTATAAAATGGCCTGTTTTTCACACTATACGCTTAACAGAGCGAAATAAATGAAGTTGGGTCGATCATATTTTATTTTAATTCTTTGACGTTGTTAATAAAATGGTTATGCAAACTTCAAATTTTTTATAATTAGCAGAAAGTACACAATTTTGAACAGGTATTTAAATATTATTATACTTTTTATCAGTTATGAAATGAATATCTAACAATTTGGTATCTTTAAGGGTCGGCTTCGAGGGTTTATAAAGTAATTTGAGTAAACGGCCGGCTTTGTGAGTCTATCAAGTAATTAACTTAAGGACCGGCTTTGTGAGTCTATCAAGTAATTTGAGTTAAGGGTTGGCTTTGTGAGTTTATTAAGTAATTAAATTTAAAGACCGGCTTTGTGAGTCTATCATATAACTTGAGGTAAGACTCAGCTTTGTGAGTCTATTGTGTAATTTGAGTTAAAGGTCGGCTTTGTGAGTATAATGTAGAATATATTTCGTTGTAGGTAGAGATTCGTTTGCATTTTCTGCTGTGATGTACTAAATCTGATTGTATATGGTTTTACTTTATGATGAGTTATACTCCGTGAATAAATATCAAATACATACAGTAATATTCTAAGTAATTACACGACAACGATGTTGAAAACGTGCATTCCCCGTTGTAACATTACTAGAAATCAGCTACCTTCTAAGTACGTAGCCACCACCAGTGGTATACCGTCACGTGACGTCTAACAAGACTATCTGATTAAAATAAGAAAGGTAGTGTGACACAAATGAAGAAAAATATTGTCAATTTTAATGCGTAACGGGTTTGTCATGATATATGAATACAGTCATCTATGAGTTCTAATAGTTGTCACTCAAGGGCCTTCTTTGAGCACGCCATCATGTTTAATAAACTGTCCACGTTGTAAAATTACTTGACATCAACTGCAAGAGGATAAAATAGTTAACATTCTACACATCAAACTAAACACTGAGTGTAAGGACAGTATGCGTAAGGTTTACTACGAACAAGATCTACCCAATGAAATGCACTCATCCATAACCATGACGTCTGGCTAGTTAAACACAGGGGAATTTTCTTCCGGGAGATTCCATTATTTTTGTTTCGATTTTGGTTACATCAAATGTTATAACATTTGCACCATTGCTCCCGTTAAATAACGATAACTAAAACCATCTGCTTTCGATGACGTAGCCTAATATTACTTAGCTCGTAGTTAAATGAAGTTTTCAAGAAGATCAAAGGAATGGGCAAGCAGATGAAAATGACTGTACTAGCAATATGAATTATAGTACATATTTATTAAAAACAGATACTAAAATTCTGTACATGTATTTTTAAGACAGAATCAAATCTGATGTAAAATGCAGTTCTGCATTTATGTATATACATATTGATTAAGTACTTTCGGTTTTGGCATGCATAGCATATAAATCATAAAAAAACACGTCTTTTCATATTTTGTTTCCAAATGTTACATCAAATATGATAGGGATTTAAAAAAAAAAATACATACCTTAATTTAAACACAACACTGATAACTTTGAAAGGTTACGTTTTCCTCGCCCCTACCTTATAGTACGTAGACACCACCTATGAGGATACAGTCACGTGACGTTTAACAAGGGAGATAACCTATCTGATTAAAATAAGAAAGGTAGTGTGACACAAATGAAGAACATTATTTAATGCGACCCGTTTAATAAACTGTTAGCAAGCTGATTTGTACTAGTAGACAAAATCGTGAGAAAAGTCTAGTCAAATCACTGAGAGTGCCAGTGTTGGGTATGCCAGTTGATTTATACTTGTAGAAAAAATATCGGAAAAGTCTCGACAAATAACTGGCAGTTTTGGATTTGCTAGTTGATGGAGGCTGTTTGGTATCTCATCATATCGCCATATCCATTAATATATTTAAACTGTGTTTACCACTGCAGTAGCGTGAAAGCAGGGGGTCATACTCTTACATAGGTCATCGTGTGAAAAATTTAAGTATTGTATATTTAACTAGCCTTACTTCCTCTAAGTTAAAAAAAAGATATCAACACTGAAATATGTAAACCTAAACATAATGTATTTATTGCAAATATTGTACCTATGAGATGGTATTCATTTGGTATGTGTGAATATATATACTACAAACATTAATACGAGATACATGTAGAGAATTCTGATGAACATACTTACATCGTTACTGAAATATGTGTATGTTTTCCTAAGGCACAGCAAAAACTGATTAAACACCAGTATGTGTGCACGCACTTGAGGATTCAGCCTGAGAAAAAATACATTCAAATGAAATATCCTTAAAATACTATTGAGTAAAATGAATGAATGTTTGATGGGGACAGACATATATGCGGTTACCCCAGAACTGTACATAAAACTGTCTAGCATACTACAATCTATGGGATCAACTCATCAGCTCATGAAAGTAATTCGAGCACATGTTGTAATGGCAGCTTATGTCGTGTCTTTAGATTTAGTGGATAATAAATATACCTTTACGTAATAAAAATATATTGATAACACTCCTTAACATTAAAACATCAGTTATATTGACATCAAATAGGACTGTTTGACTTAATAATTATTCTAAATACAGTCAAACTTCTATGAATCGAACTTCGATTATTCGAATTTCTCGATGTATCTAAGGTTTTTTTTCCGGTTCCAAATTTTATCCCTATATATTACAACTAACCTACCCCTTTATGAATCGAAAGTTTTTCACGAACCATAATTATTGATCACATAGTCACTGGCACTTCATGATTCGAACAAAAACACTTACCTGCATTGTACAGGTATTTTCGCCCAGCGGCAAAATTTCACACATTACAGCAAAGACTTTTACTTGCAATCGTTAGTTCTGTGTTACGAGGTTAATTAATGACAGGACACAGATTAGAATTTGACTGCTTCCTTACAAGTCAGGATATTAAATCAGAGATAATGTCGTGTGATGTTCAACGTCGCCATTATGGTTGGTTATGACATTTACTTCGGTCTACTTTAAGGAATTTTGAAATAAAAATCGGGGGAAATACTGTCACTTGTATTATAATTTTACTCGTTCCCAAAGCGTTACTTTTTAGCATTAAACATGAGAAACACGTTCATTACTGTTTCAATCATGCGTTTTCCGGTTGATTCAGGCTAGCTATGGTTAGAACAACGGCAAACACTCTTGATATTTCTTTGACCGAAGATGTGTGCTGTTAGTCATGAAATTAATTTGCTTTCTTTTAAATTCATTTGTGTTCATAATTTTATGTATCAGTCTTAAAATAATAACTGTAACACGTGAAAACTACTTCAATCCTACATTACTACGTTACATTTATAATCGAACCGTAAAATACAGATACTGTGTGACATGAAGGATCGATTTGTTGTTGATTTCTATTCAAAGTAATGAAAACTTTTTGTCAAGATAAATATATACATATATATATATGTACATTTGGTATACATGATTCAACCATGTTTTAAAACACAACAATGTTTCCCGTATCGTTATCGAAGGACACCGCTGTCGGTATTCCATCGTGACCTTTTGGTTTCTGTGGAAGTTCTAGCTTCTCTGATCTGCCTCCTCCTCGTAACATGTACAGCATATTTCTCTCCTGGTCAATAACATAGTAATTTGAAGAGGAATCCTCCGAGCACATTCCAGGAGTGAAGCTTGTATAAAGCTCTCCTTCATCCTCTTCTGGCTTAAATTTGTCAGTGTACTTTCTGGTTTCGTCATAGATTTTGAGCTCTCTGGTACCGACATCGGAGACAAGGATTTTCCCTGTGTTACTGACCATCACATACATAGGGTGTATAAACAGAGGGTCTTTCCCCACTGCAGAAATGATTCTCTTCTTTTTTCCCGTCTTAGGACAAAACACAAGGATATTTGCCTCGTCACACACGTATACGAGTCCAACTCTTGATATGGAAATGCCTTGTGGTCTCCTAAGTTTTCCAACCAACACTTTCAGGAATTCTCCTTCGGAACTATACACTCGGACACTTCCGTCCCCGGTTCGTTTTCCTGAAACATTCGATGTTGGTTTTAGTTAAGAAATTATTAATAAGCAATAACGAATATTTTCAATGTTGGACGATCGATTATATTGTTTCAACCAGTCTCATGTATATTTTCATTTCATTCCTTAAAGTATAATTCTTATATCGGTTTGTAACTATCACAGCAATTTATCTGCCCTGATTCCACAGATATCAGTTTAAAATTTAATTTTGTTTTGCTACAGACGAGGCAAAACAATGTTTTCCATTAAATACATGAAACATATTACTCACATCGAAGTTTTTTGTTTTTGTTTTTAAAGTACTAATATCATATTTAATTGATATCAAAATGAAATATTTTTTTGAATTCATATTTGATTTACGACTTTATTACTGCCTTGTAATTGGATTCAATGTCGTTATGAATGACAGAGATTTGCAT
The DNA here is from genome assembly GCF_031769215.1 of Ylistrum balloti. Taxonomy (NCBI): domain Eukaryota; kingdom Metazoa; phylum Mollusca; class Bivalvia; order Pectinida; family Pectinidae; genus Ylistrum; species Ylistrum balloti. Next base: position 878,763 of record NW_026782271.1, on the reverse strand, counting down.
GCGTGCTATTTCTTTTGTATTTTAATTCTTTAATAATGATACGGTTTGATATAATGAATTATTAAATACCAACAATGCAATCCCCCATACGGGAAAACTATTATAACGGCGTACCGTCACTGCTTCTATGCTCACAACACTGTATGGTATTTATTGTACATTGAATCACATATTTTCCTGGCTATACTGGCATTGCCGAGCAAATGAAATATTTGTTTATTTACCTTGATCAGTAATGTACATCGGCGTTAAAGACTCTCCACGCTGCTGACTTGCGATGTCAAACGGATGAACCACATCTGTGATTGTCCTGTAGAAATTTCCATTCTGTCTAAACATTTTCACATTGTTATCGTCAGTAACAAAGGTGTAGCAGCTCCCTTGGGAATCATGAACAACTGTGAATCCAGAGGGCCGAAATGGGAGAAACACACGGTGAATCAATCTCTGGGGGAATGCTGAATTATCATTTAATATCGAGACGGATTTCCTGAATGTCCCTGAAAATGGAGATAATGGAGGGGGATTGTAGTTACGCTTCTGATTGTCATCCTTCTCTTTCGGAATCTCCGGCTGGTGTTTTTCTTTTCCAGTGGTGTTATCATAAAGGGTATCACCCACTTCATTGTAGATTTGCTCATCTGCCTTTTCAGCTGTCGAGGGATTTTGTGGCTTTGGTCGAGGAGGAAGTGGAGGACGAGGATTAGGAGAAATGTTTTTATAAGTACTGACTGATTCTTCTTCTCTAATGTCTGGGTTTACAACTTTGTTTACTTTTGGTTTAACTGGAATTGGTGGCGGAGGTGCTGGTTGTGATAAAGCCGTAGATGAATTTTCGTACATATCAAAAGAAACAAAATCGGAAGTATATTCCTCTTCCTCTGTAATGGGTACTTCATTTATCTTTACATTTCCCAACTGAAGTTTCAATAGCTCTTTCAAGACTGTTTCATTCTTGGAGAATTCAATGGTCTGGTATTCAGGAATAGGCTTGTTTTCTCCCCGCAGAGCAATGGTCGATTGTTTAACCAGCCTCTTGGCTCTTCTGCAGAACTCTGTGGTTCCATCATTTTTAAGTTTTTCTATCTTATCACTGATGAAACAGAACTCATTTATCCTATCTTTGATATGTTCTTGCCTTTCTGTCAGCTGTTTAACATACTCATCTGATTTTTCCTCGAGAGGTTGAAGCATTTCCTCTTTTTTCCTGTGAATTTGTGCAAACATTTCTTCAGCTACTTCTTCAATATTGTCTTTAATGGTTTCTCTTTGTTCAACTTGTTTTTCAATCATTTCCTGTAGTTTTTCCTCTTTTTCTCTGTCGTCCTTTCCTCTTTGGAGTAAATCATTTTTCTTTTCATTGAGTAACTGCGCAAGATCCTTCGTGTGCTGGGATATCTGTACTTTCCTGTGTGAAGAATGGATGCTGCATTTTTCACAAATGAGTTCATCATCACAATCTACACAAACAAAAACTAGTTTCTGACCATGAATATCACATATTTCAATCGGCAATTTAGACTCATGTTTCGGGGACAACTTCAACTGGTTAGGGTTATCATCAACTTGCGCATACTGATAATCATCTTCGTCGTTGCTATTGCCTTCCTTATCGTCTTTTTCATCTACAATATGGCCGCAGCTTGCGACCTTTTGAATAGATTGCAGCAGATGTACTATTTCCGTAGCAATAGGGTAATTTTCTGCTTTCCCTGATTTTGGATTCATAGGTCGCTTACAGGTCGGACATGAAGACGTATTTTTCATGTGTTTTCCTATACAAAGGAGACAGAAAATATGCCCACATTCTATTCGCCGAGGATCCGATAGTTCCAACTTACAGATACCACATTCCGTAATGGCTTGTAGTTTCGTGTAGTCTTTTTTCTTCCTGGATGCCATTGCTTGTTGACCTGTAAAGTAACATATTTTCTTCAATTCATGTTGAATATTTTTGATATCTTTGTCATCTTATTTAGTATATGTACCCTAGCATCAATGTAATTATTCACTGCCTTGCTTGTTCATCTTAATTGACGGATATGTCTTTTTCAGTTATTACATATAATGGTATATCAAATACCATCTGTAACACAATTTTGTTTTAAGCAAGTATGTTTCAAGCTTTGACGATAAAGGGTGACGATATGCTAGATCGGGGCCTAGATATATGCGTGATGTCATTTAGTATACTTGTTGGTTCTGTAACTGTTTACAGTACCAAATACGTTATTTTGTTTTGAACATATCGGATAAAATAAAGTTACTTCAAGCAAATTTGTTTTTTAATTAACCGGAGTTCAACAACGACGAATTAAAACATTTGATAGATGAAATAAACGTGCATAGTTATTTAACTTTAGGTTGGTCTGTATGGAGACGTGCTGCTCGTTCACTTTTTGTTGAAAATGAAAGTAACACATCAAACGAAGAAAACATTTTTACAAATAATGGAAAGAAACATGGTAACAATTAAATTAATGCTTGGTTTTACAGTTTTTGTCCAAAGATATCAGTACTAATGTTCAGTCAGAAATAGGAGAAAAACAAAAGCCTGTGTAAACAACAATTCATTTAAATTTGTAAAATTATCATAAATAGTGGAGTCTGCTTGACAGCTGACAACATTATACACCCTTCCAAACATGTTAAGAGTTACATAACATTTTAAAGTATCTATAACATTCAATCTACGCTTGGCGGCATATCTAGATCGCCTACACGTATACAGCGAGTAGGTACGCAGTGAGCAGGAGGACTCAGATTACAAATTTCAAAGGCTAGTGTTATATTTTTATGGGATTTCGGTTTAATTATATTACAAATTATTACATACTACAAGTTAATTACCAGCAGTGCATTATTAAGAGGCGGTTATTTAGTTAAAATTCTATAATACAACACAGATTGGGGCTCACTTTTATGATTTCACAACGCCATACCGGTTACGGGGTCGGAATTTTGAGTCTGTTAGGCAATACGGGTAAAGGTTCGGTTTAGTGAGTCTGTAATATTTCTGATTCTGAACGGTAATATTGGTTGTGGGTAAGCGTTCTGAATCTGAAAGGTAATGCGAATTAAAGGTCGGCTTTGTAAGTCTATAAGGTGATATGGGTATGATTAAACCAGGTAAATATGTCTTAAGGTCAGCTTTAAGAAGTCGAAAAGATAATCAAGATTAATTTGTCAATTTTTCATTTTTTCTTTTTTGTCAATAAGGTAATAAAGGTCCAAGGTCGGCTTTGTGGGTCTTTTTTTTTCAAATATGAAATGGATTTTTCATTCATCACTAAACCGCAAGTTCCATTTTTGTGATGAGTTAGGTAATATTCAATTATGGCTTAAGGAAGGGTTTATTGAGTCTATTTTGGCAAACGAGTTAAGGGTCGGATTTATTGCTATTTCTAGTAATTTGAGTTAAAGGGGCCAAACGCTAGATTGCGTTCTTTTTCCTAAGCGTTTGATTTCAAACATTGTATAGCTTAAAATTAGACTCTTCATAACATTATCACACAATCTGACAGAAATTGATAAAGATTTTCATTTTTAAACTAACGCAAATCGACACTCGCTGCTGTGTCTACCACCCATCATTGTTTTGATCGGAGATAGCTGAGCTCATCGTGTGACCTTTCGGAGCCTCGGTATAATTCGCCGTTTTGATATGATTTCTTACTATGTATGATTATGTAATTAGCCAAAACTTAATTTGCCAGTCATTTTTTAATTCTTACTTTATAAAATGGCCTGTTTTTCACACTATACGCTTAACAGAGCGAAATAAATGAAGTTGGGTCGATCATATTTTATTTTAATTCTTTGACGTTGTTAATAAAATGGTTATGCAAACTTCAAATTTTTTATAATTAGCAGAAAGTACACAATTTTGAACAGGTATTTAAATATTATTATACTTTTTATCAGTTATGAAATGAATATCTAACCATTTGGTATCTTTAAGGGTCGGCTTCGAGGGTTTATAAAGTAATTTGAGTAAAGGGCCGGCTTTGTGAGTCTATCAAGTAATTAACTTAAGGACCGGCTTTGTGAGTCTATCAAGTAATTTGAGTTAAGGGTTGGCTTTGTGAGTTTATTAAGTAATTAAATTTAAAGACCGGCTTTGTGAGTCTATCATATAACTTGAGGTAAGACTCGGCTTTGTGAGTCTATTGTGTAATTTGAGTTAAAGGTCGGCTTTGTGAGTATAATGTAGAATATATTTCGTTGTAGGTAGAGATTCGTTTGCATTTTCTGCTGTGATGTGCTAAATCTGATTGTATATGGTTTTACTTTATGATAGAGTTATACTCCGTGAATAAATATCAAATACATACAGTAATATTCCAAGTAATTACACGACAACGATGTTGAAAACGTGCATTCCCCGTTGTAACATTACTAGAAATCAGCTACCTTCTAAGTACGTAGCCACCACCAGTGGTATACCGTCACGTGACGTCTAACAAGACTATCTGATTAAAATAAGAAAGGTAGTGTGACACAAATGAAGAAAAACATTGTCAATTTTAATGCGTAACGGGTTTGTCATGATATACGAATACAGTCATCTATGAGTTCTAATAGTTGTCACTCAAGGGCCTTCTTTGAGCACGCCATCATGTTTAATAAACTGTCCACGTTGTAAAATTACTTGACATCAACTGCAAGAGGATAAAATAGTTAACATTCTACACATCAAACTAAACACTGAGTGTAAGGACAGTATGCGTAAGGTTTACTACGAACAAGATCTACCCAATGAAATGCACTCATCCATAACCATGACGTCTGGCTAGTTAAACACAGGGGAAATTTCTTCCGGGAGATTCCATTCTTTTTGTTTCGATTTTGGTTACATCAAATGTTATAACATTTGCACCATTGCTCCCGTTAAATAACGATAACTAAAACCATTTGCTTTCGATGACGTAGCCTAATATTACTTAGCTCGTAGTTAAATGAAGTTTTCAAGAAGATCAAAGGAATGGGCAAGCAGATGAAAATGACTGTACTAGCAATATGAATTATAGTACATATTTATTAAAAACAGATACTGAAAATTCTGTACATGTATTTTTAAGACAGAATCAAATCTGATGTAAAATGCAGTTCTGCATTTATGTATATACATATTGATTAAGTACTTTCGGTTTTGGCATGCATAGCATATAAATCATAAAAAAACACGTCTTTTCATATTTTGTTTCCAAATGTTACATCAAATTTGATAGGGATTTTAAAAAAATACATACCTTAATTTAAACACAACACTGATAACTTTGAAAGGTTACGTTTTCCTCACCCCTACCTTATAGTACGTAGACACCACCTATGAGGATACAGTCACGTGACGTTTAACAAGGGAGATAACCTATCTGATTAAAATAAGAAAGGCAGTGTGACACAAATGAAGAACATTATTTAATGCGACCCGTTTAATAAACTGTTAGCAAGCTGATTTGTACTAGTAGACAAAATCGTGAGAAAAGTCTAGTCAAATCACTGAGAGCGCCAGTGTTGGGTATGCCAGTTGATTTATACTTGTAGAAAAAATATCGGAAAAGTCTCGTCAAATAACTGGCAGTTTTGGATTTGCTAGTTGATGGAGGCTGTTTGGTATCTCATCATATCGCCATATCCATTAATATCTTTAAACTGTGTTTACCACTGCAGTAGTGTGAAAGCAGGGGGTCTTACTCTTACATAGGTCATCGTGTGAAAAATTGAAGTATTGTATATTTAACTAGCCCTACTTCCTCTAAGTTAAAAAAAGATATCAACACTGAAATATGTAAACCTAAACATAATGTATTTATTGCAAATATTGTACCTATGAGATAGTATTCATTTGGTATGTGTGAATATATATATATATATATATACTACAAACATTAATACGAGATACATGTAGAGAATTCTGATGAACATACTTACATCGTTACTGAAATATGTGTATGTTTTCCTAAGGCACAGCAAAAACTGATTAAACACCAGTATGTGTGCACGCACTTGAGAATTCAGCCTGAGAAAAAATACATTAAAATGAAATATCCTTAAAATACTATTGAGTAAAATGAATGAATGTTTGATGGGGACAGACATATATGCGGTTACCCCAGAACTGTACATAAAACTGTCTAACATACTACAATCTATGGGATCAACTCATCAGCTCATGAAAGTAATTCGAGCACATGTTGTAATGGCAGCTTATGTCGTGTCTTTAGATTTAGTGGATAATAAATATACCTTTACGTAATAAAAATATATTGATAACACTCCTTAACATTAAAACATCAGTTATATTGACATCAAATAGGACTGTTTGACTTAATAATTATTCTAAATACAGTCAAACTTCTATGAATCGAACTTCGATTATTCGAATTTCTCGATGTATCTAAGGTTTTTTTTCCGGTTCCAAATTTTATCCCTATATATTACAACTAACCTACCCCTTTATGAATCGAAAGTTTTTCACGAACCATAATGATTGATCACATAGTCACTGGCACTTCATGATTCGAACAAAAACACTTACCTGCATTGTACAGGTATTTTCGCCCAGCGGCAAAATTTCACACATTACAGCAAAGACTTTTACTTGCAATCGTTAGTTCTGTGTTACGAGGTTAATTAATGACAGGACACAGATTAGAAGGTGTGTTCCCTGAACGCATACATGTCTAGAACAATAGGTAGAAACATCAAAGGGAGGGTAATTATAGTCTATATCATACATGTATTATATTTACCTGAGATATTTTACCTGTGGATCTACCTGTGTTACCTGTATTAACCTGTGATAACTTGCAGAAAGAAAACTAAGATATCAATATGAAGTTCAATATTTATTAACTTTTCTTATGATAATATTACAATTGATTAAATTTAAAATACATTTAATATAAAGAAAGAACACAAAGATGCCAATATTTATGAATATATTCTATCATAATAGCACAATTACCTTTAAATAACATGTAACTTCAACTAAAATATCAAGTTCAACATGTATGAATATATTCTATCATAATATTACAATTAACTTTAAATTCAAATCAAATCTATAAGGTACAATATTTTGATCTAAAGAAAGATCAATGAACAACATATCAGCACATAACTAAAGACATATATACAGCACTAGGAAATGATAAATATATGCAGCACTACTACAAAAACTTATAAATATACAGCACCAGGAAATGACAAATATATGCAACATGACTATGAATACTAATAAATACACTGCACTTATATGTCACACTATTAGAAACTGATTGATGTTACAGCACTAACGGCATATACGAGACACTAAAGACTGATAAGTGATAACACTAATTCAATGATGAATATATAGCACTGACATAAATATCTGCAACAATGACACAACGTACAAAGTCATTCGTTTTGCTCAGAGCAAGTCTAGGCAAGACATTTCAACCCAAGTGAAGAAGCTCAGATGCTGCATCAGCGTACGCAATGATGTCTATGGTGTTGCTCTCCAGTCTCTGTTTCAGCAGGGCAAGGCGGGTGTCAATGTTTCTGTACCTCTTGGGTCGGGGTCGTCTGGTTCCATCGGCGCGTCGTTGGAGTCTTGCAATTTCGTTGGTAGCCTGAATGTCTTTGAATGTCTGGATGATCTCGAAGATGTTTGGATGGGCGTGTTGCACAATCTTCTTCAGCTTCCCGTGCCAGGCTTCTAGGTGGTTGGTGGTACGTGGTCCATCGTTGTCGTAGTGGTTCCAAACTGGTCGGTCTCCATCCACCCATTGGTCAACAAAATAGTCCGTGAATGGTGTCACGTCAGCTGGTAGGTCGGCGTACTCAATGTCCTGTAGTGCGTGAAACCAGACATCCTCAACTTGCTGCTCAGGTACCAGAGGTAGGACTGCTGCACGGCGAACCAGTCTCCTGATGTCTTCGTTGTCCCGGTATGGAAGCTGTAGTCCAGTCATCAGTGCTTTTCTCCAGACGCATTGGGTGTAGTGGAAGAAGCAGCCCTTGATATCGGTCCCTGGGAAGACGGTGCGGATTGCGTTGTGGACAGCTGTCTCAAAGTCAACGAATACTGTGTCGGGCGACATGGGTAGGTGGTTGTCTGCCATGAATGTCTTGAGTAGTGTGAAGAATCTTGTGTAGATGTGCTGACTTTTCCCGGGTAGAAGAGAGTAGACAACTGGGTACATGGATCCATCTATCTCAATGTGTATCGTGTAGATCTGATGAAAGATGTTGGGACACGTGTAGAAAGTACCATCACAGTACCATCACAGTAGATGCGGTCGGCGGTGGCGAGCTCAGCCAAGTCCTCTGATGTGGCGAAGACAAGGATTCTGTTCTGGTCACCATCGTCAATGTGTAGGAAGCGCTCTCCAGTGTTGGTTTCCGTCCATCTTCCCTCGAGATCAATGTCCTGGGTAGTGGTTGGTAGCTTTGGTGTAAGCTTGCGTCTGGCTCTGTACAGCTGTGACTTCTTGGAGTTGAAGGTGGGTATCTTCTCTACAACGGTTCTTGTCTCTTCATCCCATTCGTTGTCACGCAGTTTGCAGAGTTCCTCACTGTAGATGGTAGGGATTGGTCTGATTTCTTTCTGGCAGCGGTCAGTGATGCAGTTCATGATCTCCTTGGCTACGATGCTTGCATGGTCTCCCGGGTGATTGTGTGGTTGCCGTCCAACTCCTACTATGATGTTGTTGCGGGTGTTGATTGTAGCAAGGCAGTTGGTAATGGTGCATCTCCAGTAAGTTCTGAAAGAGAAAAAGAAGATATTAATGTCTGGTTCACATAAATGTATAGTTTGCAACACTTGAGATTTATATGTAGAAAAAAAAATCTATCAGTGTTTCAAAGCAACACTTACTGTGACTTCAAGAGTATGATGTATAAAAAATATGATTTATTATTTTCATTTATTTATTTATTCATCAATTTACTTTTTATCTCTAATTATTTCTTCCTTATTGCATACATAAGAGCAAAAAAGTCCATTGATACAATTTATGAGTTTTTGTTTCAAGGATAGAATTAACAAAATATTTCTTTTTACAAAACAACTTTTACATCAGTATTTACCTTTCTCCTCGAGATGATCTAATTCTGTACAAGTAACCATTATATGATAAGTTGTTACCCCCAAGTCTATTTCTAATGAACTTAAAATTTAACTGAGCGTTAGCCATGATTGGGAATTGAAACACTAGAAGATTTGTTGAATGATAGCAAAGTAAATTATACCAATGTGAAAAATGTGGGAGCTTATATAGTTAAAATGCATGAATAGCTTGGATACTCACCTCAAAGTGTCATGTCATCTGTAGCTTTGGTCCTATTAACTGAGTTCATCAGTTTTTTAATTGATCTTTGAGAGGTGAACAGTTTTAGATCAATTAATTTATTTAGCAAACATCATTTGAATATAAAATTTACTATACAAACACTTTTTAAAGAAAATAATCAAAATAATCATATCAAGCAGTTATTGTGATTTGAATAAATGAAATTGAATGCATGCATAATTGTGCATAAATTAAAAAATATTAAAACAAAATTGTACACAATTTATATCCTTCATCTTGTAAATTGAACATTTCTTAAATAATTTGTTTAAAGTTTATATATATAATCCATACAATTGTAATTTCTTCTTTTTTTTTTACTTGAAATAAGTCTATTATACACTATATGTCCTCATCTGTAATTTCCCACCCTAAAATCAGGATACCTGTACACTCACAGGTAAATACAGGTAACTTGTACAGGTAAATATAACTACCTACACAAGGAAACAGACTATAATCACTGTGTAAACATATCACCCAAGACATGTTTTTAAATTGTATGCGTTCGGGGATACAGCCGATTAGAATTTGACTGCTTCCTTACAAGTCAGGATATTAAATCAGAGATAATGTCGTGTGATGTTCAACGTCGCCATTATGGTTGGTTATGACATTTACTTCGGTCTACTTTAAGGAATTTTGAAATAAAAATCGGGGGAAATACTGTCACTTGTATTATAATTTTACTCGTTCCCAAAGCGTTACTTTTTAGCATTAAACATGAGAAACACGTTCATTACTGTTTCAATCATGCGTTTTCCGGTTGATTCAGGCTAGCTATGGTTAGAACAACGGCAAACACTCTTGATATTTCTTTGACCGAAGATGTGTGCTGTTAGTCATGAAATTAATTTGCTTTCTTTTAAATTCATTTGTGTTCATAATTTTATGTATCAGTCTTAAAATAATAACTGTAACACGTGAAAACTACTTCAATCCTACATTACTACGTTACATTTAAAATCGAACCGTAAAATACAGATACTGTGTGACATGAAGGATCGATTTGTTGTTGATTTCTATTCAAAGTAATGTTTTCTTATGAATGAAAACTTTTTGTCAAGATAAATATATACATATATATATATGTACATTTGGTATACATGATTCAACCATGTTTTAAAACACAACAATATTTCCCGTATCGTTATCGAAGGACACCGCTGTCGGTATTCCATCGTGACCTTTTGGTTTCTGTGGAAGTTCTAGCTTCTCTGATCTGCCTCCTCCTCGTAACATGTACAGCATATTTCTCTCCTGGTCAATAACATAGTAATTTGAAGAGGAATCCTCCGAGCACATTCCAGGAGTGAAGCTTGTATAAAGCTCTCCTTCATCCTCTTCTGGCTTAAATTTGTCAGTGTACTTTCTGGTTTCGTCATAGATTTTGAGCTCTCTGGTACCGACATCGGAGACAAGGATTTTCCCTGTGTTACTGACCATCACATACATAGGGTGTATAAACAGAGGGTCTTTCCCCACTGCAGAAATGATTCTCTTCTTTTTTCCCGTCTTAGGACAAAACACAAGTATATTTGCCTCGTCACACACGTATACGAGTCCAACTCTTGATATGGAAATGCCTTGTGGTCTCCTAAGTTTTCCAACCAACACTTTCAGGAATTCTCCTTCGGAACTATACACTCGGACACTTCCGTCCCCGGTTCGTTTTCCTGAAAAATTCGATGTTGGTTTTAGTTAAGAAATTACTAATAAGCAATAACTAATATTTTTCAATGTTGGACGATCGATTATATTGTTTCAACCAGTCTCATGTATATTTTCATTTCATTCCTTAAAGTATAATTCTTATATCGGTTTGTAACTATCACAGCAATTTATCTGCCCTGATTCCACAGATATCAGTTTAAAATTTAATTTTGTTTTGCTACAGACGAGGCAAAACAATGTTTTCATTAAATACATGAAACATATTACTCACATCGAAGGTTTTTGTTTTTGTTTTTAGAATTCAAAGGCTTCAAAGTACTAATATCATATTTAATTGATATCAAAATGAAATATTTTTTTGAATTCATATTTGATTTACGACTTTATTACTGCCTTGTAATTGGATTCAATGTCGTTATTGATGAGATTTGTATACTTGCTATTTTTTGTATTTTAATTCTTTACTAATGATACGGTTTGATGTAATGAATTATTAAATACCAACAATGCAATCCCCCATATGGGAAAACTATTATAACGGCGTACCGTCAGTGCTTCTATGCTCACAACACTGTATGGTATTTATTGTACATTGAATCACATATTTTCCTGGCTATACTGGCATTGCCGAGCAAATGAAATATTTGTTTATTTACCTTGATCAGTAATGTACATCGGCGTTAAAGACTCTCCACGCTGCTGACTTGCGATGTCAAACGGATGAACCACATCTGTGATTGTCCTGTAGAAATTTCCATTCTGTCTAAACATTTTCACATTGTTATCGTCAGTAACAAAGGTGTAGCAGCTCCCTTGGGAATCATGAACAACTGTGAATCCAGAGGGCCGAAATGGGAGAAACACACGGTGAATCAATCTCTGGGGGAATGCTGAATTATCATTTAATATCGAGACGGATTTCCTGAATGTCCCTGAAAATGGAGATAATGGAGGGGGATTGTAGTGACGCTTCTGATTGTCATCCTTCTCTTTCGGAATCTCCGGCTGGTGTTTTTCTTTTCCAGTGGTGTTATCATAAAGTGTATCACCCACTTCATTGTAGATTTGCTCATCTGCCTTTTCAGCTGTCGAGGGATTTTGTGGCTTTGGTCGAGGAGGAAGTGGAGGACGAGGATTAGGAGAAATGTTTTTATAAGTACTGACTGATTCTTCTTCTCTAATGTCTGGGTTTACAACTTTGTTTACTTTTGGTTTAACTGGAATCGGTGGCGGAGGTGCTGGTTGTGATAAAGCCGTAGATGAATTTTCGTACATATCAAAAGAAACAAAATCGGAAGTATATTCCTCTTCCTCTGTAATGGGTACTTCATTTATCTTTACATTTCCCAACTGAAGTTTCAATAGCTCTTTCAAGACTGTTTCATTCTTGGAGAATTCAATGGTCTGGTATTCAGGAATAGGCTTGTTTTCTCCCCGCAGAGCAATGGTCGATTGTTTAACCAGCCTCTTGGCTCTTCTGCAGAACTCTGTGGTTCCATCATTTTTAAGTTTTTCTATCTTATCACTGATGAAACAGAACTCATTTATCCTATCTTTGATATGTTCTTGCCTTTCTGTCAGCTGTTTAACATACTCATCTGATTTTTCCTCGAGAGGTTGAAGCATTTCCTCTTTTTTCCTGTGAATTTGTGCAAACATTTCTTCAGCTACTTCTTCAATATTGTCTTTAATGGTTTCTCTTTGTTCAACTTGTTTTTCAATCATTTCCTGTAGTTTTTCCTCATCTGCTCTGTCGTCTTCTTTTTTTTTGTAGTAACGCATCCATTTGTTTATTGATAAAGTGCTCGAGACCCTCTGCGTATTGAGATATCTGTACTTTCCTGTGTGAAGAATGGATGCTGCATTTTTCACAGATGAGTTCATCATCGCAATCTACACAAACAAAAAACAGTTTCTGCCCATGAATATCACATACTTCAATCAGCATTTTAGGCTCAGAATGCGGAGGGAAATTTAGTTGATTAGGGTTATCATCAACTTGTGCATACTGACATTCATCTTCTGCATTGTTCTTGTTATCTTTGATATGGCCGCATCTTGCGACCGTATGTAAAGACTGCAGCAGGTGTACTATTTCCGTAACAACAGGATAGTTTTCTACTTTTCCTAATTTTGGATTTAAATATTGTTTACACATCGGACATGATGACTCACGTTTCATATGATCTCTTACACAAACGAGACAGAAAATATGTCCACACTCTACTCGTCGTGGGTCAGAAAGTTCCAAGCGACAGATACCGCATTCCGTCATAGATAGAAGTTTCGTGTAGTCTTTCCTCTTCCTGGATGCCATGCTTGTTGACCTGCAAAGTGATATCGATTGAAATTGACAGTTACAGTCATTTGAAATGATACTAATATCTTTCCTAGACACAATATCAAATATTCGGGTTAAGTAAAATTACTGCAAATAAATAAGTTTTCAAAAAACTGCAGTTCAACAATCACAAACTTAAACAGACAATAGTCATAAACGTCTTGGAGGGTCTACATGAGAACTCGTGACTTTTACTGGAAATATGTTTCTCTGGTGGCTGAGCTATTTTTTTGTTTCAAAAGAGGCTCAATTTATAGAAGAGCTTATCTGAACAGGACACAACGACTTTGCAAAATTGCTTCAGATTATTTATCACGACATGTTTGTAAATACCAAGATATTTATTGACAATGTATATCGTATATACCCATCAGAATTCCGAAATCAAGGACACGACAGACCTTTCTACATCAGCTGATTCAACATGGACGGCTTTCCACCAAACTGTATGTTAAACCTAATTATTTCAGTTTCCCTATTTTTATTTTCCATTCATTGATAACAATATATCCTTGCAACCCTAACCTTTTGTATTTACATGTCACATTTGATTCAATATCCTGGAACATTTTCCCATTATTATGATTTCCGTTGTTCTTCTTTGAGAACGTGACATTACTTAGTGTAATAGTTGGATTGGTAAGATTGGAGAAAGGGAATGGAGTTAGTCGAATAGAGGGATTCAAATAATTGGCGAAAGGAGATGGATTAGTTGAATAGTGGGATTAGTAAGACTGCATAAAGGGGGTGAAGTTAGTGGGAAGTGGGATAAGTAAGATTGGATGAATTAGAAAAAGGAGCTGGAATTTGTAGATAATAGGATATAAGGGATTTAAGAAAGGTCCTTGATAAAGTGGATTATTGGGATTGGAGGAGGGAGCTAGATTTAGTATATTCATGCGATTATTGGAATTGGAGGAATTGGAAAAGGGAGACGGAATTAATAAATAAGTGAGGTTAGCTGGATTTCTTACTCAAACTCATTTGCACAAATATAAATATAGTTTCTATTTGATTGTAACTTGACGAACTAATATCGGGATTACTCTCAATAATTGGATGAAACTACTTTGCATATGTTGGAAGTTAATTATTTTCAACAATATTATTCAAATTTGAAACCCTGCATGAGTATCTTTGGACAGTTTCTACTGAATAATTGAGAAGTTAATTTAAATTTGAAACCCTGCATGAGTCTATTTAAACAGTTTCTACTGAATAAGTTAGAAGTTAGGGGAATGATGTATTGTGCACCTTGGGGTTTGTACATATTTAAACAACACCAGCTTGAATGTAATAGCTTTGTAAATTTGTAAATTTATGAGATAACATACTCTTAGCAAATGCATTTTAGTGCATCGCTTGAAAGGCCCAATAGTGAATTGTGCTGTAATTTCATTATGTGTTGTCCTTGATATACGCTAAAAACCTGAAAACAAGTCGACCTTAGAATAATCCAATCCTGAAAATTAGCTTTGTTTAAAAATAGATAATCCTGCATTTCCGCACTATTATTTAGTAACATATAAATTATCTTGTTTTAAAACTTTCAGTTACTTCCCATGAAGCTTATTATATAATTACGGACTTTTCAATTGTATTGCCAGTTAATGTACATTTACCTAAATAATCAGACTTCGGAATACAATGATATATGACATACACTATGTGGTTAGATATCTAATCCCTATCCAGGTTTCTGGTTCAGCTTATCTTTTCATTATATAACGACAAAGATATATTGAGTTTTCACAACACAAACATAGTGGAATTTATAGTGGTAGAATAGTTTTATCTTTATATAGTATGCTAGTATAAGTGTTTACTTTCGGTTTATTGCATGCAGTTTCAGTGTATATGAATAGACCGTCATTGTTATTCGTAAAACGCCGTACCCCTCCCACTCGTCACGATATAGATATTTGATCGAGACCAATGATATGTGATTAAACTTGTTGTATAAATATTGCATACGTACATTTGTATTCTAAACCCTGCAAATCATAATAGTCAGTAGGTAACTTATCATATAGCTATAGCGATCCTAACGTAAGGCATATGGAAGTACCTAACCTTCAAATCAAATTGTAGCTGTAACCTTTATTCAATTAAATCAGTGAGATTCACTTCATTTTCTGCATACACATAATTTTTTATCATGTGAATCAAGTGATGACCGACGAAATATAAAAAAATAGAAAAGCAATATATACAGAATAAAATATAATATATAATGTAATAACTATGGAAAAAGTTCCAGTGGCTTGATCAGATACTCAACCACAATAGGACAGAAGGAAATATATTTTCTGTTTGATTGTTACATGTAATAAGCTTTAGTTATACAAATGAACATCTAGATAAGACTCAGTAATGGAGTGGTACTCACTCACTGACTCACTCACTCACTCACTCACTCACTGACTCACTCACTCACTCACTCACTCACTCACTCACTCACTCACTCACTCACATTTTTTATGTGATTGCCATATGACAAGGGAACATCCCTTAGTTCTACAGGTTCGTACTACTGGAACAAGCATTAACCAGACATATGTCAGAATTTTTTTTTTCAATCACTTAAGACCCACAACTGAAAACAATATCATTCAAATTAGTCTATTTAAAAAGTTTCTACTGACTAACCAGGAAGTTTCAGGAATGATTTACTGTGCATCTTGACCCAATTTAAAAATCACACGGGTTTATTGTGTATATATTTAAACAATAGCTTATCAAGGTAATAAGCTTGAATGTCGTATTTCTAAACCTTTCTGATATAAATTTAATATGGAATGAGTTTTTAAAGGTCAGAGTGTGAAATGTGGGGGGAAACCTCATTATGTATTGTTCCCCAGTTAAAAAAATAAAAAGGCTGACCTTGAAAATATCCTTTTTTTCTTCCATAGATAAACCTGCATTTGCTCACTATCATTGTAGTGCTATATTTTATGAAACTCTCAGTTACTTACTAAAACGTATTATGTTATCACAGACATGATATAAGTTTACCTCCATACAAAAATCATACTTTATAAATGCGTTTTAGTTTTATTACAAACACTATTGCCTAGATATCCGGTCCCTATTTAGGTTCGTTGTTTAACATACATGCGCATTACATAACACCAAAGACAAAGATAAACTGATTTTCACAGCACAAAAATGGATCTTTTAGTGGAAGGATAAACTGATAAGCTTGTATAAATGTTTATATTTTGTCATATCGATGTCCATATCAACTGAAGAACAGATTTGAGGACAGTATGAAGGTACAACAAATGATATATATTCTCATGTACATTTCTCGAAACACAGCATACTTTTTGGTTTCTCTTCTATTCCTCTAGGACGAATCAAACGCTCGGCTTTTGATGAAAAAAGTTTCTGTTTCCAATGTAACAAAACCTTCATAAAGGTCAAAGCGATGAATAATGAGTATAATTATTAACGCTGTAATAATACTGTGTATTTAACAAATATAAATACTGATAAGATGTAAACGTAGTATTTTTAAGATAGAATCAAATCTGCTTTAAAATGCAAATTCTCATTTATTGACGTACCCAACTTCGGTTTCTTTAGACATAGATACAGACTAATGATATATGACGAAGTCTGTGACATATCTTGTTTAATAATGAAAAAAACCTCTGGTTCTTTTAAAATTTATCATTAAATGAATACACAGAAAAGTGTAAAAGACTTACCTAATTTTAACACACAACTGATCACTTCGATAGTATCCGATTTCTTTCTCTGTGTTATGTAGCCACCGCTTACGATAACAACGTCACGTGATGGCCCACAAGGTACACGATTTCATATAATTGAACTTAGAAAGGTAACATGCTATAAAAGAACACTTATCTACTGTGAAGATATAAAATATGTTTGATATTTTTATTGACATGTCTAAAAAGGATAGAAACCGTGTAGCCATGATACTAGGTTTCACTGTGTATTTTCATTTCAGATTATTTTATTGTCTTTATGTTGATGACAAATGTAATTGGGCAACAGGCAGAGCCTATGAAAGCCCCCTCCGTACAACTTAAACAAGTACACAAACACATCAATCAAAATTAAATATATTAAATAATAATGAAAGCATTCCAGGAATAAGAATGTAGAATATAGATTCAGATGAATAATTATCTAACTGAAATGTAAGGCAAGAATTACCATCATTTATATCATAGTGTTAGAGAGTTTCACTGTGTATAAAGGCCACTTTTTACTCAACGTAATTGAAACTAGTGTAGGGGCAGACAACCTATTAGTAGAAGAAATTATCATTGATTTAATGTCGGATCACTATCTGAAGTTGTAGGTAGTTTGTAGTTCTTAATTTTTACTTTAAATATTCTTTCGGACTATCAAGGCCATGACAATTGTTTTTTTTAAATCAGCTGACATACCTGCATTGTATTAGTCGTTCTATAAATGCACCACACTCTACTGGTCCATTAATTAAATTTTGAGCATATTTTACATATTCACCTTAAACATGATTGTGATTTCATCCATTGTTCTAATCGAGTATGTAACTGTTGTAAATGTTACCTAGGGCTGCCTTATAAGTGATTCACTTATTGCACAGTTACTTATATGATAGCTATAGGTAACTCGAGATTTTTGGTCTTTTTATGGTTATACACAATAAAAGGAGAAAGTAGAAATTTGCTTCTGTTTATCTACTGCGATTTCAAATAACAAATTAAGTTACGCTGTTTGTACCTTATCTGGACACTTTATTTGAGTCGAAATTCGGATAAGTCAAAACAAATTTCCACGGTCACATGAATTTCGAGATAACGATTTTCGACACGGTCAAACAGAAAATTTATTCCAAAAACAGAAAATTGTGTAATGTGTCAGCTGATAAAAAAAAAAAAAAAAAAAACTAAGAAAATAGCATCCTACTCTAAAAGTAAATTAACGTTTTCGCGAATCATCGTAAATGATCTTATCATGGTAGCACATAGTAGCACATTTCTGGATTTCCATTGATTTATACACATTTGAATCGAGAAATACATCATTTTGAAATAATTTCTCTTTGTAAAGTGCTTCATTAATCATGCATTTGATTTTCTAAATATACCTTTCTATAGGAAATATAACTGTTGTGATGAATAATTCAATTATGTCAATGTGTATAATGGATCTACCGACCATGCCCGTAGCAGTTTTGTATTGAAGACCTATTTGTTATCGTATGCGAGACGATTTCCATTTAGGAATCAGAGCGTTTGACCATGCAATAAGAGTATATTAACCTACCTTAATAGTTCAAAGGTCAGTTTCTCAAGAAAAAAATGGTATGTATGTATGTATGTATGTATGTATGTATGTATGTATGTATGTATGTATATATATATATGTAAGTATGAATGGATGTATGGATGTATTTACAGAGAAAATAGACTAATCTATTCAATATCGTAAAATGATATATAGAAGAATTATAGTATTTATTTGGCTCTATACTGTGAAGTCTAACTTATTATTGAACAACAAATCCCGCCAGAATTTTGCAGATAAAACAGGATGTCTTTAATGTGCTGAGTTGATTAACTGAATTTTTCACAAATTCCTACAGAAATATTGATAGGAATGCATGTACTTTTTTGAAGAGAACGAAAAAATTGATTAATCTTACCAGATGAATTGTACAATTTGTACTCAAACTAACGTCTAACAGAACATAGGAGTGGTTTATAATTCATGCAAATGACTTCATGTCAAAGACAATTATCTATGCAATATGTACACGACCTGAATGCCCTTCGAAGAAAATCTTTAGACATAAAAACAATAAAGATGTAATGTCAGATTATATCGCATGTAGTGACCTCATGGTCATCACACGACACAATTCAATTGACATTTGATCACGTGACTTTCCAACGACCTATATATGCTTGTTGAACCAGAACGGCCTCGCTGTCAAGCCAAGTTCGTGCTAGAAAGATCCCTGCCCTGTTGATACTGATACCTCTAAAGGTGAGAATTTTTTTCTAAATGATATAATTAATTATTCATCAAATTTGTAAGTAGTGATTGTGATTTCAATTTCCGTCGAAATATCATGTCTTTAGATAAAGTAACTTTTAAGAATAAATTAAAATTTCGAATGTTTCCGATGTCATAATCATTAAATGGTAATCTTTACATATGAAAATTTCTGTTTTATTTCAGCATGTCTTTGTTATCTTTGTATTATTAAAAAAACATCAAACTGATCAACCAGAAAAATAGTACTTTTTATCGAAAACTCTTTATCTATTGATGAATCAATATTGTTATCCTTCCAATAAAACTTCTTTGGCTTTTGAAATCATATTTCGATGAAGTCTCCTATGCTTCAAAATTTAGACCTAAAGTGATAAAACAGCGTTATGATAAAGTTTAATCAAGTTTGTGTCTTATTTATCTAACGCAAGATTTGTATTTGCGTGTACTATCTAAGGAAAAGTAATCAGATGGATTTAGGATAAAGTCATTGTTTCTCCTGACTCAACTCAGAACTACAATTGAACGTCGCAGAATTGTAAGTAATTTTCAATAGGAATAATTCTGTTTTGCTTTTATTATTTTTCAATTTTTTACTTTGGAAAATTCTATCCAATACAAACTTGAAACCCAAAAGAGAACTAATGAACTGTAAACAATGTTCTCTTTTGAATTTTTATAGCGAAAACATGAATTTTAAAACGTTTTTTTCGAATTGAGATATGCAATTATATCTCAACTTTGACTTGGTTGTCATTGTATAACGATGGCATTTAATACAATGTGACTATGAAATAAAAGAGTATATCACTAAGATAAAAATACTTTTATTGGTGAATAAAAATTTTATTCAAAACAGAATTCTTCCACACATAAACTTGCTATAAGGATTACATTTGAATTAATCAAGATAAATTAGGTTTAAAATTAGGTATACGTATACTGCAAAATATGTAAATGATGAATGGGAAGATGTATAAAATAAATATGAAACATAATTATTTTAGTGAACTAATAATTACATGAAAGATTACTTTATTCTTTTCTGCATACACTATATACTTGAGTGATAACCAAAGGAAATCCTACTTACTCATTATCTAACCTTTCCAGAAAAATTAGTTAGTCATACTTCAACATTGTAACATGTCGGATTACGAATACATGGTACTGATTAGAAACTTCCCGGTTTTAATCGAATACCTAAACTTCATAAACAAAATGTTATTGCCGATTATGATATGCTTCTAATTAAGAGATTTACAGAAAATACACATTTTATTTACATTATGGAAACTCCTACGTATTGAAAACTCCTGGCTATGATCAGAGATTTTAGGATCGGTGTCACATAGGGAAGTTATAATTATTTTCATATCTTGATTCATTTAGTGCATTGTCATTGTCAACTCTGACACTATACATGTTGTTCACTTATTTCAAATTATTTAACGTTCTACCATTCAAAGCAATGTATCGTAATCGTATCGGTAATTTTTTTTCCTCTCCATTAAAATTACACATATTATTGTTATTTCGCCTTGTTCTCGCGTACTTATCAAGTTTCCATATCAGGGAGAAAACGTAATTTGCTATATATTCATTTGATAACCTTAAGGAAATATTTTCTTCTGTTTAGTTTCATTTAATCGCATGAACAATATTACTTTTACAAAGTAAACTGATACATTACGCCAATTTTAGAATTAAATGAGAAAAAATGAAAATTTGAAAATTAAAATGACATAAACTCAAAAGATTATTGACTAGAATTTTATTTGATGGTGTTTTCAAATATGATTCACGAATAAATTGCTTTTCCTGTAGAATTATTATATTGTTATGTATTGGTAACGTTGAATAACATGTTCTTCCCTAGTAAAGAATGATGGTACGATAGTTACGTTGTATAATATTACCGACTGTTATCGCTCAAAGCAATTCTATAGCGAGACATTACACAATTTCAATTCATATGAAAATAAGTGAGAGGTTTCGATACGATACAGTATTCCATCTCCAATCCTGTATATAAACGTGTATTCATATCAATATTGCCTGGACGGTGCAGAGCTCATTCAATTAAATTTTGTAGATAATAATTCCCGATAGCACGTTCCAACAAACATTTCACAACATTACTGTACATTATAAAACTGGACAGATACTCAGATAGCCTGAGGTTACAGGAATATTAACTTGCTGTCACACGCAGAGTTTACTTATAATGAAATCAAAACTATCAATACATAATTAAATCTTAGTTATGTAAGAAAATCATAAAATTAAATCTGCTGTGAAGAAAATAAATCTGTATTGAGTTTTTTTACTTATAAGCAACGTTATAAGTAGTTATCATGTGTCTCTTTGGATGTAATATGTACCTTATTTGATGTAGAACTATTGAAGTTACAACGATATCGAAAGAAAATTCGACAAAAGCGTACACATGCATTACGTGCTCATATTTTCCGGATCAGTTTTAGCAACCGAACAAAAACTAAAGCACTTGTTCTGTCTGTAGCCACAAAAACTGGCAAATGAATTTGAACTCGAGCATTAAATCACTTTCCGTTATTTTTTTATTACAAAATTCAACACTTTTTCAATCAAACTTTTAAAACAAAGGCAAAACTGTATCATTATTACATATATCGCTTTACGATAGTTCTTTACGTTTGACTTGTAGTGAGGAATATATATCAGTTATCAATGACTAAAGAGGATCAGCATCACTTAACAATGAACTGCAATCCAGAAATAGCAGTCGAACAGACAACATTGACAAGAAACTCCTCTCAGCATGACGTGTCAAGCTCGTTTACAATGGTTAATATCGCCTCACCAAAAGAAGAAGTGTCTAATTCTCCCCGGATGTCCGTTATATCCAACCAATCTCAGGACGTCTCATTCCAACTAACCATGGATGAACAGTCCAAAGTCGAGAGAGAAATGAGCAAAAAAGAAATCCTAGATTTGTCACCTTCTAAAGTTGTGGTTATTTTTAAATGGGTGGTTACCTTGATCTTTGCTCTGATCGGACTTGGCTGTATTGTTGGAAGCAGCCTTTCTTTCATTGAGATTGCCGCAAGACTACCTGGGGCAGATAACAAAGAATCGTGTTCAGCTTTTTCAACGATACTTCTTATTCTCTTTGTTCCAAATGTATTCAACCTTCTTCGGTCATTGTGGAATGGTTTGCGCCGACATGACATGCCATGGCCAAACAAACGAGCTATCAACTGGGTACGTACATTATTTATAAACGTCCCCATGAACTTAACTTGATTAGCAAATGTCAACAATGAATTAAGGTTATTGTAGCTTCATTTTTAGTATGTATTAAACAACTGTTGGCCAATTAAAGTTATATTTAAAACAAAACTGCAGAATTATTACATGAGAGATAATTACGCGCTTTACATCAATGAAACAGTTGACCAAATTCAAGGAAAATATTGGAAAGCCGGAATCATTTAAAGGTACAAAACACTTAACATTTTTTTTTACAATTCAATTATTTTCATTATCAAATTTAATTATTTCAGTATATGGATAATATATTTCTCATTCAATTGAATATTCTTATATTTTTCAGATTTTTTTGACATCTGTTTTGGAGTCGTTTGGATTATGTGTCTTTGCGTTCAAGATCCTGTCTTTACATTTGTTTGGCGTCAACGGCCTTCTTTTATCAACAGCACTCTTCTTCATTTTCCCAATAACTTATATTCTTAGATCCCGTGAACAATCTGACAACCCTCGCTCTGTAAAATTAGCTTGCTTAATTGCAATTTTCTTCTTGGTGCTAGCTTCACTTCTTTCATGTATTGGTGGTTTCAGTTTTATGCTCAGAAACCTCAAAGATCTATGGCTTATCCCGGCTGCAGTGATCTGCCTAACCATTGTATGGTCACCTTTAGTACAGAAACGTTTGATCAATTTAAATGAGGGTAACAAAAAACCTGATGATGATCAAAATTCACCACTCCATGATATAACAGAGAAAGGGGACATCCTGGTAACTAGGCGACCACAATGTTCTTGGAAATCCGCTATCATCCTATCAGCATGCCGTTTGCCTTGTATAGTTGCATTTTCCTTGCTGTTGCATTTCGTCGACAGTGACAAATACAAAAACGAGGATGCCATCGAATCCTTTCGTGATTCATTAGACTGGCACTTTGAACACATTGAACCCAAAATGCTTCTTACTAATCTATTTTGTACGTTTGGCGGATACTTCATCTCCTCAATAGCATGTCGCATCACCATGCAGAGAGGAGCTTTTGTCCTGCCTCTTGTCTTAGCCACTCCGGTCATTTTCTCAATTTTGTCTATTGAGACTGCATGTAAGGAAATAACAAGCCTACTTCATCCAGATAACTTACATATGTGTCAACACGAGAAGCTAATGTTCAACATCCCAGCAATTATCTGTGTCTTTCTAGCTTTGTGTATTTCACTGGGATGGATAATTTGGACCACGAATACCATCGTCTTGTGTACTGAAGCAGAGGTAAGAATAAATTATTCTTAGAAACACTGATATTATTGAAATGAATTATTATGGTGTCGATGATTTGTCTTATTTTAGTGATGATGCTCGGTTATAATAGCATTATGGAAATGTTTTATTTCATTAGTGAAGTGATGCTCAGTTACAATAGCGATCTGGATATCCCTTATTTTAATGTCGTTAAATAGTTGTACTAGCAATATGTAAATGTCTTATTATATTGGTTATGCTCGCTTACAATAACGATTTGGACATGTCTTAGTTAAGTTTCGATGATAAGTTACTTTACAAGTTTGAAAATGTCTTATTTGATTAGTGAAACTCGTTTACGACAGGATTATGGAAATGTCTTATTTTATTGGTGATGTCCAGTTAAAATAGCGATATAGATTTATTTAAGTATCGATGATAAGTTGCACTAGCAATGTGAAAAGATCTTATGTTATTGGTGGTGCTCGGTTACAATAGCATTATTGCAATGGCTCACAACAGCGAGATGGAAATGTCTGATTTTGGTTTCGCACTAGTATTATTGAAATATCTTATTTAATTGCTGATGCTCGGTAACAACAGCATTATGGATGTTTCGTATTTTAGTGGCGATGATTGAATGTCTTTTCAGTATCTCAATATCTTAAGAATTTGAAAATTAAATAGATTAAGCATGTTGCTATGGTTACGTCCGATAAATGGGCTAAATATCTTTTCGCTAATGGCAATCCTTTTTTGAGTTGAGTGTATCTTTTCCCATTACCATCGCCAATCGAACAGAGTTAATTTGTTTTGTTGCTAATATACGATTGATATGTGTAGATTATAATGAAGAGATTGATGTTGGTGTTTTGTCAATTGCTCAATGAATGTTTTATATAGCATTATGTTTTCATTGTCTTTCGTTTCTTATCTACTTTGTCTTCTCTATCTACTTAGTGTATATCATTTTGTTCCCAAGTCTTATTGATAATACCAAAACAATTCAATAAAGCATTATATACAGGTAAATGACGGTCTATAGAAGGAGCTTGTTTTTAAATGCTGCTAAACAATATATTTAAATGATTATTAAAACAGTCTAAACGACAAGAGAAAGTTTTAGAATGATTAGCACGTCAAATTCATGAATTCGTTGGTGTTATTCTCCTTTAAATATTCAAATAAAATTTTATGGCACTTGACAGATTTTCTGGCTTCCTACATTTTCTGGTATTTTGCTAATGGAATGGCTTTTGGTGTCAAGACGTAATCGGCTAACAGAGCGGCGAGAGACGCCAAAGTGTGTCGCAAAGAAAATAAAAGTTTACATATGTACAACGATGTACAGGGAGGTAAGGTCATCTGACGTAGGAATATCAATTTGTACAAGACGTGAAGGAAAAGAATACAACAAAAATGAAAAACTTTCTATCATCTACAGTATAATGGTTGTATATTTTAAGTTACTGAGACAAAACGTTCTTTCCTAAGACAGTTGAATTTCCATGAACAAGATCCTGATATCTTTGAACTAGTAATTGAAAAAATATATATTTGAATAGAATATGAATTTGAACGTATTCGTAACACTCAACCCACGCTTACGAACAACGAAATAGAAAACAATAGGCAACATTATAGTTTACCTTCGCAATAAGATTCAACAAAATAGTGTTTTACATTGGAAACAGAAAATTGAATTGAGCAGGAGAAAGGGATTGTATTAGATATAAAAAGACATATTTCTAAGAACAAAATATATAAATTAATAAGACGTTATCACACATGCAATAAACCTCCAATCATGTTTATTGATAAATAATTGTCATATTTGGACATATAACGTTAACATATGAGCCTGCCCTGTTTTGACAGACAAGGAATGAAATGAAGCAATTGCTAAAATCCATTCATCGGATACAGAAATCCTACTCTGACAAGTATTATGAGTCACATATTTTCTTTGACGGAGGCGTAAAGGATAAAACACCAACTGACTTCGCTCTGCAGCTCATCAGTCTACTACCAGATACTCTAGGTAACTCATAGAGAATGAAATCGCCTTAATATTGATGTCTACAATGAAATATTAGGATTGAACAGGAGACATACAAGTGAAAAGCATCTTTCAATGCTGAAATGGCATTAGATACTGTAATACCAAATAGGTATTTGCTTCAATAAGAAAATAACGACATGCGTAACACATTCATATTTTAAAAATTGGTGAGACAAGGAAAATATGACTATTCAGACAACAATATTGGTGAAATGAACTGAATCGGAAAATATTTCTGTCTATTATTTTTGAAATGTCCATTTATTTTACTATTTTCGATCCTTATTCTATAACATACGATTTGTAGGGTGTGATACGTCGTGTTGTAACAGATTTATGACTCCGTACGGGATGAAACTGACATGGGAACTTTCAACAGGAGAGCCAGGTTTACATACTGATTTACTTAACTCGCGCAAAATGAAATTTGCAATTCATCTTAAAGACAATAGAAAGGTGAGAATTTAGTTTTTTCCCGATACATTGACTATAAGATGACAATTGCTAACAATCATTATGTTTACCGAAGTTTTTCATCCAGGCCACATTTATACCCAACTATTCATATGATCCTAGCTGTACACGGGGCGATAGACCCAGCCAACAAACAAACAATTTACATATTTACACTAATCGAATGAAGATATATTAATCACAAGTATTTTGCTTTCTACACAAGCTGAACTATATGAAACTACCAAATTTAGCCTGTTTCATTTGTTCATGAATTTGACTAGATTAACTTTGATCTGAGTGTATGAATATGTTAGGTACAGATTCTGTACGGGGAGAATACCCTTACAAATATTTGATGTTGAACTTTAAATAAAAGTTATTAAAAATACTCAAGATTTGCAGAATATACATTGATTAAGATTACCAACAGACATGATGATTATTCAATAAATCATAATGTGACATTGTGGTAATTTATTTCACAACCCCATGGAATCGATCAAAACGAGATCCAAGAGATATCTTAATACTACAGAATGAATCTTGGATATGTTGTAGCAACTATTTTTCACCAACTGATCAAATGGATGTCAACCAGATGCCTATCCTCTATGCGTATGTCCAGTTACAAAAGAAATATCTAACGTACAGATAAATCTTTTTGACTGAATCTATGTGTCAGCCTGACTTAAATCTATTAAATACCAACGTTATAGATTCTCATGGATGCATGGTACCGTCTCTATCATTTACATTCTGATCTTGAGAATGTTTTTTTTTAAATATTTATTTAGGTAAAAAACAAAAAAAGATGGAGCCAGATCATGTATATGTCATATGTACTAGATTTCCTTGTCAAGCACAACAATGATTCTTCCGGAAACAATGAAGGTAAATATATAAAAATGCAATGACACTTTAAGAACATACGTTCGAAAAATATACATAATTGTCAAATTGTAGTACTTACTTGGTCAGATTTTGTCCTTTACATACCTAAAATTTATTCATTTTTAAAGAGATTTTCAACAGATGTTACGTTTATTGTTCCATGTCGTATGACTTCATAAGAAAGAATTCAACTGATTCACAATATGCCTGACGGACAAACTTGGAACACAGAGTTTCAAAAAGTGCAGGGTGATACAAATTATAGGGAAGTTTAACGGTCGTCATAGTGATTTAATGAGAAATAATTTATATCTGTGTGTGATAGGAAGCTGGATCTGCTCGATGCTCGTTAGTTTGCCAGTTGGTTTCATCGTTATATACCTTGTTCTCCTTTGAAAATGTAACATTACTGACTTGGATTGTCCGAGAGTTACATGGCGGATGTCGTCAAAACACGTGATCTTATTGTCTTTGTATTTTTTTCATGAACCTCCTCGTAAATTTTCGTTTAATCCTATTTTGCGATAGTTTTATGCATTTGAGTATGGATCATGATTATTTTGACAAGTTGGTATTGTTTGTTTGTTTGTTTGTTTGTTTGTTTTTTTTTTTTTTTTTTTTGTAATTACGATCAAATGATTATTTTTATTATTTTCATATTTACAGTTGACGATTATAACGCTTTCATACTGACCACGGACGCTGATGTTGATTTCTCGCCTAACTCTGTTGACGCTCTGTTGGATCTTATGATATGTGACAACACAGTCGGCGCCGTATGCGCGCGCACTCATCCAGTTGGTTTCGGTCCATTGGTCTGGTACCAGAAATTTGAATACGCAATTGGACATTGGTTTCAGAAGGTGAGTCGTTTCTTTAACTGTTAGTGCTTAAGTTAACTTCGCCAATTAGAGGTCTGTACACAGAGCATATACCAACATACAGCGACTCGAGCGGAAGCGGTGCATCTCAACCTCGGTTCATCTTAATTGGTCAAAAGGCGTAGAGGAATAGTTCAGTGATACCTGTTGAATGAATTCACTTCCACATAACCTATATCTCACCAATGCAAGTAAATATAACAAATGTTGATTTGTGTAATTTGTGTTAAATATATGGATAACTTATTGAACAAAAAAATTGACACCAATACTAAAGGTCAAATTAATAACATATCTGTTTTCCTATGTTTCCGATGCTACTCATTCTCATTCTACAAAACTAAAAATGTAATCACGATTTTTCAATCCTTGTCTTTATTACCTATCTGTATATTTCGATGGTAACAACTGAAAACCCATGTGTTGTCTACAGGCAGCTGAGCATGTATTAGGCACAGTTTTGTGTGCGCCGGGCTGTTTCAGTGTCTATAGAGTCAGGTCAATAAGGGACATTGTAACTACGTACGCTTCAGAAGTGGAAAAGGCCTTTGAGTTTCTCACCAAAGACATGGGGGAAGACAGGTGGTTCTGTACCCTCTTGGTAAGTACTTCAACAAACACACTTTTATAGAAAACATCTGTATATCATATATAAAGATAGTAAAACATGTATTAAATCTATTACCTGTATTTAAGTATAACCGTATCTATTATCACACTTCAGTTTTGAGATCATGTCGTCAGAAGTAATTACTATGTCAGTTATTTAACATAGTCTTGATGATTCACTGAAGTCTAATTTTAGTTTCTTAGGTATAGTGTTGTTTGTAGATAAATGATTCAATTTCTTGATTCTGAGAATGTGTATAATGGTAACAAAACCAATCTACAAATTCACGGTACATTCTAAATATGTTTTCTGTACATCGATGTTGTATGCAGAGCGCACGATGTCAAGTTATCAAATAAAAATATCATAAGCAACATGACATAATAGGATGGGTCTTCATTGTTTACGGGACCTTAGAAGAAACAAGTTCAACATTTTCTTAAATATGTTTATAAAATATCATGCTAGTAAGTTAAACCACAAAATCTATTGAGGTGTAGCATTCTTTCTATATTTTTTTTTTCAAATGTGTTTTTTTTTCAAAGAAGAGCAAAAGCGTATTAGTTCATGGTTCGTTAGAAATAGTAGTTATCGAAAAAGTCCATTGGAAATATTAATGTTTTGATATATCAAGATAATTTGCTCAAGAATTCACAAAATTCAATTTGAAAACTTCTCTCACCATTGATTATTGTGTAGTTGTTAAAAGTCGCGATGTGTGATTTCGCTCCATTTGCGGTTAATGAAGATGTAGTGCAAGAATAAATGTCCAGGGAACATTTATTAAAGAATCAAAAAATTAAAATATCTATGTTATAAGCATGTATACATGCCCGAAATTTAATTCCCGTGAACTACCCATGTTGTGAGACAACCGCGATATAATTGCACCGTAAACAAGTATAGAGTTTTTCTTACCAGCCTCAGCGGGGGCTTGACGTAATTTACCAACGGTTAAATCTTGATCTTATTTTTCCTTCAACGCACTGATCACTTATTAACAAATTTGGCCTTTACAATTACAAATGACATTGAATAATAATGAGAAAATAGCCTCCCGTGTGTCAGATTGTTACATATGTGTATCTACTGCTTCTTTTTTTCTATTTAGGTCCAAAGTGGATGGAGGATTGAGTATTGTGCTACAGCGGAGAACTGGACACATTGTCCTGAGGAGTTTGAAGAATTCTACAAACAGAGGAGGAGGTGGATCGCCTCAACTATTGCTAACATTATGCTTCTGGTTCAGGAGTGGAAGAAGATTAGTATGTTTAATTATCGCGTATCATTACCATTCCTGATTTACCAGGCCCTTCTTCTGTTGTCCACCCTGATCAGCCCCAGTGTCATCGTACTGATTGTATCAGGTAATTTTTATACTGTAAACGTAAAACTAGTCTTAATAATCTACTGGTAAGTGTATCTCATTCGATTAATCCTATATACACTCACACAACTGATGTCAAAACAGCAAAGTAAATGGCAATATGAGAGTTTGGCAGTACAGCGAATGAAAATTCCAATGAGATTATACCGTAGTTCTATATTTGACGTATTTTGTCGATATTGTTTTCATATCTGCAGGTAGATCAGTATACATTGCATGAATATGGAACATAGTTGCACTGATAAATAGCAGTTACCTTAAAAGAGATGTATTCTTCGAAAAATTTGATATTTTAATATACGTCTGTCTAGGTGGTTTGTTGTACGCCTGGAACCTAGATGGGATGTATACCGTCGTCCTGCAGTGTCTGATATGCGTGATGTTTGCGATGTTCTGTCTATTCTTTTCCAATAACACTCAACTACAGGTATGTCACCAAAAATCAAGAAATGCAGATAAGATGTCATCAGTTTGATACATGTATTATCCTATGTTCAAATTGTTGATGATCAAAGCTAGATACGTGAAAGTTTCCAAAACTCCAGGAAAGTAATAGTATAGCAAAATGAAATCATGATGAAGTAAAAGTCACGTTTTTGAAACAAAATAACTTGGCCTACCATGATTATATCACGTGAATGTCCAATCACTGAAACAAATACTCATTAAATATTAACCGAGGAATATGTCAACATACTAAACAGAATTAGTATCGACTGTGTTAACTCTCATTTTATTTCATCTTGCCTATGATTATTCATTATAAAATGCCAATACCTCTACATATTCAGATAGCAAAGTTCCTCACGTTTCTGTACGCATGCGTTATGATGGCAGTTGCTGTTGGTACGGCCCAACAAGTGGTGAAGGATCTAGAAAATCATTTACATGGCGGGAAGATTGATGCGTCAGGTACCAAATATCCTCCAGTATCATCTAGAACTTTATGTGTTTACGTATGTTAAAACGGGCTGATTATCGTGCATTTGAAAGCAGATTCAGTGATCTGATATTTATTCAGCTTTGTTCTATTCTGTTCTGGTAGTCATGTTGATAATGTGTGATGGATATTTCGATTTTGCCTGTCAGTTGGAATCACAAAACACATTGTCACCTTTATATTATTAGATTATCGAAAAAACGTGTATATATCACTCGTTTTTATAAACAATAATCAATAATTGCCTTTCATTTTATCTAACGACCTCTATAATCTCTAAAGTCAGTTTTCCTTTTTTC
Organism: Ylistrum balloti; assembly: GCF_031769215.1. Classification (NCBI taxonomy): domain Eukaryota; kingdom Metazoa; phylum Mollusca; class Bivalvia; order Pectinida; family Pectinidae; genus Ylistrum; species Ylistrum balloti. The sequence goes on along the minus strand of NW_026782271.1, from coordinate 847,371 downwards.
CTGACCAGATATCAGTGCCGACATACAGATATCCATGACCAGTCTTTATCTAGGCATCTTGATCGCATTCTTCATACTGGCAGGACTCCTCCATCCACGAGACTTCCTGTGTCTCCTTCACGGCTTTTGGTACCTCATGTGTCTTCCGTCCGGATACCTCATCCTCAACATCTACAGTGTGTGCAATATCACAGACAGATCTTGGGGTACGTCACATTATAGCATTTTAAGCAAATCATTGTCGTGATGTATGTTATTAACATCTTGATATTGCATACAGCAACATATTGTCGTGGGGTGCGTAATCAATTTGGTTTGGAAGTGTTTTAGTGAATGATGGTCGTCGATTACGTCATCAAAATGTGTATACAGCACGATGTGATTGAATGTTACGTCATTATGATTATCATAAGTACATACAGCACAAACGGGTCATAAGGGATCACTTATTTGGCAGATGCTATGGATTTTAGTGAACGTAAATGTTTTTATTTAGTATATACAAAACACTCCGAATATCAGTTAATAAGAACCGATGAAGATATACTAAATGCAATTAAAATTTAGTAGCGATAATGGCACAATACCCTCAGAGAGAAGATACTATTATTATCATTTTTCTACTTCCGAATTCTGATTTTTAAAAATCGTTAAAAATAGGAAAGAAAGAAAGAAAAATGCATTGATAAAAGAACATTGTATATCAATTGAAAGTCGGTAATACCAGTAATGACAAAGTTGTTTAGTTGTTTTTCTCCAAAACTATACACCATTCAGGTACCAACTTTTTCTTTTAACGAATATGGTTTACAAGAAAAGTCCCGATAACGATATGAATTTGTGATCCAACAAATTGTATACTAAAACAGGAACACGGGAGGAAAAGGAGCCAATTTCCTTCGGTGACGTCAGAACATGGTATGAAATATTCGGAGAGAAAATGAAAACCATATTTTTGTAAGTAAACTTTTTAAAAATATTAAAGAATATATTGATTAATAACTTTCATGCCATATAATTGCTCAACATGTAGTTCTGCTTCTACATTTGTTAAACAATAAGTTATTCAACTTAGAAATGAAAATTTTAGGATTATAACAACCAGCTTACATTGATACCTAATTGAAACATAAAAGGAAAAAAGATCTTCACTTCAAAACGGTTTATAACAGTTTTTGTCACTAATATTTCCTCAGAAAACTTGTAATTTAGATTTCAGTGTCATTGTCACTCATATTTATACAACAAAATTCAACTAAGAAGTTTCATTGAAAGAATGACTTTTAATTTAGTACATGTTGTTGTCATTTACAGTTGTTGCAAGAAGGAGGCATCTCATCCTCATGACTCTAATACATCGACTACAAATCGGCATCGGGAAAATTCTTTATCCGAAGCCAGCGACAAAATCAACTCCAATTTCAGGGAATTAGTTATTGCCGAATCCAAGGACGATAAAAATTGTAGGTATTTCTCGTTTGTTTGTTTTTAATTACGGTCAAATTTTGTTTCTCATTTTATGGTAGGTCCACTCATAGTTCGCACAATGTACAATGATAAAGTGTCATTTGTGCAAAACAAAGTTTATCTGATATCAGGATTCCATTGATGAATATAACTGTAAATTATGGACATTTCATTCTATCAAAAGCTAGATTGTCATATATACAGAGAAACGACAAACCGTAAGATGTGATCTACACTAACCAACATTAATTTCTAACAGCAAAGAAAATCGTAAATATCACGGACCGTGTTGCTAAGGAACAAGCCCCACATCTTCTACCGGAACCTATTCCCATGACGGTGGATCAATGGCTTGACACTGACTTCAAGGTAGTCCTAATTCTATATCAGTTTAATTATCTTCGTGTACTTAATGACTTATGGTATTGACCTTTCAGTACTATATAGTTATAGTGTTACTTAACACATAGGGAGAATATCTTGAACATGACAAATGATCATCATGCTACAAAGGTGTCATTTGTAATGTCCCGTGATCACTATAAGTAAACAATGAAAAAAAATATTGAACATGTATCTGTTTGATATTGATGTTTGCCATTTTATTTTCTAACAGGATGAATATGGACCTCTTTTCAAAAAGCACGGATTCGACAATACTCTGTATATCAGTGGGATGAATGAGAAAGATTTGAAAAACATCGGAATCCGAAAAAAAGCTCACGTCACGTTTTTACTCGAGATAATACGCGATCTCCCAGACTTCCGTATTGAGGTCAAAGTTCCGGTAAATATTTCATGCGAAAAAATGAAATTTGCACCATTATTGTATACATTTAGGAAAATTGGTCATTGCAGATCACCTCTCACTGTTTCTCATAATTTCTAATTTTATTATCTTGCATTATATAATAATGTTTTTGCAATTATTCTACTATAAATATATGTATTATGTTCAATATAATGCTACATTAGATTGGATGTAAATACATGTCTGTCGTAAAATGTAATGCTCAATAACTATCTTAAGTACATTTTCCCTCAGAGCCTAGTTTACATGTTGTCTACAATTTTTGTATAGTATTAACATGTCGTTATTTTTGATATAGGTCTACATGAAAATTGTCCTAATGATTATTTTAACTGAAAATTGAATGCTTCAATCGATATTTCTTTAATTCTAGAACAACGTGAAAGACTGGCTTCATGATATTGGCCTTGAGCAGTACTTTGATAGGTTCGAAAACAACAAAATCATCACTGCAAAAGATTTGGAAGTATTGAAATCCTTCTCAAGGAAAGAAATCGAAACGGAGTTAAAGATAACTAAAGCAGGTGCGTTAAATAGTCATGTAGCCGGCGTTAATACAGATTGTAACACCTTAATTGGAATCTATTCTTTGCTGGATTCACGCTTAAAATCATTATCTAATATAAAGTTTTAATTTACTCGAGTCGTGAATATTTGACTCATCTGTTATATTGGAAGTCTAAAGGAAATGCAGGAGGCCAGAGAAAAAATAACACCGAACATATAGAGAGATTTACTTTAACACAATACGCATTGTCTATATAAATTTACTATTATTTCATTGATCAATTTACCATGCTTGTTGTTTACAGCAAGTGCTCAAAAATGTATTTGGTTGATTTTTTGTTATAAATTACTAATTTTATGTAATATGTTTCTCCATTTTTTATTGAATTACCTTCAGTCTTTTTATTGTTTCTATCTTACTGTGGTTTATACTTCATTAATTAATTGAAATACGCTATACTTTGTTTATTAGGTCATATTGCACGACTTTTGATGGCAATCAAACAACTTCGAAATCCGACCACAGGTAAGTTGATTATGATACAGGTAATCCGACCACAGGTAAGTTGATTATGATACAGGAAATCCGACCACAGGTAAGTTGATTATGATACAGGAAATCCGACCACAGGTAAATTGATTATGATACAGGAAATCCGACCACAGGTAAGTTGATTATGATACAGGTAATCCGACCACAGGTAAGTTGATTATGATACAGGTAATCCGACCACAGGTAAGTTGATTATGATACAGGTAATCCGACCACAGGTAAGTTGATTATGATACAGGTAATCCGACCACAGGTAAGTTGATTATGATACAGGAACTCCGGACGATTCTTAAAAGATTTGATATTTGTACAGCGTTTTCATCAATCACCATTGCATTGAAATTTTTTAAACTTTGAATTCCTTTTAATATTGACATTTTTAAAATTTCAATAGCCTTATTTTTGTTTGATTGCAATGCACTATTCTTTTTGTTGTCAGTTTTCAGCACCAATCTCTTTTTTATAATGATAAAGAATTAATTCACAGTACAGCAAACTTAAAAAATACATTCTTTAATCCAAGTATAAGAGAAAATTATTCAATGTGTTATAGAGGAGCTGAAGCGAATAGAAGTGAAACGAGGATTGAATGCATTAGCCTTCTTTGAGTTGTCGATTATAAACCCTGATGAGCATGCTTTCTGGATCACATTACGTGACACATGTCTACAACCAGGATCCGCTGCCTTCGGACACACGGAAGACCTCATGCGTACGTAAAATGTTGTCCCATGGTTAGAAAATATGAAGTATTTTTCATATATCCCCAAATATATAGTCTTAAACGAATAAATAGCCGGTTTTGGCAGAATTACAAATGCTCAGGTGAGAATAAAATGACAAGTCATTTGACACATGCACCTTAAACGGATTTGTATTTTGGTCACTTTGCTTAGTTTTGGAAATTGCGAGTTCTACATGACATATATGTATTTAAATTGCTTTCCGGCTGCATTTTCCTCCTTGGATGATAATACGAGAGCAAATTAAAGCGTGTTTCCCTTTCTATCAATTATCCGTTTACATGTGTCACATGTATAGTTAGATAGTTCACATCACATACATCATTTTGTTCCAGAAAAACTTGGAGAACTAAGGAACAATTTTCTGATGACCCTTGCTGTTTCTAATATGTTGTGGCTCATTCTTCTGTCAACGTTGGCCTCGAAACTAGAGCTCAAGATGTATGGAACTGATCCCATAGGTAACGTTATTCTTAATTATATAAGCGACAACTTGTAAAATATCTCAATCATTTAACGCTAATAATATCGATTGTTAATGATATAAGCGATATCGTGTAAAAGATGATATAAGCACTTCCGGTGATCATTTATCTATTGATTGTATTATATTTCAAAGAAGGTGATGAATTCAATGGGTTTTTTTGCACGAATGATGTGTTATAGAGTTTCGTTTTACGATTCAGCATCAACTGGTATCTGATGAGAGGGTAACTTGAACAAAAATGTACGTCATAAAAAGTCATTATGGAGACTTTGATAATGAAGATTCTTCATTTTTCGACCGATTTTATTTAAATTACACCAAATAGTTGTCCGTTCTTTTGAACGCAACATGCAATGAATAAGTATTTTTATTGATGAATGATAAAAAAGGATAACCATTCCATATAGTTTTGATAGAATGTCTGTATTATCAATTCGGTAGGGTCTTTATCTGTGTCAGTATTATCAATTCGGTAGGGTCTTTATCTATGTCTGTATTATCAATTCGGTAGGTCTTTATCTATGTCAGTATTATCAATTCGGTAGGTCTTTATCTATGTCAGTATTATCAATTCGGTAGGGTCTTTACCTATGTCAGTATTATCAATTCGGTAGGTCTTTACCTATGTCAGTATTATCAATTCGGTAGGGTCTTTATCTATATCAGTATTATCAATTCGGTAGGGTCTTTATCTGTGTCAGTATTATCAACTCGGTAGGGTTTTTATCTATGTCAGTATTATCAATTCGGTAGGTCTTTATCTATGTCAGTATTATCAATTCGGTAGGTCTTTATCTATGTCAGTATTATCAATTCGGTAGGTCTTTATCTATGTAAGTATTATCAATTCGGTAGGTCTTTATCTATGTCAGTATTATCAATTCGGTAGGGTCTTTATCTGTGTCAGTATTATCGATTCGGTAGGCCTTTATCTATGTCAGTATTATCGATTCGGTAGGTCTTTATCTATGTCAGTATTATCGATTCGGTAGGGTCTTTATCTATGTCAGTATTATCAAATAGGTAGGATCTTTATCACAGTTACTATTACCTGTTATAACAAATATATCCAATGAATGATTTTTACTTTTCAGGATTATTGTTCCTGAGTGTCTTTGTGTCCCTCTTTGTAATCCAATTTATCGGTATGGTAGTACATCGCGCCATCACATTGGGTCACTTTTGTGCACGTGCCCCTTACAAGTTTGGACAGTCATACAATCGGTTAAGCGCATGGAAACTTCGAGACATAAAAGTGGACCTATCGTTAAATGACATCAAAGCCGCTCACAAAAGGGCTTTAAGCTTTGCAAAGGAGGGAAACATGAAAATCAAAACAATGTTTAATTCTCCTCTTAACTTTTTTAGAAAGAAAAAAAACCCGAAAGCAGGAGAAGATATGTTGAGCCTTCTGGAAAATAGTTAAATATTTCCACTAGGAAGGGGAAAAAGTCCATCAGGTGAATCAAATTGGTTGACGTGCATGTCCGGTTATTCTGAAATGTCAGAGTAAAGTTGCTTCTGATGTTTACACATGTCCAGTTTAACGTATTTCGTTAAATACATAAGTGACACGCGTTTGTATTAAATAATAGAGATGTTACGTAGTGTATCAGCCATACAGTAAAGTTTATACATATAAGTAACGAATAGACATTCGTTATGTGTGTAAGACTGTTCTATCTCAAAATCAAAGTTTTGTCGAAAATTGACTTTGACTCGCTATGTCCATTTCATACTTATATGTAATTTACAAAACATGTGTTTATTGTCTAAACTGCGCAATGTAAAGGAACAATATTACTCGTATGTAAAATTTTAGATTTGTAGTACGTTGGACATTGCTTTTAATTTGAACAAAAACAATGTAAAAGATACGTATCTGATCACTGATAAGGAATCAAATTCAGCTGGAATATATATATATGTATATATAAGGATTGCCATTTCAACATCATACTTTCCTAAACATGATGGGGTTATCATAACAGTGACGCAATCAATTAAAAACTGCAAATGCATTGCGTTTAATGTATGAAGTTTAATTTAATATAATTCCATTTATATTACTCAGCTCCCAATGCTCGATCTAATAGTATGGCGTAATAAGTATATTAACTGCTTCGGGCAAGATTTTCAATGAGTGTGTTATCGTTAGATCTTAATGGAGTTGTCTTAAAAGCTTTCATGTAGTAGAATAACACTGAGATATTGGTTCATACTATAGATTTATTATTACCGTTGATTCCGTTGACGTGACGATTTGTCTATTAAACACAACTACAGTCTATAAAAGGGAGACAATTCAATGCAATATCTAGGACTTAGATCTAAAGTTCAGTCCGTGGTCATAGTAATGAGAGATAGATCGAAAGCGATGTTCGCATGCATGATGGCTTTAGATAATATTAATGAGTAATTAAGGTTTTATATAACGTCTACTATATCGGAAATGACCCCTCTAAATATTTTCGGATTTATTTGATATAGAAATGTGTTTTGTATATTGTAAATTCTAACTCGATATGACTTCTCCTTTACTACGGTTTTATTGATATTGTCAGCGCCCTTTAAGAGCAAATGTTCAAACATAAACAATGGAAGTGCGTTTATTATGTTAAAGAAAACAATACCCTTGACTATTGGTATTTGTTTATTTATTTATTTATTTATTTATTTATTCAAATGTTTCATGTTGGGGTATTCTACGAGTCGAACATGAACATCATCAAAGATTTCTAAATAGATAGTTCCCGTCGATACACACCGTTATCAGAAAAAATCAGCCGATATCACAAATAAGCTATGAATTTCAAAACAAAACAAAAAAATAAAGAAAACAAAAACAAAACAAAAACAAAACAAAACAGACAAATTGAAATGAGCTTCTTTCGACAACAAGCCATGAAACTCTAAACTAATGACAGCTAAGTACAGTGTAAACAATAGCTTATATTCAAGGGTTTAGCTATGTGTTTTATATTTAATATTTGTAACAGAAGTTCGGAAATAAAAAGCATGTAATGGCACTAAAACTAGCGCCCTTCATTGTGACGTTACTTATTTCTATGTTAAAAATCCATGTAAATCTTATTCATATTGACCAATGCAACAAGTCTGGATCTTTTAGAGTCAAGAGATTGTCTATGAGTTTTTTTTCTGCTGTAAAACTATATACCAGGTGAAATAAAGAAATGATGTATGAAGATGCTGTTTAAATGGTGTTTTGGGTTTTTTTTGGTGGTCGTGGAAAGAACATTCTGCTGGTTTTCAAAGTCTATATGTCTAGATATTCGCCAAGATGATTTATTGTGTTATTTCGTTAACTGTCTACAGAATGATGTGAGAAAGATGTTGCAAATATAAACTAAGCAACAAATGTACCCAAGAAAGCTAGCTTAAATTGTACCAGAGTACCTATGTCAACAAATGGCATTGATGCGCTTAAGTTAATATGTCGACAAATGGCATTGATGCGCTAAAGTTAATATGTCAACAAATGGCATTGATGCGCTAAAGTTACTATGTCAACAAATGGCATTGATGCGCTAAAGTTAATATGTCAACAAATGTCATTGATGCGCTAAAGTTACTATGTCAACAAATATTGTTGGTGCACTAAAGTTACTATGTCAACAAATATTGTTGGTGCACTAAAGTTACTATGTAAACAAATATTGTTGGTGCACTAAAGTTACTATGTCAACAAATATTGTTGGTGCGCTAGAGTTACTATGTCAACAAATATTGTTGGTGCACTAAAGTTACTGTGTCAACAAATATTGTTGGTGCACTAAAGTTACTATGTCAACAAATATTGTTGGTGCACAAAAGTTACCATGTAAACAAATACTGCTGATGAACTAAAGTTACTATGTAAACAAATATTGTTGGTGCACTAATATTACTATGTCAACAAATATTGTTGGTGCGCTAAAGTTACTATGTCAACAAATATTGTTGTGCACTCAACAAATATTGTTGGTGCACTAACGTTACTATGTCAACAAATATTGTTGGTGCACTAAAGTTACTATGTCAACAAATATTGTTGATGCGCTAAAGTTACTGTGTCAAAAATATTTTGATGCACTAAAGTTACTGTGTCAACAAATATTGCTGATGCACTAAAGTTACTATGTCAACAAATATTGTTGGTGCACTAAAGTTACTGTCAACAAATATTGTTGGTGCACTAAAGTTATTGTCAACAAATATTGTTGGTGCACTAAAGTTACTGTGTCAAAAATATTTTTGATGCACTAAAGTTACTGTGTCAACAAATATTGCTGATGCACTAAAGTTACTATGTCAACAAATATTGTTGGTGCACTAAAGTTATTGTCAACAAATATTGTTGGTGCACTAAAGTTACTATGTCAAAAATATTTTGATGCACTAAAGTTACTGTGTCAACAAATATTGCTGATGCACTAAAGTTACTGTCAACAAATATTGTTGGTGCACTAAAGTTATTGTCAACAAATATTGTTGGTGCACTAAAGTTACTGTGTCAAAAATATTTTGATGCACTAAAGTTACTGTGTCAACAAATATTGCTGATGCACTAAAGTTACTATGTCAACAAATATTGTTGGTGCACTAAAGTTACTGTCAACAAATATTGTTGGTGCACTAAAGTTATTGTCAACAAATATTGTTGGTGCACTAAAGTTACTGTGTCAAAAATATTTTTGATGCACTAAAGTTACTATGTCAACAAATATTGCTGATGCACTAAAGTTACTATGTCAACAAATATTGTTGATGCACTAAAGTTACTGTCAACAAATATTGCTGATGAAGTAAAGTTACTGTCAACAAATATTGTTGGTGCACTAAAGTTACTGTCAAAAATATTTTTGATGCACTAAAGTTACTATGTCAACAAATATTGCTGATGCACTTAAGTTACTGTCAACAAATATTGCTGATGAAGTAAAGTTACTGTCAACAAATATTGCTGATGAAGTAAAGTTACTATGTTAACAAATGCCGTTGATGAAGTAGGTCGATAAATGTTTGCTGAGTGTCATCGAAGAAGGTGTCCTATATTCCTTATCTGATGCAGTAATGAAATCTAAAACATGTCATTATTAAGTTGTATCTAAATTGAAGTAAAATGAAACAAGAAATATATTTCAACTAAACATTCAATAAACGTCTACTGCTGTGATTCTCACTATAAGATAATGTACAAACTGTTACAACCAACAAATCAAAACAGCTACAAAGTCATTGTCTTACAATGTCTTACAGTTACAACACAGATTTCGTTGCCAACGTTTTAAAACCAAACTACTTGACGGTGTCATTTAGAGCTGGTATGTTGTTACCAGTTGTCGATATCAAAAGTGGTATGCTGTTATTGGATACTTCGTATCTATCGGCTAAGTCTGGATAACCAAGTGAGCGATAAAGCCCTGCGCATGCTTCATTAATAACTTTAACAAAAGACCACGACGCATGCGTTCTCCATGTCCTCGGTTTCAATGTAGAGTTTTCGTAAAATAGTGTCTTGAACTTCTTAATTACCGATTCATTTTCATCCATTTCATATCCAACAAAATCAAATATTTTTTGCATTGTCTTTTCTGGTGCTGTCGCCAGTTGTTCATGAAAAACAGTTAGGAATTTGTTGGGGAAAACGTTTTTTATATGAACGGATTCGGCCAAATCGGCATTCATTTTTAAACAAAGCGATTTGGCTGTGTCCATTTCTCCGTCAGGAAAAGACCATTTAGCATGAATATTTGAATACATTATCGCTCTAGGATCACGATATACATGAACGATTTTCAGATTGGGCAGTTGTGTCAATAAACGTGAAGCAAGACTTAAACTTAGTCGAGGGGTACTAACGACCCTTGACATCGAATGAGAACATTGACTTAAAAGCTTTCCTCGACAATCCTTATGCTGTCCGCCTCCACAATGTACCTGCATGCTTCGTTGCCAGGTTAACTGGTCGCCAACAATTTTGCGTAACTGCCACATCCGCAAGTGTCCTCTGTAACGAGTGTTGTCGCATTGATACACAGCATTAACAATACCGAGTGCCTCTCTGTCAGCCACTTGAGTAGCGCTGAAAATACAAACAAAAATCACATGACGTTACAGTACCTTCTTGTATTTCCTAGGGCGAAAGGCGCATCAGAGGTGAAGTTAGGCATACATGCAAATTGATGAAGAGACGAACAGTTTAAGAATTGCTGGTCACCATGTTGATATGTTAAAAAAGCACCCCCATTAAGATAATGTCAATGTCAGTCAGATCGAGAGGAAGAGAATTCAAGTTGCCATGGTTATGAGTATATAAAATACGACATAGTGCGATTCAGTGAGTGTCGCTATTTCATCATACGTTTCGTAACAAGTCCCTACTAGACTGACAATTTCTGTTTCTAAAATGATAATTCCGTGCTGATTTTCATCTTTAATGAATTGATATTTGATACACGCATACAACTGATTATATCTTAAATGAGTATAACCGATCAAATTAATAACATAAGCATGGAATTATCATTTTAGAGACAGAAATTTTCAGTTTACGGTTTTTCATTAAAAATACCGACGAATTTATTCCTATATCGTCCTATTTGTTACTGGTACATACTGTTTCCGGGGAAAATGTCACATATCAACGAGCTAAGGATTCAGGTTTTCGTTAAGAAACGACACCACTTACTTGCAATTCATATTCATCATGTTACAGACATAGCCAGGCTTGAAATATTGATACTTGGCGATTTTGTGAAGGGGTTCGTGCACGTAAAAATGTCCAGGGCGCATGCCCAGTACCTCAGCCGGAAATACGGTGCCTCCCATGACGTAGCCGATGAAGAGTACGTCGCTTATCATTTTTTTGGAAAAATTCGGAGGCCGGATTGGATTGACTGTCCTGAAATCGATATGTAGCAGTATAGGAATAAGACAAGGTGCAAATTATATAACCTACCTCATTTTCCGATACCCGCTGTTCGGACAAAGTCTCGATATGTGCAACATAGATACAATTAAAACAATATCTAAAAGGCAAGAATAACGCAAAATTTTCTCAATCAGTTTAGGAAAGAACTGGGTAACGATATTTGTGAAACTATGTTGGCGACGAAACGTCTATAAAAGGATACTGGGTATGTAGAGGAAGTCCTTGATAAACAGGTCTGTCCCCACAAAATGTCTTAAACCCTAGAAATAGACGAGGTTACATCCATATTCACCTAGATTGTGACCAAGTAGTAGGTCCCTGTGCTACCATATTATCCCCGGCCCTCTTTCCCGTCACCCCCATAAAGGTAAAATGAGATAACAAATTATATCAATTTCATTCAAAGAGTTGAACAATTCTATCACATCATAATATGCCGCATTCCCCCAAAAGTAGTTTTCAGTATGTTCAGAAATATCCTGAAAAAAGGAATTAACTAAATAAATACTTTTGTAAAAAAAATGTTACCATCGTTCTTTTATTTCAGAAATTATTCTTCCATATGAAAAATATTTTCATACAGATATCCATTATCACGTTCTATTGTTTCCGAGTTTCTGTATATTATTGAAACACTGTAAAATGTTCCATTCGCTTCAACAATTACACAAATAATCGAACCGAAATTCCCGACATACCAAACTCTCTAGACTATAAGAATTCTCATTAATATTTGCTATTAAATGTCTGTCTGTGATAAAAAAAAAAAAGAAGAAGAGAAACGTGTGTGTACTCCGTCCGTGGAGAACTACAGCTAAGGGAATTCACACTAAAATAACAAGCAACATAATCACACGACCGTGAAGCTATAAAACCTGATTCCTATGTGACCACTGTTGTTTACCGATGTTGTCGGTGTAGTTGTTATGCCTCATCAATAATGAATTAGAATCGTGGCAAAATTACTTTGCTGACTTTCCATACGACACACACAAATGTATTTATATAATGGCACAGTCGACATTATAGGATTCATTTGAACTAAACATGTGACTATGCAGGGTTTATGTGGTATCGAACCTTTATCATAGGAGGCGGCACTTGAGCATTTGGAGCAGTATGGGGATGGTATACTTGGTGTGGGTCGATAGATTTTGTGTTGGGGCGGTCCACTTAGTATGAGGTCAATACACTTAGTAAGGAACCGGTATGAGGACGATACACTTAGTAAGGAACAGGTATGAGGATGATACACTTAGTAAGGAACAGGTATGATGACGACACACTTAGTATAAAAACGGTATGATGACGACACACTTAGTATAAAAACGGTATGAGGACGATACACTTAGTAAGGAACAGACATGAGGACGATACACTTAGTAAGGAACAGGTATGAGGACGACACACTTAGTAAGGAACCGGTATAATGACGACACACTTAGTATAAAAACGGTATGAGGACGATACACTTAGTAAGGAACAGGTATGATGACGACACACTTAGTAAGGAACAGGTATGAGGACGATACACTTAGTAAGGAACAGGTATGAGGACGATACACTTAGTATAAAAACGGTATGAGGACGATACACTTAGTAAGGAACAGGTATGAGGACGATACACTTAGTAAGGAACAGGTATGAGGACGATACACTTAGTAAGGAACGGTGTGAGGACGATACACTTAGTATAAAAACGGTATGAGGACGATACACTTAGTAAAGAACCGGTATGAGGACGATACACTTAGTAAGGAACAGGTATGAGGACGATACACTTAGTAAGGAACCGGTATGATGACGACACACTTAGTAAGGAACAGGTATGAGGACAACACATCTAGTAAGGAATCGGTATATTTAGTGTGAGGACAGTATACATTGTTTAGAGGACATTACGCTTAGTAAAGGAGACGGAGCACAGAGTGTGGTGACGGGGCACACAGTATAGGGAACGGGGCACTTAGTATAGAGGACGGGGCACTTAGCATAGGGAACGGGGCACTTAGCATAGGGAACGGGGCACTTAATAAAGGGGACAGGGCACTTAATATAGAGGACGGGGCACTTAGCATAGGGAATGGGGCACTTAGTATAGAGGACGGGGCACTTAGCATAGGGAACGGGGCACTTAGTAAAGAGGACGGGGCACTTAGCATAGGGAATGGGGCACTTAGTAAAGGGGACGGGGCACGGAGTGCAGTGACGGGGCACTTAGTATAGAGGACGAGGCATTTAGTATGGGACTAGGCACCAGGTATAGGGGACAGGGCACGGAGTGTGGGGATTGGACACTTAGTATAGAGGACGGGGGCACTTATTACAGGGGACGCGGCACTTAGTATAGGGGACGGGGCACGGAGTGTGGGGACGGGACACTAAATATAGACGACGGGGGCATTTAGTATAAGGGACGGGGCAAGGAGAGTGAGGACGGGACACTTAGTATAGAGAACGGGGGCACTTATTATAGGGTACGGGGCATTTAGTATAGGGGACGGGGCACGGAGTGTGGGGACGGGACACTTAGTATAGAGAACGGGGGCACTTAGTATAAGGGACGGGGGCACTAAGTATGGGACTAGGCACTTTATGTTGGAATGGTACACTTATTGGATTTTACACTTAACATGAAGGCAATCCATAGAGTGCGGAGCCGGTAACATAGCTTAAGAGCAGCCTATATATAGGAAACTGTACTAAGTATGGAGAATAACACTTTGTGTTGAGAACCAATGCACTGTACATTCTGTAAAGGGATGGTGCAATTAGTGTGGAGAAAATACCTTTCAAGTATAGGTTAAAAGCATCCGTTCTTCTATAGTTATGTATTTGTATAGGCCGATTTGGATTTACGTTCGTGTCCTAACAATTCTATTTTCTGGTCAAAAAGAGATAACTGATACAAAAATAGACTCCATTGTCACGTTATCACATTGACACAACAGATATAACTTTCGTCAATTGGTCAACATCGTCACACCAGAGACAAACGATTATGTCAAATTTTCATCTCGTGACAACAGAGACAAAATAACTTAACATTTTGTCAAACAGTCAACTCGTGACATTGAGACAACATATATTACTTTATGTTTTATCAGTTGGTCAACTTGTCACATTAAGAAACAGATGTTACCATATATTAGATTAGTTGATCAGCTCGTCTCATTGAGACAACAGATAACATTATGAATTGGTCGACACCATCACAACAGAGACAACATATATTACTTTACATTATGCCAAATGGTCAACTCGACACAACAGAGCAAATTCATATTAATTTACATTATGTTAAATGGTCACCCCGTCACATTGAGACAACAGATATTACTTTACATTATGTCAGCAGGTCAACTCGTCACAACAGAGACACCATATATTACTTTCCATAAATGTTAAATAGTCAACTCATCACATTGGGACATCAAATATTACTTTATGTTATGTTAACTGTTGAATTCAACACATTGGGACAACAGATTCTAGTGTATTCAAAAACCGAGTACAAATTAAAATCTAAGTATTTCGGTGTGTGTCACCTTAATACGGAGCCCGTTAACTGACATGCTCCATACTTATTTTATTTCGTTTTTTCGAAAAATTATTTCGAAAAAGCGAAATATTATTTCGAAAAAACGAATTATTATTTCGAAAAAACGAAATAAAATATTATTTCGATAAAACGAATGTGTGTATTTCTAAAAAACGAAATAAAATAAATATGGAGCATGTCAGTTAACCTTTAGAGTATCCTCTCATTAAATAATATATTGAAACTCGTGGATAAAATTAGTGTAATGATCCAACACAGACATCATACACGTTGTATAAACCAAATATCACAGGAAACAAGTGTGTATTGTTTAGCACGTCTGTTTGTGGTTATATATAATGTATATGTATAAAAAATATGTTTAGATGTGGTGCGGTCTATATTGAGCCGGAAATCAACTGTCGCTTGGTAAATGAAAGAGGATGAGTCTGATGTGAATAATTATGAACATATTAGTTTTGATATACTACACACAATACCGTTGCAAAGATCAGTTTCCAATAATCAATTTCTGTGATAGCGATCAGTCTTTGTTGGGGACACAACAGTAGGTGAACAGTGTAAATATGGTTTAAGGTAAAATCGATAAAGAAATGATATGAAATGTATTACAGCATCGATACAAAAAAGCAAACAATTAACCTACAGGTAAGCAGTGATGATTGGAACCGTAACGACCATTCCGTATGTGCGTCCAAACATGTATTGGTTCTATATACTGAGTAATGCAACTGGCTTTCGAATATTGAAATCAATTCTACAAAATATTTACCTACATTTTTGTGAAGTCAATGATAAACTAACTAAATATATGAAAAGTAAGTGGCACGTAGAATATTAATAATAATTAAAAGTGAAACGCGTTTATTTGATTTGTTTCTATATAAACTCTCACACAAGAAAATGTGAAACGGTTGTAATTTCTCTGAAATTTCTTTGTCAGTGAAGACTATTTTATAACATGTCCAAAAATGCTTGAAAAGAAAACGTGATATATTATTCTCGTTTGCTTGTTTGTTTATTTGTTTTCTATTATATAATTTTATTATTTTTTTTTTTTTTGGGGGGGGGGGGTTGGGATTGCATTTATTCCGTTAAATCACACTTGTAAGAATGATACCTCATTTTTTTAAACGTAAAATGTTTTCAATGTAATAGAAATTTGGGGAGGACAATATTGGAAAAATATCGAATATTCCAACAATATTGATGTCTAGAATCAGTGAAATGAGAAGTTATAGACAAAATACTCAATACTGAAATCAATATTACTGATGTTTAGTAATATTTGTCAGGAAAAGTGTCAAATAGAAACATCAGTCTCGGATAAATATAGATTTGATAGCACTATCGGTACATTGTTTTCTTTATAGAGAATACAGAAATACACTGAAACCCCCAAGAGCTCACTATACGTACATATCATATATAGTGTATCTTTGAGTTTAACCTGCCAATCAGATGAAGTGCTATATTCTACACACGGTTACGTTTTGTAGTAATAGATATTGAGTATACATACCGTTCGATGTCGACATACACATTTTCGATTGTTACCCGCATCCATAAAACAACGATGACTAGCAAAGTAAGTATTGCACCGCACATCAAATGTTTTAACCTGATCTTCTGAAGAAGATTCCTCGTCATTGTTGTCTAGTATAAAGGCTCTGAGGCCGGGGCACCCACTGGAGATAAATTCAATATCAGCTTGTTTGAACCGAGCATATCAATATGTTAGTGTGAATTCAGGCATAACAGTCGTACATACTTCATGTATAATTCATCTGGTTCGTATGTAATATGGCTGAGGATATTAAAGGTTCCAGTCATGGTCCACACTTATCTGTAAAATGATTCTAAAATCCACGGAGTAAACTTGAGATAAATGAATAACTATTAGTAACTGATCGAGATTGTCACTTATCGATTTTCACTAGTTAATGGTATTTAATTTTAATGTGTAGAATAACTTTGAATTCACTTTCAGATATAGTTTTGAATGTTAGTTTTTTTCTGTTGTAAGTAACTATAGAACAATGCAGTTTACACACCAGTAAAAAACAAATTAAAAAAATAAATAAACGAAAGATACAGTACAATGACATTTTAACATTTCTTATTTTTTGTTAAATTTATTTTCCTACTAAAAAAATGATAATCGTCATTCATCTGACATTATGCGTACTGACGGACCAGTCCAACAACTGGCGGGATGACAAAATAGCTGAATCCATTTTGTTGGGAAAGGTTGGCAGGCTGGACAGTTTACCCTAAGTGTAAACATTTATTTTTATAGTTAAGGAGCGTAAGTAATTTTTCTTTTCAAAATAAAGAAAATAACGTGCGTCATTTAAAATTCATGTGAAAAATGCAGTTTTTACATCGGTGAAAAAAGACGGTTTATTCCTTAGGCGACATCAACCAAATATGGACCTTTAACACATTAGAACTCTCTGACTTTCATTTTGGTTGGAAAAAATGCAATATAAATTAATAGACGGCAATATTCTGTATTTTTCCTGAAAAGTATTTCTTAAGCTCGCTTATCAAAGTTAGATTACGCGAAAGGAGCACTATGTAAATATCATTGCGAAATTTCGTTTAAACGCACGCAATATTTCGATCAAATGCAATATTTTAACAGTATATTTTTCATTTCACGATGTCTCCGTCTATTTCCCAAAGTTTGAATTTCCCATGATGTTCTAAGCAGTACCGGTATTTTTCTTCAGAGCCTTTGTCCAAGGCAGCTTTTTCTCAGAAGATATCGTCCACACATAATTTTGATTGAGTGTGTGACCTACCATGTCGAAAACAATAAAAAAATTCTCTCTACCAGTGAGTTATTTCCCATGGCAGGTCGAATGCTTGTGGATTTAATTGGAGAGCAGCTCTTTCACTCGTGCTGTGGTTCAATTTCCAATTAAGTATACTGTTTGATTTGTGATCAGCTATAGAATTTAAGAGGAAATAGAGTTATAACACTATACCCGATATACAAACATTATCATAGTATTGATAAGAAAGCGAAGGGCCACGAGTCGGTTAAGTGATGTACCTACGTTGAACCCCTGATGAAGATTTGTAGTATATCGCTCAACCCGTGGCGGGTTCTTTCTGAAGAAACTGAGAAACGGACCAGTCTGCTTTTGAGGTAGAAACCGGCAACTACAAGTAGACCCCGCTTCAAAATGACCCTGGCTGTTTAAAAGACGATTACCCAGCAAGCTGTTAGAGTATTACAATGAAAATGAGCAATAAATAATATCCTTATATAGCGTTCCAAAGGTAGGTTATATCTTATAAAACATGCTTAAGATGAAAAGTTTAATTTTGCAGCACGTGACACATTTACTCGCAGTTGTAAACGGCATGTGACATTAAAATCAAAAAGATCCTTCCGCGGTCCCGAGCTCGATACGCTGGACCACAAGGGCCTGTAACAATGTTTTTGGTGGATGAAGGGCTGTATAGTATACTACAACCATACAAACCCTAACATGATAGGCCCCTGTGCGCTGGACATGCCAATGTTTCATATTACTTCAACTAAAAGTGAATACATTGAAGAGAAGTAATCAACACAAACAAAGCGAAATACTCTTAATTATTGACAAATATTGTTCTAGAATCAGATCGAAGAACAATAATGAAAATAAGACAGAAAAAAGACTTAAGATTTCCGATTTCTTTGGTATACCTGTATACAATATGTTTAAGACAGATGAACATCAGCTATAGGAGGCTCGCCCTACACTGGCCACAGTATTTTTTTTCTCTCTTCGTCACCGAAAACCCTAAATACCGAAGCCTTCCGAGTAGAATGTTAAATTTCAATATTTGTCACTATCGAGCGATATCACGACAAAAATTAGACATATAGATGGAAGTAACATGCCACCATAAAATTTGTTTCAATCTCGTAAGAAATATTTTGAAAGTCGTCTCAAAGTTTTGTTATGTTTGTTTTTTTAAAAATTCATTTCTGCCCACCAATGCTCATAATGCACAATGATGATGATGAATTGACTGATTTTACGGCATAGCACACATTCCCCGAAATGTTTACAAATATGTCTGAAATTTCAAAACATCAGACTCGTTTTGGGAACTGCCTGTACCGTATAAGGAATGTCAAAATATAAGCGTCAACTATCTGAATGTGTCTCAGAACGGAAACCTTGTTAACCTTTACGAAACAGTGCTACTATATATATACAAGAAGCTGTATTCATCTTTACAGTGCTACTATATATATATATACAAGAAGCTGTATTCATCTTTACAGTGCTACTATATATATATACAAGAAGCTGTATTCATCTTTACAGTGCTACTATATATATATATATATACAAGAAGCTGTATTCATCTTTACAGTGCTACTATATATATATACAAGAAGCTGTATTCATCTTTACAGTGCTACTATATATATATATACAAGAAGCTGTATTCATCTTTACAGTGCTACTATATATATACAAGAAGCTGTATTCATCTTTACAGTGCTACTATATATATATATACAAGAAGCTGTATTCATCTTTACAGTGCTACTATATATATATACAAGAAGCTGTATTCATCTTTACAGTGCTACTATATATATATACAAGAAGCTGTATTCATCTTTACAGTGCTACTATATATATATACAAGAAGCTGTATTCATCTTTACAGTGCTACTATATATATATATATATATATATATACAGTGCTACTATATATATATATACAAGAAGCTGTATTCATCTTTACAGTGCTACTATATATATATATACAAGAAGCTGTATTCATCTTTACAGTGCTACTATATATATATACAAGAAGCTGTATTCATCTTTACAGTGCTATATATATATATATACAAGAAGCTGTATTCATCTTTACAGTGCTACTATATATATATACAAGAAGCTGTATTCATCTTTACAGTGCTACTATATATATATACAAGAAGCTGTATTCATCTTTACAGTGCTACTATATATATATACACAAGAAGCTGTATTCATCTTTACAGTGCTACTATATATATATACAAGAAGCTGTATTCATCTTTACAGTGCTACTATATATATATATATATATATATATATATATATACAAGAAGCTGTATTCATCTTTACAGTGCTACTATATATATATATATATATACAAGAAGCTGTATTCATCTTTACAGTGCTACTATATATATACAAGAAGCTGTATTCGTCTTTACAGTGCTACTATATACAAGAAGCTGTATTCATCTTTACAGTGCTACTATATACAAGAAGCTGTATTCATCTTTACAGTGCCAAAGGTCATAATTATGATTTTAAAGATTGCGTTAACCTTTTAACAGCGTGTAGCACATCGTTTTCTAGAATATACAACACATTTAGAAAACTTCAAGTGAAATATCACTGGCGACTTCGTCAAAGTAAAAATATAGGTCACAGCGACCATTTCTGCTCTGCAGTGGATTTCTCGAGATCCTAAGAGAAAGGGTATACAGGGTCAAAGTCAAAATATAGCCCACGATATCGAAAGCCTCGAGTGTGACAGACTTGGTTTTCACGCGCGCGGATGATGATACATTCTACTAACGAGACAATCATGTGACTTCATAAAGACGTGACTTATATATGACGTCACAACAGAGTTATTGCACGTGTGTCGCAAGATAATTATGAAATGACCGTTTGACAAGACACAGCTGACCATTTATATTATATAATGGTCAATGTAACGCGTTTTAAGTTTAAAATGCATCCGAACCTCACAGTATAACAGGTGCTGATACAGAATAAGGAGGTCCTATTTGGTATGCATCAGCATAATTGGGTTTTTGTATGATAAACAAATATGTCGGTGTCTGTTTGCTTCTTCGGCACGTGACGAGAATCCGCAGCCATCATCTGCTCTTGAATTTAGTCAAAACCTGTTCACAACAGCAGATAATTCTGCATTATGAATTCGCTTTCATGTTGACCAACACTTAAGTTCTTCTTTGATGTAAGCAAGATTGATTTGCAAAACCAAATGTGCGCTGTACCAATTATTTGTAAAACATTTCTTGGAATGCATGAAGGCCAGGCCTTCGTAGCTCCAAGGGTTGTTAGAGTTACCTTGGCCCCAGTTGCTCAAAGGTTAATTCGAGTTAACCAGCGGTAAACAAAGGGTGTCAAAAGATGGAGGTTGGTGAAAATTACGGGGAAGTTTTACGATCGTCATTCTATTTCATTGTGCGATAGGAAGCTGGACGTGTTTGGTGCCTGCTGTTTCTCATTTGAGAAATTACTTACTTGCATAGACCAAGATTTACCTGGCGGGTACCGTCGATGAATTAGAAGACGCTTACCCTTCCGGAACACGCGGTCTTATTCTCCTTGTATTTTTTCAGGAGTCTCCGTGTAAATCTTTTTGTTCAAATTTTCCTCTCGTTTGATTGAATTTGAGTTTGGGTTATCATTATTGTAAAACCATGTGTAATGTCTGCAGGAACTTTTTAGGCTGAAATAAGTAAAAAAAGGCTTCTACTTGCATTATGTGCGCACCCAAAAATTCAGTCAAAATCGATCTCCAGTAGCCAAGAAATCGGTCTTGAAATGTTCAGCTTACACGTCAGACCAACGATATGAAGTTCAAAACTTCAAAGTTATCTGTTCAAAATTTGTTTTCATCTCATTTAATGACTTTCAACTACCTTCTGTTTAATCATACGTACAACACAATTGAAGAAAAAAACTGCCTGATGTTTGCCACTTCATGTCTTTTTTTCGAGATCAGACACGTTACGCTTTATAATTCACTTACCTATCCAAATATTATCCAATCCTAACTTATCTTAAGTACACAAACACTGGTCTTCACACCAGCCTAATAAACAGACTGTACAAGTCAATATCTATACCTATTAATAACCAAACAAGGTAATTAGATCTCTGGAATCTTCTTTCCTGTCTAATGTTAACATGTTGGTATGTTCTTGTTGGTTTTTAGCAATTGAAGGCAGAATTTCTGAAATTTACCTTTTGTGCAGGTGATGATTTTTTCGAAAATGAGATTTTTTCAGAGAATTTAAAAGCACTTCTTTTGCAGCTTCAGAAGTGCAATAGATAATATACACTTTCAATTACTGTTCTTGATATTATTCTTAAAGAACAGACATTCTGTTTTATGGGGGACAATCTTTTTTAATACTCATTTTTTAATACTCATTTAATTTCTCATTAGAATAAAATAGGATAATACCTGGATAATAAGAAAACAATAATGTGAAAATGCAAAATTTTCACTACGAAATTAAGAATACTTCAACCTTTTATTGCACCATACTCAAAATTCCATCTTAACATTTTATTTTATGATATGAAATTATTTGAAGATATTTTCAAGGTTAAACTAGAGATCCCAGAGGAATCTTGGTACCCACCACTGAATAATCTTAATTGGGTTTTTGAAATGCTGATCTTTTCTCCACTTTAAATTCCTTCTCTCCCCTTTTCCTTTTAGTTGTCTTTAACAGGGAAATCCCACATATGAAATCTAAGCAAGATCTAACAAGAAATAGTCATTATAAACAACTGTCAAAATCTGTAAGGGTCTTCATTAAGATCAGTCATCCATTATCTTTTCTTGAGCAAAAAGAAAATTGAATTGGCATAACTTGGGGACCATCCAGAACCTATACATCATGTTTTAGAAATATCTTTTGAATACTTCACAACAAATAGCTAAAACAACACCAACTGTTAAAATCAAGATTTGCTTCACTGATCAGTCTCAGTATTAAATAGGAACGACTAGGGACCATGAGGAACATATACAAGTTTGAGAACGACGCCTCCAATACATCTCTGAGTAGTGATAACAAACTTTCATTGTCAAAATCCAAGATGGCCGTCTGCCAGTCATTTTGTTTCTCTTGTCCCTAAATCACAAGGACAAAACTTGGGACCAAGGGGAGCATACCCATGAAATTTGAGGAAATGAGACAGATTCATACAGTACTTAATGGTGATAAACATTCATTGTCAAAATCCAATATAACTGTCTGTAAGCCATTTTGTTTTTTGAACGGTTGTCGAAGGGCACAAGAGCCCTAGTCAAATTTGGGAACTTTCTGTCCCATACTTTTAATTTAACTAAAATTTAAATGGGCACAACTAGGGATTAGGGTGAACCAACACATCGTTTGAGAAATATCCTTGCATTTATTTTTGAGAAATATTGATAACAAACTTCAACTAACAAAATCCATGATGGCTACATGTCAACCATGTTGTTTCCCAGACCAGTCTCAAAATTCAATCCAAATAAGGGACCAAGGGGAAAATATATTTGAAGTCTGAGAAAACCCTTTCAATACTTCTATGAAAATAGCAATAAGGAAAGAGAATTTCAATGGATTGATGGATGCACGGACCGGATGGGGGATGACGGACCACAGATGAATGGGATTGATAATTGGCTAAAATTGTGTCTGGTCTTTTGATTTCCACTATTGTACAGGTGAATGTAACTTTTCTATTTACTATATTCTAAAACTTTTTTTTAAAAATGATAGTTCTGGTTCACTTTTAGTTTCCATTGGTTACTATCCCTTCAGGAGAAATAAGTCTTTATAAATATACTTTTCTTCTTTTATTTCTATTGTTTCATTCATTTCAATCAACATGAGGTGAAATATTTCAGTGTAACTTCAAATTAAAGATCTATCATCCCTCTTTCTTTTCGTCACTTTTTAGCATTATGCGATTTCCTGAGACTTAATTAGATTTGCAATCAATAATAACAAATACATAAATGTGATTAAATGTAAAACTAATTTCTGCAATGTATTTCCTTATAAACCATTCACCAGTTATCTACCCTGATTATCTGTCAACAGAGCAAGTTCCTATGACAACTTTATAGAAATAAACATCAATGTGTTTTGGTAACCATTACATCAATACTTATATATAAAGTCCCATTATCTCTGATATTTGACACATTGCTTTAAATCATATAAGGCTTTTATAATCTGATCCCTGACATAAAGAGGAATGTGTACAAGATTATTGTAGGAAAATCTGAAAACCTAAATGTATTATAAACTTGTACAAATCAGCAGAAAATCAAACCTTTTTTTCCTTCAAAATTTGTGTCTATAAGCTTTGGAACTCTGAAATCTTTACAACAAGATCTAGCTAATTCTTGATTCATAAGCAGTTTAAAGGATAATTTTTTAATGTTTGTTTTGTGTGTATTCTGTGTAAAAAAAAAGATACAAAATATCATAAACATAATGATGATCATACATTGATGTAGACTCCAGTACTGGTCACTTTTATATCTGACATTAATCAATTCAATGTTGCTAACCTTGTTTGTAATGTATACTCTTAGAAGACACCTGAATTTGACCCATACATATAGTTATCATACAACATTTAAGTCTCCATTACATTTAATCACAAAACTGTAAAGTCAACCTTCTGTATTACCTCAATGATATAACTTTGTCAAAAGGTTAACTTCCTGGTTTGAAGAAAGTATGATCATGCACAAATTCTCTGTGAAAATTGAAACCCCCCCCCCCCAAAAAAAAAAAAAAAAAAAAAAAACAAAATAATCATGGCTAAAATTTCCTGTCAATTCAGTGTATACTTATATTTTTGGTTAATGTTTGTCTTATAATAAAACTTAAATCAGATGATTTAATATTGTCATACAACCTGGAGAGGTAACATCCATCGAGTAATTTCTGTACTGAACAAAGATAAGGTACTTCTAAGGTCACAAGTAGCCACTGTATTACATAATGAGATGTTACACATGTAAGGCCATTGTTTCTTTTCTAATTAAAAAAATGACCTATTAAAACAAAATGAATATACACTCTGGAAATGTTGAGGAAAAAGTATAAACCATTGAAATAATGGTTCCTTTGTCTTTTTTGAAATAGTGTTTGTCTATGTTGTTATGAGGTAAAAAGATTTTCATTAAAAACAATATTTAGATACAGAACATTTTAAAACAATTCTCAGGATAAGCTTTGATAACGGCAAACTATAATACCATGATATTGCTATAGTTATGTCTATAACCATTAACATATAACGCTGAATTCCTTGTGCAATGTAAAGATCAATATCCAATCCAGGGAAGATAACCCTTAATTCTTTCTAGGAAGGTTGATTAAGGAACCCATAAAAAAAGTAATAATTTGGTACCTTCCGATACTTATACCACACTCTCACAGTGCCTGTCAATGTAAGCACACAAATATTTATCACAGAATATGCTGTTTGTATTTATCACATATCTGATGAAAACAAAAAGGAAAAAAAGGCAAAAGGGTAAGTTATTTGCATTTTCCATTTTTAATTAGAAATTTATCAGGAAAGATTAAAGTAATACTGGTCTCTGTAAGTCTATTTATTCTTAAAGACCTCTCTCCTTTTTGTTTTTATTTTCTACTTTGAATGATGCACACTTCCAGCTTTTAAAATCATATGTTACTTAAGTTCTCAAAACAGAAACCTGATAAAAAACATCAAACACATTAAAACTGGTATAAACAGAGACTTCTATAAGCTTTCTATTAATATTTGTAAAATATTACCAAGAATTTCTTATGTAAAGGTCACCAGTAATGAAAAGTTACTTTTAGGTGAAAAAATGTTTGATAATAACTAAAACGAGTTATTGGTGCACAGGTAGGGTTATTTTCACCTGTAAATAACTGAGGAAGTTAAAATATGTCAGGTTATTTCTTTTCTGGAAACCAAGGACTTTCATTGGTTGATCATTTGTGACATCAATTCTGCCATTGGACACATTTTCATAAGTGTTTAAGAAGGCTGTGCACATTAAATCAACTTTAGTCAAGTAAGCATGCCCAGCACAATATAACGACTTAAGAGGTAAAGTTTGTTATTTGACTATAGCAGTGTGAGTTTCAGAGCAGCTAAAAGGAGTACAGTGGTGATAATTTATGCAACGAATCTAACTTCATATCCCAAACTGTAATAAACACAAGCCAGTTTCACATCAGTTCACATCCACAGGACATGGTGCAATTCATGTGAAAATTATCGGGCTTAAAACCAGTGTGAAACACATGAATAAACTTAGAAACACATAAATATGCTTAGAAAATTCCATGAGAACATATCTTTGCTGTGATTACTACTGTAAATCACTTAGATTTCATGATAATTTATTTTGCAAATCTACCTCTTCAGACATATTCACATGATTATACACACAAGGAATCTAGAAAGTAGCATATATGTATTCAGGTATCAGCAATCAAATTGGCATGGACGTCATCAAGATATAACTTTTGACAAACAGGATTTCAAATTCACAATTGATTCCCCTCATGTATTAACACGAAATTAATTCCTACGCGAAAATAACTTATTTACAGTAGAATCAAATTATTTTCAAAGATAGTTTAGAATACTATTTAAATGCACAATGACTTTTTAGAATTTAGCTATCATCAAATATGGTAAATGAATGTTTTGAAGAATATGTATCTAACTATTCTATTTGAATTCTTCTTAATAATTGTTATCCTATGGTCTGATATACATAATAGTAACATTAGGGTAATACTACACTATCCACTCTCTTTGTCTGCTTAGTCTGTGTGAAAATATACAGATAAATAAAACAGTCTGTGTCTGGTCCCGACTCCAAATATCTTCCAATTACCATGTTGGGCAGATAATGAAGAACCCACCTGGTTAATTTGTTAGTTGTTGTTAATCTAAGATTTGTTTGGTTTTTCACAGACTTTCTATATTGTTTTGTATTGATGAAGCTCATATTTGAATTTTCACTAGTTTTATGCTACCTGTGAACAACACAGTGTACTATCAATGCTGAAACAACTTTGATTATAAAACTGTCATATCATCAGAGACTTCTACTGTGGTACCAGCTGGCACATGTGCAATAGCAGAAATAACGTCACAAATTTTAGACACAAGAGATTCCTGGGTGTGACCATAGAAGCATGGAGAGGTTATCAAATTTATCTGCAGCATCACCACTCCGCTATAACAGCATCATGAGGTGAAAATTGATTCAGGATATTACTTAGGTGAGCTTTATGTCAAAATATTGAGAACTGCGAAACAAAATTGTTGCTGGTGACCTTTAAGATATGTCATGAGTATAACAAATCTTTAAACAAAACTTAATGTGAAACATTGTTTATCACATTAACTAATAATTGAGTCACAAAAATTCATGAAAGCAACATTGTTTGAAAACAAATTTAAAAACTCAGGATACAGGAAGGAGATCCAGAGCACTTTAAAATAATTAAGTATGTGTGTGTGTGTGTGTGTGTGTGTGTAATAATATTTTAAATCTATTAATTCAATCTGTAGCTAAATTTGTCTCCAGGTTTCCTTTAATTGCTAGTCGCTGATCTTTCTCTCTTTTCTCTCGTGCTTTTCTTTGTAATATATTTGATTCATTTGCTTGTGATACTGCAATGTCTTGAAAAGTTATTCCTCCTGCTGCATATACTATGAACATAAATCCCATTATCAAATAAAAAGCTAACTTATTCTCTTCCTTTATATGTGCTGTACTGCGACTCTGTCTATGCATCTGTCTTCCAATTTCATATTCATCAAATTTTTTCTTTTCAGCTGCCCTTTTTTCAAAAACTTCTGCATAGTGCGTTCTGTAAAACAGTAAAACAAGAAGCCAATGTAAGTCACACAAATAAAAACAAGAGACCCGAAGGCCTTAACGATCAGCTGACTATAAAGGCCTATACATGAAAGAGGCCATATAGGCCTAAAATAAATTGCTCAACTATATACAGCTTACAAAGAAGATACTGTTGTTTCATAAAAACATTTTCTGCAAATTTGAAATCATATTTTTTGTATATGCTACTACACTAATGCCATTACTTCGATCCTTTCGCTTGTTGAAAAGAAATTCTAAGATAACCAAACCATTTGACTAAAGTGACCTTGATTATAGGTCAAGGTCTATTATTTGAATAATATGGTAGACCTAAGCCTTCACCCACTTATCTTAAAGAATGAATATCAGCAAGCTGGACCTTTTTTGTTATTGAGAAGAAGATATTTGAAGATTTTAACACATTTGACCCCTGTGGCCTTTAAAAAGAGAAAATGTCAGTCACATGAACAAAATTGGTAACCCTTCATCACAGCATGCTGCAAGTTGATTGTCAGCACTCTTAGCCTTTTGGTTATTGAGGAGATGTCTTTTCAAGATTTTTACACATTTGTCCCCTGTGACCTTGAAAATTGGTCAAGGTAATTAATTTGATCAAATATGCTACACGCCCAGTATCTGCACCCTGGGCCTTCTGGTTATTGAGAAGAAGTCTTAAATATTTCAACACACCCTGTGATCTTGAAATTGGGTCAAGGTCATTCATATAAACATACTTGGTATCCCTCCATCTCAACATCACACAGGCCCAATATCAGCACCCTCCACCTTTTGGTTAATGAGAAGTTGTTTGAAGATTTCAGCATATTTGACCCCTGTGACCTTTGAAGTTGGCCAAGGTCATTCATTTTAATCAACTTGGCAGCCTTTTATCCTATCATGCTATGGAGCCAATACGTGCCCTGGGCATTTTGGTTATTGAAAAGAAGTCATTTGAATGGAAAGTTTACACACAGTGCATGGCAAGCATGCACATGTGGACGAAACATGATGGCTATAGGTCATCCAGGCCCTTTATGTTAGATGACCTAAAAATGCAATAATCCCATAAAAATTCAAAACATTGGGAATCCTGTGATCTTGCAAGTGAGTCAAGGTAATTAATTGTAACAAACTTGGTTATTGAGGGAGCTGTTTAAAGGTTTTAACACATTTGACCCCTGTGACCTTTGAAGTTGATACGGCCTAATATCAGTACTTTTGGTCTATTGAGAAGAAGTTTTTTCAGTGGAAAGTTTACACAAGGCAGACAAAGGCGAGGGACGTAGCACAAAAGCTCTAGGGTCAGATGACCTGATAAAATCTCAATTTGTTCTTTAAAACTTAATTTTCCCTTTCTTTTCTCTGTTTTTGTTCTTAATTTTTATAAAATTTGAAAATTACTTGCAATAGCAATAACAAACTTCAACTGTCAAAATCCAAGGGGCACCTACAAATTTGAGAAAGATCTGTCCAGTATTTATAAGAAATAACGGATAATAAGAATTCTTTTGCTCTGATGGACAGACCATTAACCACGGTCATGGCGCATTCACCATCATCAGATGGTGGGCTATAATTACAATATTTATAAATGCACTCCTTGTTTACCTGTAGTCTTAACTTTCAGTTCTTTTGCTCTATAATCACTTATAATGCACCAAGACATTTAAAAGGACATTCAGCACAAGTTAGGATATGAAATGCTTTTTTAATAAAAATTGGCATTTATGTGCAATAGAAGTGACAATAGGATAAGGACATTTTTCAATGAAGCACAATGCCTTTATCAAGTTGGCATTCATGATACCAAGGAATACCAACTTAAAGCAGTTCAATGCTAAATTATCATATCAATATTCAAATCTTCTTAAATCTTCAAATAGTTAACAGCACATCAATATTATACCTCTGCTATTGGCAGTTCTGTGTTGGTGATACACAAAAGACATCAGTAGGGCTACCCCATGGGATTGCCATAAAAATTTTAAATATTGGCATTATATGTACAAAGACTAAGCTGAATTTAGCAGTATGGAAGTCAAAACAAGGAAAATGAATTATCAAGAGACATTTGCTCACTTGCCAAAATGGAATACACTGACATGTAAGTATGACAGCTTCAAATGCATTTTAGGTGAAATATAAATCAGACAAGAGGAAGTCAAGCATCAGTTTATATCTTGACTGCAGACAGCAGAGTTCCTCTTTATAGTTGCCAATATGTAATTACTTAATTGTGTATAACAATATAATTGTGCCCTGCAAAACACAATAATAATGTATTGTATTGCAGTACAAAAAGCACATTGCATATATATCACATTTTCAGCGTTTTATCCAAATTTCCTGAGGATTGTAAATAAATAACAATAGGACCTATATCACTTACCTGGCTGAAATTGTTTCATTAAAACTTCAAGAAAAGAAATTCTTAATATCCAAACACAAAAAAATCTTGCCATCTTACTACCGGATTAATATAACAATTAACACTTTGGGTTTAGGGCCAATATCATTTGTCAATCCAACTATAAAACCTATAAAATCTGTATTGATCAATCTGAAATAATTAGATATTTTTGAAAGTTTTCGATTTGATTAAAGTAAACAAAATCACATTAACAGAGTTCCTGTGATAATAGACTATAGAATACATGGAATTCAACATTTTCTTTTGTTTTTCATAACTGTGATTTTTTTTGTATAATTTTACATTAGGCTATTCCAGACAGACTGACACAGCTATTATAGGTTTTTAAAGCTTTACGTGTCTATCAGCAAACTGTATTGGACAAAATAGAGAAGAAGAATATTACTGACTTTGTCCATGTATCAAAGTCATAGATTGATGTTCTGCCACGTACAGGAGGGCCATCGTATTTTTTGAAGCCTTTTCTATATGCCTTCCAACCATCTGGGTGTTTAGTATTTCCGAGTTCATCTTCTTGTTCCAACCCTTTATCATAAAGTCTTCTGGAGTGTGGTTTCCCCAAAATTTCATATGCTTCTGCTATTTCAGCAAATTTCGCAACTGCATTTTCATTTTTATTGACGTCCGGGTGATATTTCTTCGACAGTCTGAAGTATGCACCTTTGATTTGTACGCTTGTTGCTTTACTTGACAATTCCAAAACTTCATAAAGGTCTTTTTTATGTTTGAGCTTTCTGTGTGATCCTTGATATCTTTTATTTACAACGTTTTTTCCAGGTATGAAAATTAATGGCCTATATGTATTAGGGAATGGCTGCTTGGCGCAAAAACACATTTGGCCTCTTAAAGTTCTTAAATAACTATGCATTTGTTAATGTCTCTTCAGCTTTTCGAATCGACGACCTGTCTGTTTTGGCAATGTCAGATCATTTATAAATCGGTTTACTTAGCCATTTTGCATTGCTGTGTTGCTAATGTCACTTCATTCAGCAGTTCTCTTAGTTAATATTTAGGTCCAGTGTTCTCCTCCTAGCTTTCATCGGCGTTCAAATAGTGGTAATACTGTTCGTTCGAAAACACACGAAAATAATACGTAACAAGTTTTCACCTTGTACTCTACTCGGTCGCGCTGATGATCGTTGTCGTGCAGACGCTTGTATACTAACGCATTCTGATGTCTCATAGTTTTGATCAGTCAGTATGTAATGACTAGACGTTACTAACACTAAATAAAACAGAAAAAACAGAATCATAGTTCAAACGCAAATTAGTGAAATTATGGTAAAATATGAACACAAGTAAAAATACATAGAGACTCATGAAAAAGTAGTAAGTTTTGCCGCAGTCACTCGCTTCTGGTTTAAGAGATGCGTTAATGTAAAATTAGTTTATTTACTAAATAGTTGTTTGCTAAACTTATATAAACAAAGTTTATTTTTTTATCAATATTCCACTAAGACTGGAAATAGGGACTTTATAACACGTAATGTACGTATCTGCTAGAAGCATGTGATTGTGTTTATTTCACAACTCGGGGTTAATTCACAACATAGTGTTAATGAAAAAATGCTTATACGGGAAAAAATAACAAACTATGTGTATTTTATTTCGTGGATAAGCAATATTTCGTAAAAAAAAATTGCGAGGTATATCTTTAAATATTTTGTTTGTATCTTGATACTCCTTGTCGCTATAAGATAAGACACTTCTTAGAATACAAACTTTTTATTGATAGAGACTTATGGAAAGTACTTCCGGTTGTTTGCTTTGGCACTGGCACGTGTATTGACAGCAATCATGTTGACGGAGTGGAAACAATAATGATTAGATCTTGACCAAGCCAATACGTCTTCTCGTACTGATACTGACTTTGGTTATAATAATAATGGCCCACTCGTCTTCTGGAAGGCCCGAACGTCAGGCCCCTCCTGAAATCGTAAGTTAAAAGTTGCAGTCTTGCACACGCTCATTAGATTTGTGAATTAAACATACGAATTTTATAAAGAGTAAGAATTAATCGCATTTTGATTTCTGTCTGTGTATCATTTGGTTCATAACACATTCACCGAAACCCAAAGCACTTCCAGCCACCATCACCAACATCACAAAGATAGCCATCACGCACCACTACCAACGTCACACACCACCACCATCGCACACCATTACTTTCCTGACTCTACCATCACACACTATCTGGCTTCACTGCCACACCACACCATCATCATCACCACAACACCCTCCTCAACCACACCACACATCAAAATATCTGGCTTCACCGCCAAACCACTTCCTACCATCACTACAACAAACCCTTCTCAACCACATCATAATCACACACCACCATCACAACAAACTACCCAGCTTAACTGCCACCCAACTACCTACCATCACAACTACAATACCCTCCTCAACTTCACCACTATCACACACCACACATATCAAACTAATTGATTTCACTGCCACCCCACTACCCACCATCCCCACCACATCACACCACTACACTCTGCTCAACCACATCACCATCACACACCATCACATCACCACGCACTACCTAGCTTCACCACCAACACACCACCACCTCTAGAAAATAACTTCACCACCCTTAGAGACTACCTCCACCACCACTGTCTGTTCCTTTTCTACCACCACACTACCACCACCATCATAGAACCACACACCACCTTCATCACTATGTTAGTGTACATCTTCTGCTTTTATGATTTTACAGGAAAAATGAGACAGGGTATGAAAAGTCATTCCATATATATTCTTGTCTATTACTGAGTTATGACCAAACAAGCTCACATGTAGATATTTATACCCCTGTCATGGTCAGGGCATATATGATGTTACCCATAATTTATGCTTATTTGACAGATAAAGAGTTTGTGTATACATAGTTGTATAATGGTTCTGATTTGGTTATAGTCAAAACACCTCTTAACAAAGTCAGCAAGCACTGAAAATTTTGAAACTTCTTGGTTGCTGGCAGTCATTTGTATTGCTGTTACATATCTAGTTCTTTGTAATGTGAATATCAATAGTAACTCAGTGTTATATTGTGTTTTTCAATTTAGTTTTATGGTGAAGAAGAGGCTAGAAAATACACCTCAAAGTAAGTTTTTTAAAAACCTTAATGAATGTCAATGTCATATACTGAAGTAATAGAGAAATGTATGTGATCTATTAAAACTGTGGTACATTTGAAACTCAAAACGTCGTTTTGACTTCATCAATAATTTGTACACAACTGATATCATAATGGTTTTAGGATGTAGCTGTTTAGCAATAAGGCAATGTTGCTGCCCTGTTGCTGCTTGAGGTAATGTGTAGTTTAACATGAGTATGTAGTATTTTGTTAGTGATGTATTCATACTCAGCTTCAAGTTAGAAAAAAAATGGTGATGATTTTTTGTGTTACATATTTAGTATTGTAGGTAAAATAGTCCCCACATAATTAAGTGAGTTGTTACATGAATTTTTCCCCTGTTTTAACAAAGGTTTGATAAGGAAGAGATGCACTTTTTCTAGGAAGTCATGAAATTAACTCTTTTCTTCTTTATTATTGATTATATTTCAAGATTTCTGTTTCCATTCCATCCTTGAAAACAGCAAAAAATTGATCTTCTTTAAAATAACAACCTTTATATTGTAATTATTGTTTAGTTCAAAATCATTTATTTTCATTGAATTGTTGGATATTCTAAATCCATTAATTTAAATGTCTACAAAATGATACACAGATAAATGTACAAATACCTTAAAGCACTTTTGTGAGCAAGATTTATCCACAAAATCATCATTGTCACAGTTACATCTTGGCTAGTAACAGAGAGACCACCCTTGAGTATATGAGGTCATGCCAGGTATCAATACTTCCACTTTTCATTGGATTATTTGTTTTCTCCTCCAGTACTCGTATGATAGAAATTCAGAGCCAACTGTCAGAAAGAGCTATAGAGTTACTACAGTTACCAGCGGATCAGCCATGTTTTATTTTGGATGTAGGGTAAGTGTTTTTTGTTTGTTTAATGGATCAATTTTAAGTGTTTAAACTAAATACCAAATTTAACTGTCAAAGAAGAAGCTATATAGTCACATGACTAAGGTCAAAGGTTGCATTGTGATAATACACTAATTAATTATTGTTCGGTTTTTATCAAATTACCCTTCTAATTAGTTTTTGTTCGGTTTTTATCAAATTACCCTTCGAGATTCAATTCAGCAGAGTTTTTATTAAGGATTTTGGCTTGTTGTAGATGTGGCTCTGGGTTAAGTGGAGAGACATTAACAGAGCAAGGTCATTTCTGGGTTGGAGTGGACATCAGCCCTCACATGTTGGGTAAGTACACAATTTTTTTCTTTCATACCCATAGGGTATCAAATTCAAAATTTTGATCTTAGTTTTTTTGTTTATGTGTTTAAAGTGATGTAAAAAGAAACCTCAATACATGAAAAATTGAAATTTAAGTGTAATCTTGCAGCATATGATATGGTTACAAACTCCTACATACCAATATCATGATCTGATATATGACACAGGAAAGAAAATTCTATACAGGAAACATGGGGGCATTCTGGCCCCTCCTCTTTCCCAAAGTGCAGCTCAAAAACATCTTTGCTTAATTACAATTTTAGCTCAACTGACCTAAAGGTCCAAGTGAGTTTATGCCATGGTGCAGCTTCTTCCGTCCATCTGTTCCTTGTCTTTCTGATGTCAACTTTTCTGTTAATATCACTTTTTCTCAATATCTGACTGACCAGATGTCATGGAATTTAGCTGGTGGTCAGACAAAGTTTTCAAAAAGAGCTGACCTTGACACTTATTTGAGGTCACAGGGGTCAAATTCATTTAAACGTTAAAACCACTTTTTTTGACTAATCAAAAGGCACAGAATTATGGTATTTGACTAAGAGGTTTCAGTGATGAAGTCCAACATAGTTTGTGAAAAGAACTGTTATCTTTATCCAAGGCATAAGAGCAGAACTTGTTGAAACCTTTCAACAACTTCTTCTGACTAACCAACAGCCAAGAAGCATGAAATTTGGCTTGGATCAAGCATGACAACGTTTGCATGAAAGAAATGACCTTGAATCATAAATCATTTTCAAGGTCACAGGAGTCAAATTGTCAGAACCTGTTAAAGACTTCTTCTGGTAAACCAAAAGTCTGAAAAGTAAAGTATTTGGTGGAAAGATGTGTCTAGTCCAAGGCCTTGAGAAGAAAATATAATCCAGGTCATAACTGATACTGTTTAAAATATTGGAAGCTGTTTGTTGCAGAAATTAGTTAGAGTTAATTAAATGTGCCCACTTTGAGTGCCAGTGGTGTATGTGTTAATGTATTTGAGATAGACACAAATTGTATTTTTGATGAACATTGAATAGCAGGTGAGTGTTGCAGGCATTGGGCCTCTTGTATTTTGCTTTTATTTCAGAGCATTTAATTACAACATTACTTAAATGGAAATGTGCTTAGATTTGTTAAAATCATAATCCTGGTGTACAATGGAGTTTTGATACATACCACATAATACATGACAAGAATTGTGTCCTGTTCTATAAGCATTTGCTTCAATATCTTGAAAAGTGATTGGATTTTATTATTTTCTCATAGTTGAATAACTGATTTCAGATGTTGCCAGAGAGAGAGAGACTGAAGGAGACCTTGTTTTGGGAGACATGGGATACGGCATGCCCTTCAAACCAGGGACATTTGATGGCGTCATCAGGTAACATGATGTATTTGAGATCAGAACAAGGCAGTTTGACGACAAAAATAAATATATAGCCAAACCTGTCTACAAAGGCCACTAATGGGAGCAAAGAAAAGTGGCCTTTATAAACAGGTGGTCTTTGTATAAAGGAGGCTTTTGAGACAGGTTTGACATTAATTATATTTACCTCTGGTTTTAATGTCAGTGTATAAGTACAATCTACTTTGAACACTGGTCGGCATAATAATATATATGTTCTCTAAACAATTGTGTTGTTATCTTTTTTTCAGTATATCTGCCCTGCAATGGCTTTGTAATGCTGACAAATCCTTTCATCATCCACCAAAGCGTCTTCTAAAGTTCTTCAGTTCACTCTATGCCTGTATGGTATGTTAACATTAAAAGGCCATTTCTTTTTGAATAAAATCATCAAATAATTGGGGTTAATTATGTTTCTCATGTTGGACATTTTTACGTTTAAAAAAAAACAGTGATTCATATGATGAAAAATGCTGGTGTCAGGATATGACAAGAAAGTGTTTCAACAGTTCACAAAACACTCCTAAATCCTTTAAAATTTAAATAAATAAAACTGATGTATTCAAACATTCCATTTCCAGAGTAGAGGAAGTCGTGCTGTGTTCCAGCTTTACCCTGAAAACAGTTCACAGGTTAATGATTTTTATATGTCTCCATAAAACTAATTATCACATTTTTGTTATTTGGGCTATCTAATTATGTTTCCTGTGTAATATTTAAGAAGATCATTAAAGTAAGAAAAACAATCTGAAATTCATTCATTTCACTTCTGATCAAACTTTTTCTGCCTAATAGATCAAAAGTGTTAATTCTCTGGAAGGGAGAAACGAAATCACTCCATTGTTTGACTCTGGAATTTAGTGGGTATTGAAGCCTCACCCACCTAAACAGTTGTGTAACAGAACTAGAATTTTGTTTCAGTTGGAGCTGATTACACAACAGTCTATGAAGGCAGGTTTTACAGGCGGTTTGGTGGTGGACTATCCTAACAGTACTAAGGCCAAAAAGTAAGTGTAACTTAATGTTTGGTCAGCTATATGATGGGTATGGTTTACTGTGTGAAGTTACAACTACAGTGTGGGGTATGGATTATTGTGTGAGGTATAGTTTACTGTGTGATCTGTGGTTTACTGTGTGAAGTTGTGACTACCGTGTGGAGTGTGGATTATTGTGTGAGGTGTAATTTACTGTGGGATCTGTGGTTTACTGTGTGAAGTTGTGACTACTGTGTGGAGTGTGGATTATTGTGTGAGGTGTAGTTTATTATGTGATCTGTGGTTTACTGTGTGATCTGTGATTTACTTTGTGAAGTTGCAACTACTGTGTGGAGTGTGGATTATTGTGTGCGGTGTGGTTTACTGTGTGATCTGTGGTTTACTGTGTGAAGTTGCGACTACTGTGTAGAGTGTGGATTATTGTGTGAGGTGTAGTTTATTGTGTGATCTGTGGTTTACTGTGTCAAGTTGTGGCTATTGTGTGGAGTATGGATTATTATGTGAGGTGTAGTTTACTGTGTGATCTGTGGTTTACTTTGTGAAGATGCGACTACTGTGTGGAGTGTGGATTATTGTGTGAGGTGTAGTTTGTGATCTGTGGTTTACTGTGTGATCTGTGATTTACCGTATGAAGTTGCAACTACTATGTGGAGTGTGGATTATTGTGCGAGGTGTAGTTTGTGATCTGTGGTTTACTTTGTGAAGTTGCGACTACTGTGTGGAGTGTGGATTATTGTGTGAGGTGTAGTTTGTGATCTGTGGTTTACTGTGTGATCTGTGATTTACTGTATGAAGTTGCAACTACTGTGTGGAGCGTGGATTATTGTGTGAGGTGTAATTTACTGTGGGATCTGTGGTTTACTGTGTGAAGTTGTGACTACTGTGTGGAGTGTGGATTGTTGTGTGAGGTATAGTTTACAGTGGGATATGTAGTTTACTGTGTTAAGTTGTGGCTCCTGTGTGGAGTATGGATTATTGTGTGAGGTGTAGTTTACTGTGTGATCTGTGATTTACTGTGTGATCTGTGGTTTACTGTGTGAAGTTGTGACTCCTGTGTGGAGTATGGATTATTGTGTGAGGTGTAGTTTACAGTGGGATCTGTAGTTTACTGTGTTAAGTTGTGGCTCCTGTGTGGAGTATGGATTATTGTGTGAGGTGTAATTTACTGTGGGATCTGTAGTTTATTGTGTGAAGTTGTGACTACTGTGTGGAGTGTGGATTATTGTGTGAGGTATAGTTTACAGTGTGATCTGTAGTTTACTGTGTGATCTGTGGTTTACTGTGTGAAGTTGTGACTCCTGTGTGGAGTATGGATTATTGTGTGAGGTGTAGTTTACAGTGGGATCTGTAGTTTACTGTGTTAAGTTGTGGCTCCTGTGTGGAGTATGGATTATTGTGTGAGGTGTAATTTACTGTGGGATCTGTAGTTTATTGTGTGAAGTTGTGACTACTGTGTGGAGTGTGGATTATTGTGTGAGGTATAGTTTACAGTGTGATCTGTAGTTTACTGTGTGATCTGTGGTTTACTGTGTGAAGTTGTGACTCCTGTGTGGAGTGTGGATTATTGTGTGAGGTGTAGTTTACTGTGTGATCTGTGATTTACTGTGTGGAGTGTGGATTACTACGTGAGGTGTTGGTTACTGTTTGAGATGTTGACTGTGAGGTTTCGGTTACTGTGTGAGGTATAGTTTACTATGTGGATTACTGTATCAGGTGTGATTTACTGTGTGGGATTTGGTTTACTGTGTGAACTATAGTTTAATGTGTGAGATATGATTTAGTGTTTGAGTTCTAGCCTTACTGTGTGAGCTGTATTTTACTGTATAAAGTGTGGGTTACTTTTTGATGGAGTCTGGTTTACTGTGTAGAGTGTGCTTTAATTTTTGTGGTGTGGTTTACGGTGATATGAGGTTTACTGTGCGGAATGTTGATTACTGTGTAAGAAAGGGTTATCTGTGGTGTGTGGTTTGGGTGTCATTTTCTGTGTCGGACGTGTTTCACTGTGTGAGTTGTGATTTACTGTGAAAGCAATGTTTTATTATGAAACTGCTGTTTCTTTTGTTTTTTTACCAGACTAAAATGGATTATTTATATTGTATATTTAAGGAATTTTTCTGTAGATAAGACATTCCCTGTGTATATTGTAGGATATTTCTGTGTTTGTTTGCTGGAGGACAACCACAACAGTTACCTAAGGGATTAGGAACAGAAGTGGGAAACAGTCAGGGGCAACAGATTGACTTCAACACAAAAAGGTAAAGTACTTGTGATGTCATACAAATGTATTTCTATCAACTAGGACAGCTGCCAGCATACCAACAGCAGCAAACTTTTTCACCTTAAAGAAATTAAATATGTTTCTGCTACAAAATAGGACAAGTTGGTCAGAAAATGATTTATGATAAATAGTTAATACTAAATATACATTGAGAAAGAATTATCACTGAAATAGTGCTTCCTTGAATATCATCAAAGTAATTATGGATAGGCTCAGGAATGTAGGGTCAGTGAATGATAAATGTTTTTTATAGGCGTGAGTTTCATCGATATTCAAATTAGCACACAAAATGTTATGGAGCTATAGTGGGAAAATAGATCTTTTGTAAATAGTTATATTCAAAACAAAAATTATTGTTGACACTTCAATAACATTCCAATAATGATAAATTGTTCTTGAAAGAGTATATTTTGAAAGAGTTATTAACATCAGAAGAAATATAATAGAAGTCTGAACTTCAAAAATCAGCTGTTAAGCTTTCGTTCCAATACAATAGGGAGAGGATGAAGAAGATACGAGGTGCTAAATCTGCAAAGGGAAGCAGAGATTGGATCCTGGAGAAGAAAGAACGTCGCCGCAGACAGGGGAGGTAAGTAATGGAGAGTTGAGATAACATTATTTCCAAACCATAGCTTTAGTCTGTTGGTCATCTTTTAATATTGATGTAAAAATGGAGAGGTATCATTGATAAATGCTTTTACAGTATTTGAATTGACTTTTTACTGCTGGCATTGAGCATGCTTAGAGGTAGTATTTGATGATGTGTAATTGTTTCCCTTGTCATATGTTTACAAGGCTGGTATTACTGATAAAAAGGAAGTTTACTCTTCTGCAACATTGTCTCTTTCTTCTTGTACTTATTTTAATTCTCACTTCATTAATCTTCCACTGTTCATATTTTGCCCTTGTTTCAATGAATCTTAATTATAATTATGGTTCTTTTGACATGTCAATATTTTTTCTGTTGCTTTTGAGATACATATGTGTAGTTAGAGTCAACTGTTTGAACTCATGCAACTTTTCAAGGAACTTCGCAGAGAAAGTCTGACAAAGTTAATATACATACCCGTTTGTTAACATAAATGAATCTGTCAAATGCATAATTTCAGAATCATCAATCCTTTATGGGTTAGTAGTAAGTCAGATCGTATTCATTTAATGATAACTGTTTTGTTTACATCTTTACAGAGAAGTACGTCCAGATACAAAATACACAGGAAGGAAGAGGAAGGTCACGTTTTAAAACTTTGTTATTTTAACTGAATATTTCTGCATACATGTATCCCGTTTAATTGTTATTAAATTCTCCCTTTTAAAATCGATTTTGATTTGTATTTTGTGATTCTGAAATGAGGCAAAACTGATATTTCACATCCCAATGGCAAATAAGGGATGCTTAGTATAGTACTTATCACAGGGAATTAACATGAATTTCCAACTATTATAGTAACAAAGATTGGAACTCCAGAGAAAAAAAATCTTAATTTTTTGATATTATAAGAGCTGTAGAAATCTTAGTGACATATACATGACATTTAATGATTTATCTTTCTAATGTTTGTTTGATGGATGAAAGTGGTCAAGTTTTGACCAAGTTACGAATTCAGAATTCAGAACTATATGTAGAGATGGATTGATAGACATTTGCCTGTTAGGTTAAAAACATGTTCTTTTCTCCAATGAGGAGGAACTCAAATAACTAAGCCAAAATCACAAAAATCAATGCTTGTAGCAGAATACAGTTCCTATGACCTGAATGTTCTTTACTGTTGTTATGCCCGACATACTGAAGAAATTTCACGGTACTCTCTTTCTTTTGTTTTTATTGCTGATGGTGGTGTATGCTAAACCCTACCTTGACCTGATAAATAATTCAAGAATGAAAAATCATATAAATTTCAAATTTTCAATTTAAAAACATTTTTAAAAATCAGATACTTTGAATGAATTAATTACAGTTTCACCATCAAGTGTTGTGTACCAATTTTTTTTTACTCTCCTAAAAAATGCAAATCGTCATCATGATCTCTTGGTATCTAGTTACCATTCTATATGATAATTAATACATGTACATGTAGTTACGTGTATTTTAAACAAATTTAAGTTTCTTATGTTCATTTTCACCATTACTTTATTTCTATGTTATGAAATGAATACAGGTAAATGTTTGTTTGAACAACATGTATAAGATTAGTTTGAAATGTAAAAAGTTATTTGAATTTCATGTTATTTACAATATATATGTAAAGAAATACTTGACAATGAATTATATACAGTAAGAGGTATATACAAATTAACATGAGGAAGTGAAGATACAGCAGGTAACACATTCCTAAAAACAAGGTCTTTGATCACACAATTCTTCTCACCATAATATATTACAATGCAGTAAGTAAAACACAACACAGCTTGATTTTTGATTTACATGGAAGATAAACTGTTATTTGCACATTTATCTTATTTTCACAGTTAATGATATTTAAGGTTTAAAAGATGAAAAAATGCTTTACTAACTTTAAACATAAATTTCCATTAAAATTGCAAATAACACAGATTTTTATCACATGTAATTTTCTTCTGACCAATTGTTAATTTTTCTGTGTAAGTTTCAACACACATGCATGAAAACTTCCAATTGAAATATATGTCCAGCCATGATGCATTTATCATGTATTATTGATATTGTTGAGAGGATTTTAAAGCTCGTCATCATCATCTGGAAGCGAGACGTTCTTGGCCTGAAAGATATAAAGCAATAAGAATACAAAATATTGTTTTGGGATCAAATGGAATAAAGTTTAAGTTTGAATATATAGAGTTATACAAAATTAAAGATTTTACCTTTGTTTCTAAATCAAAATTTACATCACTTAATAGAACATCTATGACTACAAATTGAACTTTACAGGCTTAACTCATTTACATTGTGATAGTAGCAGTTTGGGAATATGAAATTTACAGAGGAGATGCTATATTTCTACAATATGTATATATCTGGTTTGTCAAGAATGTCAAAAACTGACAACAAGGGCTGTCAGAGATGGGTTATGCTCCTCGAATGAGACAAAATTTAAGTATAAAAAATAAACAAAAGGCAGTAAGAAAGGTATGATTCTTATGTCCTTCTTCCTGTTAAGATCAAACATCGACAATAACTCCTCAGGATGCAATACACAGTGATAGTACGTACTGCACTTCTCCTTATTGAAATTATCTACTTATGAAGTTTCATGTTGATACCTCTTATAGTGTTAGTGCAATGCTCCAGACAAAATTTAAGTATGAAAAATAACAAAGGGCAATAACTACTAAATTATGCTAAAGAGAGTGATGGTTCTGGTGTGCTGCACTTTCCCTTGTTGTGATATATCTACCTATGAAGTTTTATGTTGTTACCTCTTTAGTTTTTATGTCATGCTCCAGACAAAATTATGACCGACAGATTGACAAAGTGCTCCCTTAGGGTGCCTAATAAACTGCCTAGAAATAGCAGTGAGTTTGAATGCCAACAAACTTCTGTAAATTTTTTATTATAAATCACCTGTTCTACTTAAATAAACAACACAGGAAATGTAATTTTCTACAAACCTCTTCCAATTCCTTCTCCATCTGAGCAATTTGAGCTTTGTCCATGATTATTGATGGTGGTAACAGGCCTGCACAACAGGCCACAAAATACAGCTGAGGATCACCAACAAGTTGTCGAGCCAGCCACAAAAATGGTTTCTCATAGTTATAGTTACTCTTGGCACTCATGTCATAATACTGGAGGAAACAGGAGATTTTGATGACATAATAAAAGACTTTATGGAAGGTTGTTTTTTATGAATCTTGTACAATAAAAAATGCATGAGTTCAACTTTTTCATATTACCAATGAAAATATTTCCCTAAACAGGTGACTGACCAAAACTTTTTAGTGACCATGAACAGATGACCAAATTTTTTTAGCCTACAATTATGGCCTGTTTAAGCAGTCTTTTAAGGAATTTATATACATGTATGATGTATTTACTTTCTGTACAAGAAACAATTTGTTTATATTGTGCAGGAGGTAAATGCACTCTATTATATATGTACTGTTAAACAGACCATTATCGTAGATTAAAAAATTTTGGTCAACTGTTCATGGTTGCTCAAAAATTCTGGTTGGTTGCCAGTTTATGGCCAAAAGGGTGTTTTTTTATTCTTTTTTTTTTAATTTTTCTTCTTAGATAACTACACACTGACCTGTAGGTTATGTTTTCTGTGAAACTTGATAAGCTTTGCTGGAATTTTGCGATCCTTCACATCCACCTTGTTGCCACATAGCACCATGGGAACATTAACACAGACTCGAGAAAGGTCTCTGTACCAGTCTGGTACATTCCTGTATGTAATGCGTGATGTTACGTCGAACATAATGATAGCACACTGTCCTGAAATTTAAAGGGTTAGACACCTTTATTAATGGTTGTTAAAATATTTGTACAAGAAAATATACATTCTCCTTGGAGTATAGTCTTCATGAAGACTAAAGAACTGTATGTACACATTTAAAATACAAAAGTTTGGGTGAATCATATTAAAGATGTAGGCAGATATGTCTACTCTAAGGGACATGTAGATACCCAGACCCACAAGTTTTCAAACTTAGAAATTTCTCTCTGCTCTGTTTGCAATTCCCCTTTCCCACCTCCATAAGTGTGATAGATTCTATAATTGTTGCACCAGCTAATTTAAAACTATGTAATAATATTCTATTATATTTGTCATAAAGTAAATTTTCACAACATTAAATATAATAAAGTTGGTTTCATCTCTTCATGTTGTGATAGAAATAGTGGATCAAGATGTTTAACATGTGAGACCTTGTATGTAGTAGCCATCCCTCAGGCGTCCATATTTCTCCTGGCCTGCTGTATCCCACACATTGAACTTAATTTCTCCACGATTTGTGTTGAATTTCATTGGATGAACTTCTGCACCAACAGTAGCTACAATAAACATAACTCACAGGTATGTGGAAGTTCACTGCTTAAGTAGACAGTCTTACAGTCTATAATATTACAAGGTATAACAAGGAATATGGGGTTAGGCATTTACAAATAAGTTCCTCAGAGCAGGAACTGAAATCAGTTCCAACAACCTTGAACTGAACAGATAAGACTTGAAACCAGGTTTTTTTTCTCTAAATTATCTATGATTTTGATGATATAAATACTTAATATACAGTCGCTGTGGTATATTTAATGTCCGATATATTAATTATGATTTCACATAACAATATTTCTTGATACTTCAATTACATAAATGGTTTAGATTTTATTTGTCTTTATTATATCTTTTTTAAACAGTTGTTATAATGATCTCTTTGGGAAAAATGTATCTCCTTGTGAAATATAAAGTCAGATGTGTGCTTGTTAGATTGTATGATGGTTGTTGTTTACCTTGTTCTCATTTGTGAACATGACATTACTGACTTCGATTGACTAGGATTTATATCCAAGATAAATTAAACATGGCTGGTGTCATCAATGAAGCTGATAACACTTACACTGCCGGAACATTTGGTCTTACTCTCCTTGTGC
The DNA here is from genome assembly GCF_031769215.1 of Ylistrum balloti. Lineage (NCBI taxonomy): Eukaryota > Metazoa > Mollusca > Bivalvia > Pectinida > Pectinidae > Ylistrum > Ylistrum balloti. Next base: position 802,579 of record NW_026782271.1, on the reverse strand, counting down.
TTTTTCAGGAGTCACAGTGTAAATATTTTGAGAATAGCAAATCTCCTGAAACTTTTTTTTTCAAAGGTAATGATCTTTCATAATATCTCTAGGACAATTTTGTTCATGTTATACTTTATAGCTTGAAAAGTTTGTGGTGGATTCCATTTTGCTATACATGCAGTCATTAAAGATAGCACTAAATTAAATATCAGACACATATTTTAACAGTTAGTCAAAATATGAATACCTATTGTTTGGTGCTAAAGGTAATGTTGCCTGGAATATCTAATGAACTAGCCTGAACTAGCAGATTTAAATCCATCAATGTGATTATTGAAACTAACACACCATTAAAACACTTAAATTCAGAATACAGAGCGTTGTTCTATTATACAGCAATTTTAAATTTTTGTAACAAACTTAATCTATTAGAAACACAGCTCATTTAAAAAATATAATTACCATGAAAACCACATAAAAACTTGTGCCATAGAATTATTATAATTTTATCATTAATTCATGTACTTACCGATATACTTCTTTTCAAACTCGCCTGTCAAATGACGTTTCACAAAAGTGGTTTTTCCAACGCCACCATCACCAACTACAATCAGCTGGAATTTTAAACATAAATTCTGTCTTTATCAACACATTACATTATACCTCAATTGTACTCCAGATATTGACTTTTAAAGACAATATATATCAGCCTTGATTCGTTTTGTACTTCAATGAAAACCGATTCAATTTATTATCATAAAGTTTATTCATTTAATTAATGGAATATAGTCATACATAATTAAGATGTCCATCAGCTGTACATATCAATTAATCTATATATATATAAATAATATTTACCTTAAATGTGGGAGTTGCCATGTCCGTAATCCCTAGAAAGAGGAAGGATTTTATTTTTAAATCAAATAAAGATAAAATAAAAAAAAAATAATAATAAAATCGGAAAAAAAAAAAAAAATCCTCCCAGTATGTAAGAGTTATCTCTCTTCTCCCATGAAATTAAGTACAGAGTGGTATTAACTATCTGAAATTAAAAGTAGAATAAGGAAATATCTGTGACAAAAATATATTCACTCAGTAAATTATCATTCATTGTACGACAACAGACTTACTTGAGGAAAACAGCAGCCTTCTATATCAAAGTTTGCTTGATGAATGAAGTTGCCTATGGTGCAATACCATAAGAATTGTACCAGCCATAACTGGCTGAAACCAGCTGAAAATTATTGAGAAAATTTCCACCAAGTATATAACTGATGGCTGATATCATGGAAAATTACAGAATGTGTCCTAAGCAAATTTGAATTATAAAGAGACCTTGAATAACCTTTTCTTCTTACCGCCCTCTGTTTTGTATGCCTGCAAACAATTTCTATACAGTTATCAAAAGTTACAAGATATAGATAACTACTTGTATAAGTGTTTTTGTAAATTGTTTAGTGTTCCAAGAAATAACAGATTTCAAAATAAACTTCCAGTCAACTTTTCTGCTTTGTTATTATTTTGTACACTAGAATATACATGTACCATGCAAATTTATGAAAGTATATAGCTAGATGTGTACCACCGTCTTGTTAAATAAGTAGCACTAATGTTTTATAAAGCGAGTCTTAATTATTCAGAAAATGATATATTGATAAAAAGTTGTGTTGTATCAGGTATATTTTTTTAATGTTACTGTGAATCCAAATTAGCAGTAACAGACTACCAATATTTTTCAACGCAAGCAATAGAAAAGATTAGTTTAGAAATACATCACTGTACAGGAGAGGTTCATTCTAAAATTATTAACATGGAAGTTTCAAGTTAAATTTGCTATACTCTGTAGAAGCAATCTGTCAAGAAATGATTCAGTCTTGCATCAGTAATATCTACATTGAACAGCAGCTGCTAGGGATTTGTTACTTATCATCATTGTTTTGATCAGTAGTCAGTACTCAAGTGTATGTATTGCCATGTACTCAAGTTTTTCAAAATAATGAAAATAATTCCAATCTTCTCAATCACAATGTGAATAATTTATACCAACTAATTCGGATTTCATCATAGAATAACAAAAGATGTTAAAAATATTAGCCTCAAGTATATCACTGTCATTTATTGGAGACTTTTTATTGAATCCTATTACTGACTATGTTGTCTTCCAACAAATCTAAGCACATCTGCCCTTGTGCACTTAAAAGCATGTGAAAATCATTCAAGGATTCATTTTAGCACACCACGAGCCAAAACTCTTTCTCCCATTTGTTATTTCCACACTAAACATCTCGTCTTGGGACCAATTTATTTTATCTAGATACCATTTGCAAACATAATCCTTCATCCAAGCAGGGGCAATCCAAGTTTAAAATATTGTTAGAGGATTTCAAAGAATTTTTTAGAAAATGTGTTCTGAATTTTCCTGATCTAATTCATCACAATACATATTTGAATTAATGATTCAACATCCTTGCCCAAAATTCATCTTTGTCCCCAATTGCTCCTGGCTGTAACAGACTGGTATTCCATTGATACAGTATTATAATCACACCTTTGCCATAAAGTTCCCGGTATGAAGTCAACTGCCATACCACATTGGTTTCCTATCATATCAAGACCCTAAACATATTCTTCTCAGGTTATTGGTACATCCAGCACATCAATACATTTGAAATTTACATAGTACTTTAAAGAGTAAAATTTTGGACACAAATCATTGCATAACATGCAAAAACTCACATGAAAAACATAAAAACACTACAAACATTTTAGTAAATCTTTTTATTGACAATTGATGTTGATGTCAACACTAACATGCATCACAGATCATATTCATTTGTAATAGGATGGTCTATAAAACAATTTTTGTGCTGTTAATTGCAAGGAAGAAAAAAATGAAAAAAAAAAAAAAAATAAAAATCGCATAACCTTGATAACTTAAAGACCATTACTAACATTCATCCATTAAATTTTGTAGTCGAAATTTGGTGTTTTTTTCCTCCATTAATCTGTAACTAAATGAAGAAATTTTTAAAAACAATTAAAATTTCCAACATTACTTTTCTTTTACCTCTACTATGTCTAGGACTTGTTTTTCATATTTACACCCACATGACATCAATAAGAAAACAGGCAAACCAATATTTTGAAAACAATTCATAGACACGCAAACAAAAAACGAAAGTTTCACTGTAAAGAGTATTAATAACAGACCACAACTATTTTGATGCATCTGGTGTTGGTACACATTAAATCATAAAACATTGTTTTAAGTGTTTCTAATTTCAACAATATTCCCCTTCAACATTTTCAGTAAACATGGCTAATATCAAAGGCCACATTTAAACATAATACAGCTTATTTATTTAAAGCATTGCAGCTGCTAGAACTTTACACCGACACTAGAGTAAAAAAAGCATAGATATTTTTTCTTGTACAGAATTTTGAATAAAATAAGTTGAAAACAAGCAGCTTATTTTTGGCCATGTGATTAACAATATGATCCCTTTCTATAATACCTCTACCATACGTATACAGCAATGTTCAATGGATTTTTTTTCTTCTTACCTCCCCCCCTCCCGAATTTCACTTTCCTCCACATCATTTTACTTGCCTTTTAATCATCCACATAAACAACATCACAGCAGAATATTTAATATTGCATGAGATTGTTGTGGAAAAACAAAATTAAAACAAGCTAACTTCTCCTGAATAAGAACAGCGGTGTAAATATGTCTATTCGCTCTCATCTTAATTATAGCAGGGGATTTTAGTATGTTACAGCTCTGTTGCTATATAATTCCATAAATGATAAAGTTAATAACTGGAGTATCATTCAATCATCTTGTCATGTGGTGTGTTTGACTGTTACAACAGTTCTGATATCCTAGGCAAACATCACAGGGAATCAGAATATGTATAACAATAAATAGATGTCCATACTAAAGAGATTTTTTTGCGATATTCAGTATGGCATTAGCTGTTGCCAGCCATCATCGCGAAATTCAATAGTGCTAATCTTACGACAAATTTAACAGGCCAAAATGTTGCCTTTGTTCTCATTTAACAACATTTATGATGGCTTGAGACGCAAGAGTTCCAGTCTTTGCAGCATTCACCAGCGAAAAGTATAAACCTTTGCCAAATATTCTCTCCACCATTCAAATGTCACAGGTCTCCCTTGTTAAATGTATTTTCACATGTTTTAAAGTATTTCTGCTGTGAACAAATGCATTCTTGCTAACACACAATCCATCTTGATTTGTTGAGAGAATAGCAGAGGTTCATCCTCTTCGAATTTCAAAACTACAGCACGTCTATAACTCTGAATCATCTTCGTCTGGTAGAGCTACCTGCTGTGCTTCCTGAAAATGTAAACATATCAAATTAAAGACATGAAAATGAATTTGTTATCAGCATCCTGTTTGACCAAATCATGAAAACTACATGTTCAAGTTTTTTTAGGATTAAGTTAAATCAGTCATTAAAATTGATTAATTTTTACACAATTCCATTTCCTCATAAAAACTCCCTATTTGTCAAACTGATTACCAGGTCTTGAACATGTCCTTATATATTTCTCATTATTATCACGCAAGATTCCTTGAATTGTTATTACTTAAACACCATTTCATTCCTGTCCCTTCCCTGCTATTGATGAGCAAGTGTCATTTGTTAGAATTTACCCGGGTTACACATGACTTGGTCCAACTAAAGCAAACCAGTTCAGATCACTTCCAAGTGTTTACAAAAATGACTAAAGATATACTGCTTTATTTGTTTTATAGGAACACTTCATATAAATTTGTATTTTAAATACATCGACAAAAATAAAGTATTGTTTGAAGTTCTTTTTGGAGTAAAACAAATAATATTGACATTTTGTGCTAACTTTTAGTGATAAATAAAACACAGAAGTATTCATCAATCTACTTTCATTCTCTGCAACATGCTTTCTGCACTTTGTTGTAAATTAAATGAAAATAAGACAGTCAAAGCTTCAGCAAAATCATAAATTACCATGTTTATGATTATCGAATACATTGTTCACAGATGCCGGACCTTCATGGATAATCAGCTACCAGTCAACAGTGAATATCTGATTGCATGATATCCTCATATTCCTTGAAAAACTAATATGGTCCCAAGGCGTTAAACTCTGCAGGTTTCACTGTATTTGTGTAGTTGAAGACTTCTATAAATACATGTTCTCTCTCTCTCTCTTTTTTTTTTAAATGAATAAGTTGACTATGAAACCATTTCCACAATTTAGGTAACAAACTATCAAATTTTCATCCCAAACCTTTGTAATATAGATACTTTTGCTGACCTGAAGTATTACAAGCTATTAAATTGAAACTGAATAACATTACATTTTAAACAATTGGTAGCCTCCTCCATCTCCCATCCCCTATTCTTTTGTAATTAAAATCACAAAGGAATTAAGTTGTTTCCCATTTAAATCATCTTCTTCTGTTTTATATGCCATACCTCTAGATCTTGTTCACATTGTTTAGCCAGACCAGGGTCCATGTGGATTTCTGGGGGAGCAAGGGCAGGCATAGCAGCAAACTCCAGGTTGGGATCTCCGACCAACTTTCTACCCAGCCATAGGAAAGGCTTCTCAAAGTTGTAATTACTTTTTGCACTGATGTCGTAATACTGGGAAACAGAAACAAATGACATAAATTAGGAGCAAAGCCCATCAAATTTAATCATCTGCTACAAACCGAAGTCTACATGATTTCAGGCAATTTTAATCTGTTTTATTATCGAAAAAAAATTCTTTAGCATTAAAGCTGACATTATAAAGAAATTACAACTTCAATGCAGTTCTTCATACCTAAATCGATTGTGGAAAAAAAACATGATCGAAGGAAGTTGAAAGAGCTTATCACAATTTGTTCTCTAAAAATTTTAATTTTATTGTATTTTTTTTAAACATTTAAGTTGAATGATAAACTTCCAATCAGCAGTAAATAAAACTTTGATTTAAGATTTTTTTCCCTTCATGCAATTTAGATCCTTTGATGAGAATGATGGACTCCCAAATCATTGTCCATTCTCATCTCAAAACAATACTCCTTTTACCTGGAGATTTTTCTTCCTGTGGAATACGATCGACTTTGCTTTCACTTTTCTATCCTTAATGTCCACCTTGTTGCCACATAGCACAATGGGTATACTTTCACACACTCGCACCAAGTCTCGATGCCAGTTGGGTACATTCTTGTATGTCACTCTTGAGGTCACGTCGAACATAATGATTGCACATTGACCTAAAATGTATGAAAATAAATAAAATGAATAGATTCAGAAATCAATTCAAACATTGATACTTAAAGCTTTATTTCAAAGTAATTTATGATGATCCAACAAGCTTAATCTGGAGACTTAATCAACTTAAACCACACCAAGGCATCAATATTTTCATCAAATTTAAGGATATATCATTATGCTTTTATTTTTCTAAAACATTTGCATTGACAAATTTTTACGTTAATATAAATCTGATTCACAAAATGTTTTACATCATCAAAAAGACAAAGGAGAACACTCTATCCAAGTCCCAAATAGTCACTGTATCTAAGGAGCAGGCAAATATATTTTGAAACTTTGATACAGGGTTAGGAATGAAAACAATGGACACAGTAGGAGATTACTACAGAAATTTGAGGCATCTTTTTCTCTCTCTGAAAGTATCTGTAAATAATTAATTTTCTCAGTAGAATCAATTTTGACAATACTGAAGTCATCTGAAATTATACAACATGTCTGTTTATAAGTTAATTAAACCAGAAATCAAGCCTACCAAACATATTTGTCTCTCCTAGATACACTAATCAACAATGAGAAACAAGGATTATACTACATACCTTGAATGTAGTATCCATCTCGGAGTCCTCCATACTTTTCCTGTCCTGCAGTGTCCCACACATTGAATTTGATATCACCTCTGGTAGTACAAAAGCGGAGAGGGTGCACCTCCACTCCAAGAGTAGCTAAAAATCAAATTAACTGTATTTTCACTACATCTTTTTTAATTTTAAACAAATGAAAAAAAAAATTTATTGGAGATTTGTCAAGGTTTTTTAAGTTTAAATATCGACATTTCAACAGTCAAGTCTGTTCCCTTATCTAAGGAATTTTCCAGAAAACATCTAAAGGATCCTTGATTCTCTTTAGGGTACCGCTCAAAGATTTTAAGTTGAACTTGCTTTCATGAAGTATAGTAAGACCAGAAATAATGATTCATCAATTATCATTTATCAGTTGTAAATGGATCAAGGCTTTTCATGATTGTGACGATTGATCATTAGTAAAAACTTCTTTGGGAAGTTCATATCAACTTGTCGAATTGACAAAAGGGTGACTGAAAGGTGGCCAAGATGCATTTATAGAAAGAAAATTCCTCAAACTATTCATTACAAAATATACCGATAAGCAAGAAAAGGTAATCGATATTATTGTCATATTTGTATAGATACAATGACATGACCATGCACAGAAAGAACTTTGTGCATACCAGTTAAATTATTAATACACTGTAACCACTTGTAATCGGTACAGGGGTTTATCAACACCATTTTTAGGTCCGCTAAATCAACCCATTCTCAATCGAAAAAGAAAAGGTTCAATTTTCTCCAATTTGCTTCTCTAAAATTCCCAATTTGCACTTCTAGAAAACAAATTTGACTTCTTTTAATTTCTAAAATACATTGTGTTTAACTAACGCCGTGTTGAGAGTCGGAGAGCTGATCGTTAACTAGGCCTTTTCTTTTATTACATGTGTCATCATGGTCACCAAGATGTTTTACTTATGATGCAATGAGGCTATTATTCTCAAGCGCTTAATAGATCGCGACATCGAAAAAAACCCACACACAAAACGAAACATGTTGCACAACAGTAGGTACTATGTGAAAAAACTGAGGAAAGCCGACGCAAAACATACAAAAACCGATCAACTTGTTCTTTTTAAAATTCCATCCAATTGATAAGGCGAGATTCACAACGAACCTACTGTAACTGATGACTGTCAGAGTGAGAGACAGGCTCACATCAACACATGTACCAACGTCAACGATACTGACGACTCTCAGTGAGAGTCAGACTCGCAATGACATTGACATATGTATCAACGATACATCAAGTTTATTAACGAAAAAATTGTATGAAAAAAAAAAAAAAAAAAACAAGCTGATCATGTTTAACCACCAAGAGAGTCTGAAAGGTTGAAACAGAACTTTTCAATTTGTATGCATAACTCAGAGGAAGTTAATAAAACAGAAAACAAAGTATTTTCAGTGGTTTTATTTTGATTTCCAAAAATTCCCAAAATAATCATTTGGTTGATGATTTTTCCAAATTCTGCCCCACGGTCTGTTTCCCAAAATACCCTGATAAACCCCCTGCGGTAAAATTGCATACAACCATTTCAGACTATTTTCTGAAACTGGTAATGTCAACGGAATATAAGTTCTTGCAATACAACCAGTATACAATTTATTTTGGAGTCCAGTAGTCAAGAAGATGTTTTTTTACTGGAGTGCCGTAACCAGTCAAACTATCAGTGATTACCTCTTTTTCCCTTTCTTGTCTGAAAAACAGAAATCAATTTGCAAAACTTTTTGGTTAGTATAAGTCAAAAATTCCTACCAACATATTTCTTCTCAAATTCTCCTGTCAGATGTCTCTTTACAAATGTTGTCTTTCCCACACCTCCATCGCCAACAAGCACCAACTGAAATGAAATATATGATTTTGTTCAGTTTACTAAAATAAATGAAGTAATGTAACAATTCCAATCATATTTAGTAAACTTCCTGCAAGTTCATCAAAAATTGGGTTAAAGGCAAGGTTCACAATCAACCGCTTATACCAATTTTTAAATATATGTTGGTTTCAGAAACAATTTCTGCTTTGTTTTATGGTATATTTTGTTGGCTTCTGATGCATTTGTTATGTCATATATAAGCTATGAAATTATTAGAAGAATATATATAAGGTCTTAATAATTTTAGATTGTCTCTGCTTCCAGAGTGAATTTCTAAACATTGATCACTTCCTAAATAAATTGGATGCTGAATGCCTTAATCAATGTAGTATAAATTGTGTGACAGTTTCTGGTATGTTTTAGATTGATGATGTCTATGTGTTCATACTCACCTTGAATGAAGGAATTTGTAAAGCCATTTGTATCCTGAAACGAACAAAAAAATTCTCGTATACAATGCTCTAACAATAAACACAAAAGACAATATATAAAAATCAAAATACATAATATATATTTTGAAAAATAACCTCATGCTTTCAAAATATTGTTATATTTGGGCAAGCAGTGCCACTACTGACTTAAACAACTTACCAAATTTTGTGGTCGAGCTTATGAAAGTAAAATTATTAGGCAAAATATCACAAAATGACTACTAAATGGGATTGCTGAACGAGAGCCCTTGGTCGTCTGTTGCACAATAACGTTTCAATACACACACTATAAATTGAGTTTGAACAGAAACCAGTAAAAACCAAAATAAACCGGTTCTCGAATACTGGTGATTACGACATAAATAGAAATCATACATATCAATATGGTCGTAATATCATTTATGAAAGCAAAATAACAACGAACGTCTCTTAACAAATTTATGACAAAAGTGTTATGTAGAGAGTCAATCGAAAGATGACGACGTACTTGTACTACGCAACAAAGAATTTTGGGGACTTTCCAGAGGGGGGTGGCCAGAATTATGTTAAGAATTATCAAATTATAAGTCTTTTTATAATAAAATTTGATAAATTTAGTCCCCAATGTCACTATTCACAAAACTGACAACATAGATACTAAAAACAAAAAGTGATTACGATGATATTCTTGGATGTTGAGCTTACCAATTTCAATAGATATTACACCGCTCTATGGTGGATTACTAAGACAGGAAGTGGAAGTTCAAGCTATTTTTGGCGCGAAAGAGAGAACAATATTATCATAATTATTATGAATATAATCAGACGTAGTAAACATTTAAACAGATTTGTAAATGACGTATTTGAGTACTCCAAAAATGTTAAAATATTGATTATTTTATTAGATAAGAATAATTTATACCTCGGAAAACCGGAAGTAGGAAACACCACATCGCACCTGCGCAAAACTGTTGTAATGGTTTCATGGTAGACAATATTAAAATTGTATTGATCTTACATGTTTTATCGCAACTCATGAAGCTTATATGACTCCTGGAACGTTTATTTTACCGTTTTACACCATCTGCGACAAGTTAGGTTAAAAACCTTCCATGCAAGATGACCAAAGACCGACTAGCGGCTTTAAAGGCGGTAGGTTTCTAAATCCTCAGCATCTGTATCAACTGTGAACTGGCAATGTCTTCCTGATGAACGATAGATTTGGACCCTATGTGCATCCCAAAAAAATCGGAACGGAGTTTAAGTGATTTCACGTTGGAATTTTAATGCTTATGGATTTAATGGACACAGTCATATCTTTTCCTGATCCTTGTTGTTTTTATTTGTTTTTCCCCACCCATTAAACTGATTTGCCGGTAGGCTTACGGAGCAGGCTTAGGTATGATCAGACCATGTCTATGTATTCATTAGAAGAGCTGTGATGTTCGTACACCATGTAGGACCGTTTTAGTCATAAATATTTCCTATTTCTGTACATTGTTTATTTTTGACTGATATTTAAACAGTAACATCAATTTCCAATCGTATGTAAAAAAAAAATTCCCGTTTGAGAAAACCTTTATTTTTCAGGTAGCATCAGTCTATTCGTACACATCAAACAATCCTTATATTTGATCTGTTGCTAGTATTGCTCAATCCTGTTTTTGTCATGAGTCATGACTGATTTTAATTTTTCGTATTTGTATGTCATTTGTCACTTGTGTGATAGCTGCTAACAAAACATGTAAGCATAAAGGAAAATCATCTTACTTTGTCCAGGTCTATGATAATTCATAATAAAAGAAAAAAATGTGTCCCATTAAAGAATGATCTAGCTCTTCACATATTAGTGATACTTTTAAATGTTAATGTTTTCCTGAAACCTCATTTTTACTTCAGTGTAATACATATACTTGATGTAATGGAACTTTATTAGAAGTATATCTCCATACATATCATTTTGTTATTGTTGTCACATGAAAAATTACCTTTAAAGGAAGCAAAGATTGAAAGTTGCATTTAACAATCAGTGTAAGTTTAAAGGACCATTCACATCTTGCTGACAGCTGAACAAGGAAGTGACACCCACTACCTGTAATATTCATCTATTTTTAACTAATCTGATAAAGTTAACATGTGTTTATTGTCTTAATGTGCAAGTTGAGTACATGTATTGAATAACATATAGTAAGCCTGTCCTGTTGCATGCTATCCCAGGTAACTGGCGCACAATGTCATACTCCAATATACAATCACATCAGAATAAGACGAGACACAAACCACCATATAGGATGGTTTGATCTAGACACCATAGGTTTTCAGCTGAGGTTGTATTACTACTACCCACATACCTGTATATCATTCAATCAGTCAGCATTATATTTAAAATGATCTTTTGAACTCTTTAAAAAAGGTTTTCATTTCAAGATCGCTTATATTGGAAAACATGAGATCTCTTTTTACACATTTTGGATACTGATTTTGTGGAAATTTAAAATAAATGATACGATGTTGGAAACTTACCATATCTGTGTGGGTTCAACTGATGTATAATTAATAAATTTGTCTTACCTTGATCTTGTATATTATTTTGAATCACTTTCTGCTACATGCAGGCACAAAGCGACGATGAAGAAGCTGATGATGTTGCTGTTAATGTGGATAGTAGCGGCTTTATGGAGCGATTCTTCGGACAGGTAGGCCATACAATTTTCAATCTTTCAGGTGAAATTAAAATATCATCTCTTCTGAACTTAAATGTATTGATGGAAATCCGATAATATTGGTAAAAGCTGAATAAGTGCCTCTAAATAAAAGTTGTCTGACAAAGATAGCCACCAACCTTCTGATTATAAAGGCAGTAAGAAATCCAATAATGCCAACTGACTGTTGGCAATTAGAGACATCTGCATCAATTGTCTGAACTGTAGAGGTCCCTATATATAAAGTTAGGTGTGAGAAGTCTTATGTAATCTTAGTACCTATGCTTCCTGTCTACTGACAGGCACTATAATTAGCATCTCACCTTTGGACCAATTACATGAAAGTTAAGTGTTTTTTTTACAGTATACTACACAAAGAATGCCTGAATCAATGGGTTTTCAAAGTCACTGACCCATGACTAATACAACAATGAGATAGATGTGTTTGATTAATGCTAAATAAAGTACTTCTCTGCTGTACAGAAAGTAAGGACAATTAATTCATGAACCAGTTTATAAAGACTCTAATGTTTTGAGTCAAACAATTCTCAAATATATGAAATTATTAAAGTACTGTTCTACTGTACAAGAACATAGTCCAATGAATTCAAACCTAGTATAAAAGATGATAATGTTTTGAATCAGATATTTTCTAAAATATATGCAATTCCAAATGATACCAAATTAAGTTGTATTGATGGTTGTTATGTAAGCATTATTAAGCAATTTGTAGAAAGTCAACAAATTTTCCAATGAACTGTATCAATTTCTTGTCAGAAAATTACTAGTTTAGGTAGACCTATAAAGTAAACAATACAACAGTTAATAAAACAGAAGTTCTTATAACACAACCAGTAAAAGACTGTACTATAATACAATGTTCTTTAAGGTAGAAAATAATGTGATGAGATGGTAAGAAGATTTTAGAGAAAAAGAACACGGAATGATGATAATATGCAAATGATAGTATGCTTTACACTGGTCAGATGAAGGGGACTATATAGTCATCAAAATGCTGCCCTTAAATTTTCTACTGGTTGTGATGTCAGAACTTCTATGTTATTGATATTACCAACCTGAAGAAAATGCTCTGAAATGTACAACAGTTGAATTCAAGTAAAAAACCCAGATCTTTGGTAAAGGTAGCTTATCAAATATTGACAAAATAAATTGTTTAACAGTCTTATCTGAAAGAAAAGAAAACAAACCGAGATGTCATAGACATGTGTTAGATATTTATGAAATCAAACAAAAAAGATAGATGAATACATTGAAAGATCTTTAATTGAAAAAACTACATCGAAGCATACATCAACACTTTTGTTTTTTTCAGATTCCAGTTGATACTCGCAATATTGTACTTTTAGTATTTATTGAACATTGAATGTTGTGAACATGTAGTTGTATAGTGAACAACACCATTTTTCAAGCGAATGCTGTTTTTTTATCATAAGTAAACCATTAATGACTAATACTATTTAGGATTATTTTTTCCTAACCCATGCACTGGATAGAAACAAATTCCTGATCTCTCCAATTCAGACCTTATCAATTGTGGTTACAAATGGTACTAACAGCTACTCATCAATTGACAGTCACAGTTTTTAAGAGAAGTACAGTACCTAGTATAAAATAGGGTTGTGTAAATATTGATATTCATGATTGGTAGTGCTTATCCTGTTATTTATGGTATTGTACAGGTTATATATCAGAGAACCACTTGATCTTGAGACAGCCCTACCCATCACACAGGTACTTGTGTGATGTGTGATCTTATAGGTTGTAGGTGAGTCTGAAGATCAAGGCCATTGATTTCAGGATACCAGCTTCATATATTATGTAATGACTCTGTTTAAAACTTTGCTTAATGATCTTGACAAAAAACTGAACATTTTACATCACAAAAGAGGATTTCTTACATCTTATATTTTAATTTGAATTGATGATTTTCTTGATATGTAATTTTGATAAAATTTCTTGGGTAAGCAACTTGCAGAAGAATATTGTTAGTTTTAGCATACAAGCAATTGAATTGCAGACTGTTTAGTCACTGTGGACACTAAAACTTCCAACCTTCCAACGTATCAACTGTCAGACCTAATGTATTATACATCAATGTAGAGTTTCATAGTTAGTTACTGTAACATGGGTCTGTTATTGTCAGTGTCAGCCACAAGGATGATAATGAATAAATCATGTAGATACACTGATAGACTTTGCCGGCTGATTCAGGAAAATCTGGTGAATTGTGTGATTGTTTTATTTATGAACAGTGTTTTTTTAGTGCAGTGGTATTTGATGTAATTAACACCTGTTAAAGTTCAAACTTTTAAAATATTTAAGATTTTGATGGCATCACCTAACAGAGATAATGATACTTCGTTTAAATGAAAGTCACCTTTTTAAAGGTAAACTCATTTCCATGTTGATATTTTTCGTATAAATTTTAAAAGAAATCATGATAAGATAAAAACAGTTAAAATCAGTTGAGAAAAGTTTGTGTTTTTTGGCTTTATTGCCCTGGGAACATCCAAGGTCATATTGAGGTGGAGACTGCTGTTAGTTGCTGATGGCTACCTCCCTGAACAACATACTGGAGGCTAGGCATATGCCATCCAGAGCAGTGTCTAGTCCAAAGGACAAAACCGCATCAGCACAGAACAGTCCATTTTTTTTAGCTTCCTGAGAAATACAAACCCCAAAAGGTAGTGAGTGTTGAAGGACACACCCTGGATCTTCTCCTTTGGTTAAGTTGGTCAACACTCTAGTCAAGTGAGGTATTACAGCCCCCTTACGGAAACGACCAATATAGAATAACGATTAGATAACACGTTGTATTGAAAAATCAAAACTCGTTCTTGGAAGTCAGAAAATATAGTCTCTAGGCTGTTAAGTGTCTATAGAATGTCTAAAGGAGAGCCGTTAAGTAAGATAATTGCCTATGGCTTAATCATTTTGATGTAACTTATAGAAAGTACCTTAGATCATTAGAATTACCAAGTCTTCAGTGCAGGTGGAAACTGGCTGATATTGCTGAGTTGTTTAAAGTAATCAACATCGCTGATACTGTAAATGAGTTGTTTACATTGTCACCCATCAATACTATCAGTGGACATTCAGAAAAGCTGCTTAGCTGTCCTCAATACATGGTTAGCAAAATCGCATTTCCATGAAAAGCCTCAGCTTGAAGGTCAAATACAGTTTGCCAGCATGTCCTACAGTTTTAGTTTATATAGAGCTTTGTGCTTCAGTGTTAGATAGTTTGTCAATAAGTAATGATATATTTTTTCTTTGATCCAGGATTAGGTTTACTTCTTATCCCTTAGTGTTCTTATATTGCAACTCATTTGTCTTGGGTCTTGATTTAGTGTGCTGCTTGCCTTAACTACTTGGATTTTGTTCCCAGCTAACTGCTCCATTGATGTGCTGGCTGTAGCTTGCCTGGAGTTTTGAGTTCTGTTCTGGATTTAATGGCCTGGGAAACCCAGACAGTCAGCCTGTCATGCGAGTCACATTCTCCTTTGCAAAAAAAAAAAAAAAACTACCAATCTTGGCAATAATAATTTCTGAAGACTGGTCAGCTTGTTCTTTTGTAGGACAAGGTTTCTTGATTCATTTGAAGGAAAAAAATTGATTTTGGAAATATAATTTTAAAATATCAAATTAACTTACTGGTAGTCTTATATGCTACATGTTAAATATATTTTAGTTTGTCACCACGTACATTTAAATTCTAACAAGAAGGTTGAAAAAGTTGAAATTATTTTGTATGATAAGATTACAAAATATTTTTTAACAACTTTTTATTTTAGTTTTTTTTTTATAAACAGCAGTACACCACCTACAAGTACTTCAGAATCATTGAAATTTTATGTTTCTTCCACAAGGTGATTTAAGATATTTTTCAGTGCTGAAGGCATTGAAAAGTGACCTATTTGTTAAAATTGTGCAACATAGCAGAGTACCTTAAGCTTGCCAAGCATAAATCCAAGCCTCATTTACAATAACGATCAATAAAATTTAAGCGCCTCGTCCTAGCAACATTAAGTAAAATTAAGGGATTTCAAATGGTTGGAGGAGCCATGTGATTTACTCCAAGAGAGACATTTGCCTGATTCTGCCTAGCTAGACAGAATATTTAGTTGTCACTCATGTTTGGACTAGGAAAGTTCCAGATTTGAATCGTTCAAGAATGAGCAGGTTTAGCTCAGATAGTGTGTGCCAGAACATTCCTCTTAAGACCAAGAAAATTGTTAGATTCTGCTTAGTCTAGCAAAATTTGTGAAAATATAGCTGTTCTCCAAAAGTCGATAGAGCATTAGTCAAATTTTATCTAATTGCCTGTGTACTGTATGTATTTTCAGTTTTTCAGAATGGGTGTATGAGAACCTATTGGAATAAAAAAGAAGAGCTAGTGTCAGGACATTAGAAAGGGAGAACTGTTAACAATTGAATGATTGTGCCATTAGAAAACACTTCACTCTATTTTAATGGAAATAAAAATGTAATATCAATTTAAACAATTGAACAGTTTGATCATTATAACAACAGCGTTAATGGTTGTGTTTTATAATTTCTAACTAGAGATACAGAGGTTTGTGATGGCTATCTTTCGTTGGGTGTGATTTTTACCAGTAATGATGACGTTTCAGTTGATTAAAGCCATACTTATCTGTAGCCTAGGATTGTAGTGATTAAGATTTTAGCCAATAAAAACAAGTGCCTGAGCTACCACAGTGACTCGTGATTTTAAATTATGTAACAATATCATAATTTTATGCAGTGAAACCTTTCTACTCTCGTTGTAGACAAAAATATGTATTTCTAATTCATGAAATTATAACCATCTTTTGTCAGCTGGAAGAGATAAAGGAAGTTGTCAGATGCACAAAGGGAATATTGAATGGCGTAGATCTTTTGAACTGTATTCTTGTTTGCATATTCAAGTTATGAAATACAAAAATTGTTCCCTTTGTTGATGGGAGTGGAAAGCCTCGAGAGATGAGCTCACGGAATTACGTTTCTATAACAGTGCACAACAGTGATTAAATGTCGGTGCGCTCTGACATCTCGGTAGCAAGTCTTGCTTGAGTTTAACAGCATCTTTGAAAATTGATTCCCAGCTCCGTTTTAATTACTTGGCATTGTGTTTCAACAGGATGCTTAAGCAAAGCTTGCAAGCTTTTCATGATCAATAATTTTATGCAGTGAAACCTTTCTACTCTGCATTGTAGACACCTCCTGATTTATGGTAGACACCATGTAACTGTTGGTATATCTAAAACAACCATAGCTCTAGATCTCTACCAACAAGTTAGCATTGTGTTGTCATTTGGGGTTTTTATAATGTAATCATCCTGTGATTCATGTTTCTCCGCTATCTAGCCACAAAAACCCACAGCTTCGGTTTCCTTCTTAACATCCTTGAGTTATCCTTACTATAACAAATATACAGTCCAGTGTCCTGGAGAAGGGAAATTTAAGTACCCATTTTCATGATCCACACAAAATTTTCACCTATGATATTACGCTTTTCATTATTTATTTATAACTTTAAGCTTATAAGCTTTGCCTATTTTTATACACAGTATATTCCAACAGGAAATTTTGAATATATCTCCAAACTTCGGTTGCTGAATGAAACATCAATTATATCAGTTTAAAGTCCCTTAAAGAAGGATATAACTACCAAAACATTTTGTAATATCATGAAATATTTACATCACAATTTCTATTTTAATCTCTTTTGTCATGGACACCACACCATTTTTTGGTGTCCATAGTGGAGAGGAGATTTTCTCACTACCAAATCTGTATTGTTTAATGTTATGAGACAAAGTGAATGGATTAAGATTGATGAAATACATTTACATTTTGGAAATATGCATTCATTTATATTTACAACATTTCGAAAAATTTGCACCTGGACGTAACCTTTTGTATCCTAAATGTTACGTCCAAAGATATACTTACAATGAGAAGCATGTATCACAGACAGGTTTCTAGCTGTTTAATGCATGTCTGTACTATCACAATGCAAAACGATGACCTATATACTGGAGTGTTGGTGATGCAAGTCTAAAGTTTCGTCACAGACATCAGATGAATATGTAAGCCAACCATTGAAAATGTTTGAAATGACAGAATTTATTGGGAACAAATCTAACATTACAAGTCAAATCTAATATTACATTTCATTGAATATTTTTGGTATATTTTACCGCACAATGGCGGTAGAAGATCAATCATCGATGAAATGTTGTACAGTAATATGACTGGTTTTAGTCAAGGTTTGCTCTATTGTTTGATGCGGTTTTGGGTCCATCTTTACATCTTGATGACTTACTCTCAGATGTGACCGATATGTTTGACTCTTAGCCTCATACAAGTCAAGAAAACCCTACCTATACAAGAAAGACCTTTTCAAATTTAACACATGGCGGATAAGAATCGCATGGTGTATTCTATCGCTAGATGATGGCCTAGGATGCACAGGACACCAAACACTTACGTCTTTCCATTATGCAATAGATTTAGTATTTTCATGATGATATGTGCACAGACAATGCTTTATGTAAAACAACTATGCGTGAGATTACATTTACCATCAAAATTCTCTGGTGTATGACAGTTTTTTTTTTTACAATATATGTCTGAGATATAACATGGAATCCCTATTCTGAACTGGATGTAATGTAAGACACCATAGTTGTAATTGGTGAATAAAATCATTGTCAAGAGATAAAGTTCTTAATATTATTCTGAAAACCTTTATTGGTATTACTCATTCATATGCATTATAGAACAAAAATGTAGTTTTACCTATTAGTATCTCAAAAAACTTGTTGATTATTGTTATTTTTGCTTATTATTTTTGTAAATAAAACATATTTGATGGCCTAAAATTGAAGTTTAAATATTCATAGCAGTATCTTATTCAAATGGATAATAATTTTATATGATTTTGACTATAAAATGTACTTGAGAAGGAAATATATTCCCAAATGAACAGCCTTTGGTGTCCTGTTACATCCAGGAACTCTACATCAACAGCTGTATTTTCTCCATCATTCAAAGCAGAACTGTCTTCACCTTTATTTGTCATGATGCAACACCATTTCATGAGTTGAAATCTACTATATAATAGTGTTTTTACTTTGTTTTAAATTTTTACAAATGGATGTCCTGGACTTAACAAATATTTTATGACAGAATTCTGCCTCATAAAGCATCATATACCACTGGCTTTGTTTCCTCATACGCAACATCCTGTTGTCTCTTAAATGGGCAAAACAAAATCAGATACCAAACCTACATTATAATACCACACCTAGTGTGTCCTCACTCACAGCAGTCTAATATATAAACAATTACACCCCTACCCATCCCCTCCTCCTACCCATTAACAACACCCAGTGTCTCCTAACCCTAAGTAGTCTTATATTAAAAAATGACACCTTTACCCACCTGTAGTCCTACCTAGAAACCACACTCAGAGTCTTCTCAATCTCAACAGCCCTATATGAATAATTGCATCCATACCCACAATCTACAACATTGCCAGAACGTTCGTCGTTAGGACAATGTCTAGAAATAGGATGAGTAACAGAAACTGTAAACCTGTAACCAACCAACAAACCAACCATTTTACCCTCTACTATCCATAAACCACACCCAGAGTTTCCTCACAGTCACCTGTCACATATGGCCCCAGTAGACATCAGCTAGACCACTGTCCTTACTTGGGTGTATGTACATGACTCCCACTTCCCAACATTCCAGCAGAGACCTTATTGATCTGTAGAGATGGTGTGTGCTAATTATTGCCTCAGGCCCCAGTACAAACAGCAGGCTATAGACGCTATCTACAGTGTATATAACAAGTGTAGCTTGTTGATCAATTTAATGACAAATATAAAAACAATAGAAATATATGTTTTTTTTTAGGAATTTTGTAATTAAGATACTTCCATATTTAGTGCTGACCTTAATTTACGGTGACATAATAATCATGAAAATATTTGCAGTATGAAATGTTAATAAGGCCAGGAATGAAGCCAACCTTACCATAACTTGTATATAACGGGGTTGTGTTATATAACCTAATTACTATGGACTTTGAGGGAAATATGACCTAAGTATCGCCAACTCACCTGATTTTGTCAGGTTAACCTGATATTGGCCATAGAATTCGCTTCCATGGATTGTGAAAAATGCTAAAATCACCAGATATTTCCTAACATTATTGTAGTATTTGAAAATAGAGTTTAGATCTAGATAATGTTCAAACATAACATAGAACATCATCTAAATATATGTATAAATGCGATAACTGTACAATAGAATTGGTTATAAGGTATTGTTACTTGATGACTCTTTAATGCATCTTGTCACTCTTGATTTTTAAGGCCTATAACCAGATATTAGATACCAAGAGACAGGTTTACGGCATTGCTTACATGGTTTGGGTCCCTGAAGTCATTTATGATAACCCTTACACTACTGTTAGTCATTTATCATTGTATGCTTTCAGATTCTGACATCATAGATATCAAATTCCTATCTTAGATTCTGTCCTAAATCAACTAGTGGTGAGCAGTTGACACAAGATGGCATCTTAGGTTTAAAAAACATTGCACAGTTTGTTTTACTTTTAAAAGTTCATTTACAGAAGTAGAAAATAATTCTTATCACAAAATACATGGTGCCTCTAAGTATTGATACGTGTGGATCTCGGATTGAGAGGGATGAATTTATTGTTAATAGTTAGGGATGGCTACCTATGGTATATATGTTATTACCAAATAAGAAGTAGTAGTGATGTGTAGTAAAACATGTCCAAAGAATAGGGGCAATACAGGAGAAGTAAGGACAAATTTGTTCTCAAATTCATCCATGAAAGAACAGATTCCACTGTGTTGTCTCCGCTGATTAGATACATGTTGTATTGAAAAATCAAAACTCGTTCTTGGAAGTCAGAAAATATCGTCTCTAGGATGTTAAGGGTCTACAGAATGTCCTCCTTTATTATCAACAAGATTCCTCATCATCAAGGTGTCAAGTTTTAAGTACCATAATAGATTTGTTGAGATACTGGGTGTAATTGCCTTCAGGTAAGTCCAGCATACAGCTGGTGTACATATCCAGCAGTTGTCAGAACTGGTTGTCTTTGTTAGAGATATTTCTAATTATAGATTGTCAGTCAGATTATCTTTCAACTCCCAATATAAATTTTCCCATTCTAGAGGTCACAGCTGTGAGTGTCTGAATTCAAAAGGTCATCAACATCGATCATTATCAAATGCTACCATGGACCGGAACTATTTTAATATGGATCTTATATGGAGCTCAGGAACGATGCTACTTGGTTTGATTTGCTTGTGAGGAAATCAATTATTTTGAACTTTCAAAACTAGGCAATTGGTTAGATTTGATTTCTCTGAATTAAAGAACATTTTGTCTTCATCTTGGGTTTTGAAGCTTGCATAATGAAGTATGCAGTGTTGTAAGGTGTACATGAAAAGCTTTCTGAAGCCTGTATAGATTGTGTGATTCTGCTAATTAATCTTGCCCTGAATTGGTTGTAAGTAGACATGAAGGTGTGTCATCACTCTTCTTGCATGCAATCCTTGTTGAGCAATAAAAAAAATCTTCAAATATGGTATTTTGTGATTCATATCGAGATACTAGAATCATACTTTCTGTCTGTTTGATTCTCAATACTTAATAAAACTGTCTGCATATGCTTGTCTTATGGAATACATCTACGTACAATGAAATACAATTGATCTTTTCCAAGCTTTGTTGTGTAAAGATATACACTTTGTAATTCTGCTTTCTCTTTATACTTAAAAGGAGTTGAAAAAACAATGAAATAATGTTCTTTCAGTCTTCAAACAGTGATATACTAGTACAAGTCAGTAAATTGATATCAAAATAGACTTAAGGAGGTTTGTGGTATTAATCTAAAACTTATATTATAGCCATACTGAAGTCAGCATTATGATATGAAATGGTATATGAAGAGTAATTACAGTAATAAAAAATGTCCATTTTTGAAAGAATTTAACAAAGTACAAACTTTGGTTTGTTTATATCCTTAATTGAATTCTATATTTTGATACATATTGTCACTATTATAAGTAAATCTTGAGATATTTACCAAAGTATAATCCTGGTGAAATTGGACACTCAATCATCTTTTACAGTAAAGAAAGTAGGAATAGATATCTTATAGCACTGCCTATTTTTGTGGGTAAATTGATAATTCACCTTCATGTATTTCACTAGTTGGGCGTTGACTACCTGTTGACAGAAGTAGTTGTGTATAGTGATATCTATATATAGATATGATACATTGTTATTACCTGTAGGTATATCAGCTTTCTTAAGATATCTATATAGGATTACTTCAACAGATCCTACATATCTAAATGTCATGAAAAGTGAAATTTAAAACTCTTAACTCTTATGTGTAGTTGATTTCCAGTACTAGGTTGAATAAAGGTTATTTAGTCTGAATTAATTGTACTGATTCCATGTTTTAACTAGGTCATTTTACATAAATAATTATTTTGCCCACCCCCCACTCCATAAAAAAAAGAGTAATAGATAGGAAGGACATATTGATCAAGTCTGACTTTCTCAATACTATAAGGAAAAAAATCAGTATTGGTTGATCACAAGGGTAACAGGTACTTAAGTATTAGTTGAGTCATATGATTGTACACTGACCTAGGCCTGTAAAGGTGATATCATGAAGTGAAAATTTCATAACCTCTTGTGCTGTTTGGACTTTTAAAAAATTATTTGCTAATATTTCTTTCAGGGTACTGGGTAGATGGAACTTAAGATATGACGAATCTGTTGATATATTACAGTAGAGGCAGTAAGTTGTATAACAGAGTATTGACAAGATCAAAATCCCAGTAAATGATTTGTTGACGTTTGCTGTTAATACACGAGATGATTCACAGAGAGTAAATAGATCAATATTTGATGGCACCTGGATCAGCTTAGAGAGCTACTCGTGCATTAGTCGAAGTAGAAGTGGTCAGTAGGTGGCTCTCTCTTCCTATCCGTTCTAATATTTACATATGAGGATCAGTGGTGTCAAGACAGTAGATCATATTTCCTGATTGAAATCAGGTCAGGATATAGTGATGTGTTACCATTACAGATGTCGATCTCATACTGGCTGTAATTCTGATGGATTTGATTGTTGATAATAATTATTGGAAACTGAAAATCTCTGTTGTTGATGTCAATTATTGGAAACTGAAAATCTCTGTTATATTAATGTTTGATAACAAGCTAGCTTTATCATTTTGTTCAACTGGATCTTGAGGTACAGAAACAAAATCAAGATGAATTTTCCATAACATGTAATATTTGATTGATTAGTGATCAGTTTACATATGGAACCTCTTCATTTTGGAAACTGGAGAAATTGATTTTCTGTTGGACATAAAAAGTGATAAGAGTAACCTGTCTGACTCTTACGCTTTCTTACTAATACTATGCATGTTTATTGCTGTCCCAGTTTTAATTCTGAAAATTTAAATGAGTTCAAATAGAAATTATATCATAGTCTGTGATTGTGTATGATGTTGATTGTAAAAATTTTCAAAATAACAAGGGACAGGGTTTGGCTTTGTGTAACTTTAGATACTGACATTGCAGGGTAATTCATAGATTTCTCTTTGAGTGAAGTAACATTGCATACACATATCACTGTCCTTTTTTTCACGTCATGGGAATATTTTTCATCTATAAAGGTGCTTTCTGTATTCAGTTTGACATGTGCAGTTTAAATGCTCAAAGCACATGCAATCGTTAATGTACTGCACAGATTGGATTTGGAACAATTATATCTGAGCCTTGATCATCAGTCAAGTTCTGTCACTTTTGTAAACCGTAAACATTCCCTAAACCAGTCAAATATTCATGTCCCATGCATGGTGGTTTTGGAAAAAGTTCCACTGTATATTATCACCATTGTCGTAACTATGGAATTTGTATTCTGTCCATAAACATGGAAACATATTAGAATCAAGACAATTTGACACAGAATGATGTATGTAGTCTTTTTACAGAATGACTTAATCGGAATAAGTTTTGTTTTAGCATTGTTGAGATAATTTGGATGCAGCCTATTATTTCTCGAATTCTGTATACTTGGAGTGGAAGTCTGTGTTGTACACTGTGTTTATATGTTGATCTTTGAGTATAAGGTTGAATATTTTCTGAAGTCTTTGGACATTATTGTAAGTTGGTATTTTACTCATACAGAGCTCTGTTTTTGAAGTAAGTCATTCTTAAACTCAGTATGGGCTTTATTTTCTGTGTATGTTGATTTAAGTCAGTTTTGAGCTCTGTATTAGCCTTATTTGCTGTACACTTATGGAAGCAAATGTTGAGCTCAGTCTTATTTTCTAAAGCTTGTGTATACTTAAATCAGCGTTGAGCTACAAGTGAGTAGGAGTGTGAATGTCTGAAATCTGTGTTGAGCTCTGTACGAGACCTATTTTGTCAAGTCTGTGTACACTGATATAAGTCCACATTGAGCTCAGTATGAACAGCATTATAGTCTGTATTAGCTCTATTTTTCTGTAGTGTGTAGTAAGCTTTGTGTAAGCTCTATTTGCTGAAGTCTAAACACTGATGTGAGTCAGTGTTGAGCCTTATATGAGCCTTATTTGCTGAAGTCTTTGTATACTATTGTAAATCCCATAATGATAAAAGATAAGGACTTTGTAAGATTTCCCCAAGGACTATGTCACTGTACAGTATCGACTGCCACCGCTGGGTGTAATTCCTCCAGTGGCTGAAGATCACATCCAGTAGCCTACTAACGATTGATTCAATAAACAAGTGAAGAAAGTGATCACTCTCCCCTCATAATCGTAATTAATTTTCTGCCCGAAATGAATCTATCAATACCTAAGACCTGGACACGACTGCCGATGTGTATGACACCATTGGATTGTATAAACAACATACTGATAGGAAAAAATGACAGCTGATCATTTTGACTTTGGAGGACAGCATAGTTTTATTTGATATTTTGGTAGGCAAATTTAGTGGTTATGAAATCTATGATGAGATTGTTTGCGATTGAATATAGGAATAAGTTTGTTGATGACAAAGTTGTCACCTGATGGGTTTCATTGTTAGATTGCAGTTAGGGTAGAAGGGTAGACTTTCTGATAGGTTAAACATGCTGAAATTTAGGAAACACCTCTTGGATTGAAATCTACCCCAATGTAGCAAAAAAATGTCCTATGAACTGCAATCAAAAATTCCATGACAGTTAGAAATACATTTCAATTTATAAGTTCTACATTGAAATATATACCAGTTGATATACTGGTATTATCATAAATTTAAGAAAAAAATACTTGTAGGAGAAATAGGTAGCTTAAATGATTGACCATGAAAAATAAACAAATTGTATGAAGGGACAAAATTCAGATATAAACGCAGTTGTCCTATATTGCTCAATAATACTGTTATTTGGAACACTGAACATATGCTATACTCCAACTGTATTCTTATGGTGATCTCTGTTGCCACCAAATCCATACCAGCCATCCTCTACTGCAGTGTCCTAGCTCGATATGCCACAGAATCAGCCTAGGATACATTGGATTAACAAAGTCCTTTGATGCCTGTCAGTCAACTATTTTGTATTGAGCTCAAATTTACTATCCTTTTGTGGCATTTGTGGTCTTCCATTGAGTGACATGTACATTGATGACAGGACTTGTCAGTCATCCACATGACAAGTTTTATCCTGGTTTGTAATAGTTTTCTGTCAACAAAGTGCTTGTATATGGATTCATAACATGTGTCATTTGTTACTTCTCTGTGATAAGCAAATTGGTTAAAGTACTGTTTGGTTTTTGTCTACATTAATCAAGTTATGTTTCAGATTTTGTCAGTTAGCTTTAAGTCATGTTTGGCTTTGTCTCAAATACTTCAAGTTATGTTTGACTTTCGTCAGCAATGCTTCAAGTTATGCCTTGCTTTTGTCAGCTATAGATCAAATTATGTATAGCTTTTATCTGCAATTGATCAAGTTATGTTTGGTCTCTGTCAGCTTTAGATCAAGTTATGTTTAGTTTTTGTCCTGAATGGATCAAGTTATGTTAAGATCATGTAAGCTGTATGTGTGGTTAGTATCATATGTGTGGTATAGTCTGTTGGTATGTGTGTGGTGAAAAATGAATTATCTGCTTTGTGTGTGAAGAACATAAAGTCAACAAATTTGCTGTAATTTGAAGATTTATGATGTACAATGTATTGTTATGTGTTTGTGATGATCAAACTGAATAAAAAAATAAGATATAAAAAAAAAATTATGTTAAGATTTTGTCTGCTATAGATCAAATTTGGTTTATCTTTTGTCTGTAATTGATCAAGTTATGTTTGGTCTCTGCCAGATTTAGATCAAGATATGTTTAGTTTTTGTCCTGAATAGATCAAGTTATGTTTAGATTTTGTCAGCTATAAATCAAATTATGTTTAGATTTTGTCTGCAATTGATCAAGTTATGTCTGGTTACTGTGCGCTTCAGATCAAGTTATGTTTAGTTTTTGTCATCAATGGATAAAGTTATGTTTGGTTTTTGTCGGCTATAAATCAAGTTATGTATGTTTTTTGTCCGTCATGGATCAAGTTATGCTTAGTATTGTCAATGTTGAAACATTACAGTTTAGGAATTCATCAGTGGTAAACATATTTAATCTATACATGATGTATATCAGTTGTTATTCTCTCCTGTAGTGTATCTCTACAGCAAGCTGTCACCACAAAAACATCACAGTTTATTGTGTCACATAATAACGTAATCTACTGAGCTTTGATCCCCTGTCTTCCACAAACACTGCTGAATCAACTCATATCCACCGCAGATTACATATTTTACCTGTAGCTGCAGAATGATCTATTTTTAAAGAATGGCTGTTCTGTTTTGTATCAGACTCTTACTCTGTAGGTGGGTTGCCATCATTTCAATCTGATTTTGAGAGATTAACTTCAATACTTATACTGTACTCAGCTATGTTTATTTATATTGAAGTCTACAGAAATAAAAGATTTTATTAACAGAAGAAAATGACTTCTGATTAATTGATAGAGGCTCTATGTTAATCATCTTTGTATGAAGATACATTGCATGTATGTAGGTTCCTTGAAGATGTTAAAGTTTTGTTTAAGTTTATGATAGGGATGTCAATAAATTTAAATAATTCTACTAAATTGACATTCTTAATTTTAAGATTGTACAAAAGCACACTAGTAAAGAGTACCTTTGATACTATTTAGAATTAGATAGAGCCAAATTATAGATTCAACAGCATCATCCAGCTGTTTGTCCTTAAAGGACTTGTTAGTGCTGCTTAAGACCTAAATTTTGAATTCAAGGAGGCGACTAAAGAAAATCAAAAAGTGATGGTAAAAATGTCAAAATCTGGATGAGGAGGTGTCTTAGGGTGGAGAATGATGAGGACCCAGTGTATGTTAAATAAAAAGGAAACTAAAAAATTCAAATATATTAGAGAGTTGGCCATATATAGGTTCGTGTTTAGTGGGCATCATGTTCAGCAGGTGTTTTGATTTTTCATTGTTACTTTGGTTTATAGCTGTTATATAGAAGTGTATTCCTTAGGGTGATGAGTTGATGAAGTATGACTTCAGTGAGGGATATATTTATATACTGTTTTATAATTTTCTAATTAACTTTCATCAATTAATGGATTACACAATGCCACCGAATTTGTTCCAGGCGAGATAGGAAATCTCTCATGAATCTTTCGATGGTTGGAGATTTTCTTTTAGTTACAGATAATTACATATGCAATTAAGCAGTTCTGACTCCAAAGGCAGTTTTTGATTAAACTTGCAAGGTCATCGTGACATTAAAATGATTCAGTAGGTGGTAGTGCCTACAACTATTATGATGTATAAGTCCTGTTCTGTTGAATAAAACTCGCAGAACAATAGAACCAGTAAAGCATCGCACAGTGAAACCTAACCAAGGCGATAAAAACATTCCCTTGTATCAAAAAAAAACCAAAGATAAAATTCCCTGTGTGAATCAAATTTGTTATACATAAAACCAGGAACCTGTAAGTCAATGCTCCATGAAGGCTGCAGCCACAGGTAAAAGATAAAAACATAACAACCAACAGCGAGGCCTGAAACTAAACGTATTGATTATAATGATTTAAATCTGATTCTTTTATAAGTATAATGTTGTGTCAATTAAAACTGGAGTCCTGCTGCAGAGCCTTTACCATTGATTCTCGCCTGACTGTTTGAACACCCAATCAATATAACTATATACACACAGTCCCGGGTATAGGTTTTCTTCTACACAGGCTGCCAATATTTCATGGGGCATTTGTTCAAACTCAAAAGAACTTAGACTACGTTGCTGACAGAACATAGGACTATGGTATGTTCTGTGGGTGGTGTAGAACTGGGCTAATGTGGTTTCATTAATCAATACCTACATAGATTTGTTACACATGTTTCATTTGGTCTTAAAACACAAAATTGTTTCTTAATCAATTACTGCATTTTGTGATTTCTCATAAAGAGGCAATGTTTGTCTAATGTGGTTAGGTCCAACCTTTTGGATAGTTTTGTTTATTTTGTGTCAGACTATGTTACTGCCAAATCAGCTATAAAAGTAGGCCACTGAAATAGAATTGTTGTTCATGCTGCATTGCATGCAAACTAAAGATAATCTTTATAAGGTTTAGCAGATTGCACAGGAAAGATGATATTGAAGAGGTTTTAAGATTGTACAGGAAAAATGATATTAAAAGGAGGTTAGCTGATTGTACAGGAAAGATGATATTAAAGAGGTTAGCAGATTGTACAAGAAAGATGATATTAAAAGTGGGTTAGCAGATTGTACAGGAAATATGATATTAAAGAAGTTTGCAGATTGTACATGAAAGATGATATTAAATAGATTAACAGATTGTACAGGAAAGATGAAATTAAAAGGAGGTTAGCCGATTGTACAGGTAAAATAATATTAAAAGGAGGTTAGCCGATTGTACAGGTAAAATAATATTAAAAGGAGGTTAGCTGATTTATTAAAGAGGTTAGCAGATTGTAAAGGAAAGATGAAATTAAAGAGGTTAGTGAATTGTACAGGAAAGATGATATTAAAAGGAGGTTAGCAGATTGTACAGGAAAGATGATAATAAAAGGAGGTTAGCAGATTGTACAGGAAAGATGATATTAAAGAGGTTAGTGGGTTGTTAAAGAAAGATAAAGTTAAAGGGGTATGTAGATTGTACAAATTAGATGATCTTTCCACAGGTTTGCAGATTGTACAGTTAAGATAGTCTTACAGTGGAGGTAAGAACATTGTGCAAATATGATAATCTTACCAGAGGTGCTTAGCAGGTTAAGTAAGATAATGTTTTAGAACTTATTATAATTTCATTACAAGAATTATAATTTCTTGTAAATTATACAAGAAAGATAAATTGTGTTAACTTAAAGGTATTACAGAAGATTTATTAAAACAAGGGAATACTGTTACAGAAAACATTACACTTTACTGCTATATAACTTACAATAGGGACAGAAGAATGAAGCGTACGGAAAAGGGCTTGCTTCAAGATGGATGGGGTAGTCTTGCAATTTTTCCCCAAAGGAGACTTACTGAAATGGTTACTGTGTTATAAAACCAGATCTTCCAGACTACAGAAGGTGACTGGTGTGGTGGGATGGGCAGCATGGACATGTAGTTGTTATATTAGTGCCTGGTCTAACTCTGTTGTCTGTCATGCTATATTTCAGCATGTGAAGCAACCAGCACAGGATATCAGATCCTCATATTTTCCTATAAGGCTCAGCATTTTTTTATTTCCCAAGAGTCCTCTTCAAAAGGCGCAGTAGATACGAAAGGAAAAGCACAACCGTATCGTGCAGAATAATTACTCGGAAAATCTTAACTAAACTAAAACCTATTCCATTGATTCATGACAGAACTGGTTGCACTGAATGGGTATAGAGGCAGAGAGCGTGAAGTCACTTGAGAATGAGGGTATTGATCTGAGGTGTTCCGAATGCAATGATTTACTTCCCCCAAGGAAAAAAATTTCCAGCACATTGCAACACAATCTGTTTTCATTGCTTTTGCTGGTCAAAATGTTTGCTTAACATGTTTATATTACTTTACAATAGAATAATAAAATTATTGCCCTTTTCCTTAACTATGTACCATAGGTATTTAGAAAAGAAAAAAAAAGAAAAGAAAGAAAAA
Organism: Ylistrum balloti; assembly: GCF_031769215.1. Lineage (NCBI taxonomy): Eukaryota > Metazoa > Mollusca > Bivalvia > Pectinida > Pectinidae > Ylistrum > Ylistrum balloti. The sequence goes on along the minus strand of NW_026782271.1, from coordinate 772,420 downwards.
TTCTGATCACATTGCATCTTTCTGATGGTTTTATTCATAAAATGAAAATTCTTAGAAGTAAAAATGATTAGTCATCAGAAATTGTATTTGTGTATTAATGTGAAAATAAAGGAAGTCCTTAAATTTGTTTGTATCAAAGACATTATATTGAAACTAAACAAATTAAGGGCTGTGCTCGGGACATGAAAACATTATTTTGAAAGTATACCGGTGTTTAAATTTGATAAGGTACAGTTGAAAATTGTTGTCTCGAAATTGCTTGAGTTGAAATTCTGTTTGAGTCCTAATTATTTTCCTTTTTTGTCTTTGTAACATAAGTTGGGATGACTCAAATTTCATTGAGTCGGAATTTCATTGGAGTCGAAGTCATTTTTAAGTCCTTTCAATTGTAAAGAATAAGAAAATTCATTCATTGTCTCGAAATCAATTATTGTCATTAGCATGTCTTCCCGAAGAAAACTGTCAATACATACATAGAGTCAAATGTCACTTGTGCGTAACACATGGCTAATTACAGCAAATCAGTCTATGTACACACAACACTTGGTCTCTGACAATTAATTACCAGTTTAATTATCCAATGAAATGTTGGCTTCTTAATTAGTATCACTATCCTGTAGCAATGACTTACCTACACAAGACATGAAAACAGTTAGCTGGGTTGCGTGTATCTTTAGGAATGATAAAATGAAACTTTTGGATGAAATCTGATCCCCACAATTCCAAGAAAAACTAATTTTTGTGCTTGTTTAACAAAGGACTGTAAAGGGGTGGGTACTTTGCTGGATTAAGTGCTGTTTGTACCTTGGAGTACCTGCCAATCGTAGCCCCTACTGTAACCAATATTACACTTTCCACGGTTCCTTGAATTTGGAGATAACGATTTTCCACTGTGTGTTGTTTAAGAATTTATTTAAATTAAATTCTCAATAATGTATCCAGTGACTTTGTCTCCTAAAAGGTTATAATAGCAGATATATAACCTACTAAGTAATTTTACTGTATGAATATTATTGATGTGTGTTATAATATAATAATTAATGTCTGTTTTAATTGAAAAATTAAATTTGTAACAATTGATGTGTGTTAGATTTAAATTGTTAAATTTATAACAATCAATGTGTGTTATAATTAGATAATTAAATTTATAACAATCAATGTGTGTTATAATTAGATAATTAAATGTATAACAATCAATGTGTGTTATAATTAGATAATTAAATGTATAACAATCAATGTGTGTTATAATTAGATAATCAAATTTATAACAATCAATGTGTGTTATAATTAGATAATTAAATGTATAACAATCAATGTGTGTTATAATTAGATAATTAAATTTATAACAATCAATGTGTGTTATAATTAGATAATTAAATGTATAACAATCAATGTGTGTTATAATTAGATAATTAAATGTATAACAATCAATGTGTGTTATAATTAGATAATCAAATTTATAACAATCAATGTGTGTTATAATTAGATAATTAAATTTATAACAATCAATGTGTGTTATAATTAGATAATTAAATGTATAACAATCAAAGTGTGTTATAATTAGATAATTAAATGTATAACAATCAATGTGTGTTATAATTAGATAATTAAATGTATAACAATCAATGTGTGTTATAATTAGATAATCAAATTTATAACAATCAATGTGTGTTATAATTAGATAATTAAATTTATAACAATCAATGTGTGTTATAATTAGATAATTAAATTTATAACAATCAATGTGTGTTATAATTAGATAATTAAATGTATAACAATCAATGTGTGTTATAATTAGATAATTAAATTTATAACAATCAATGTGTGTTATAATTAGATAATTAAATGTATAACAATCAATGTGTGTTATAATTAGATAATTAAATGTATAACAATCAAAGTGTGTTATAATTAGATAATTAAATGTATAACAATCAAAGTGTGTTATAATTAGATAATTAAATTTATAACAATCAATGTGTGTTATAATTAGATAATTAAATGTATAACAATCAAAGTGTGTTATAATTAGATAATTAAATGTATAACAATCAAAGTGTGTTATAATTAGATAATTAAATTTATAACAATCAATGTGTGTTATAATTAGATAATTAAATTTATAACAATCAATGTGTGTTATAATTAGATAATTTAACTTGTAACAGTCATTGTGTGTTATTGTAAAATAATTAAATTTATAATAATTGATGCATATTGTAATTAGATCATTAAATTTGTAACGACCTTTTGCTTGATAAATAATAAGTGAAGCTAAGGTGTTACAGTTTGTCCTTTTTGTAACAAGTGATTAATATACCCTAAAATACTTGATATGAAAACTAATTAACATCATAATTGATTTACTGTGTAATATTAAGTAACATGTATAAATCTAAACTATTGTAAACGTACTTAGTTTGGCAAAATCAGATTTTTGCACATAACAATTGTTTGGTTAATTAGTGCATTGATGAATTCAGGCATCCTTGATGATGACATTAGTCAGAAGTAGCTTGTAGAAACTGCAATTAACGTAATCATGATTTAACGCAACACTTCCAGTGCTAAAGGTGCTAAAATATGATTACCAGTAAAATATTTACAAAAATTAGTAATCAATAAATTTTGCAAAACTTAATCGATCTAAGATGTTATGATTGATTGCATACATAACCTTTATCATGTAATTTTGTCACGTCGTTAACATAATTACTCTATTGATTACCTGTTATTTTATTTTACCATTAATTTCTGGACTACTGCAATCTACTGTGATAATTTGATATAAGTAACAGTTGTACATTAATTATTTATATCAGTCTTTTGTAAAATTAAGATGTTGTTACAGAGGAAGGTTTGGTTCAGGAGACAATTAACAACATATTTCAGCATCAGTGGTTTCATTTGATTTTAAAGAGACCACACAAGTAACTATCTTGTGATCTTAAAATGGCTGTTACACATAAAATAAACAACAAAGCTACTTGGTTTTCAAGTTGTAAGGTTAGAGAAATTGAATTTGTTGTTTAAGGCCTGTAGTGAAGTATGTTAAACTGTAGTATTGATCCGACATCAGTAGACCAGAGTGTTTCCAGCTATATTGTCTCTGGTGCGACTCCTCATCCATCACCGACTGCAAGCTAGGTGATATAGCGAGAACAGACTCCCTGAACAGTCCTTGAATCTCTCCATGGAAAATGCTGAATATGTTATATTCTGGAAAACATGTGATTTGTTGTTTCTTTTATTAAGACTTGTTTGCTAACTTTATCACCCTGTCAACATCCAGGGTCATTTTGTTGTAGGGTCTCCTTGTAGTGGATTAAGGCTACCTTACTGAACAACATACGGAAGGCCTGTTGCATGTTATCTAAAGCAATTGGGGTTTAGTGTCTTGCTCAAGGACATCATTGTGACAACACACCTCCAGCTTGTTATAAAGAACAACTAAATGATGTCAAATTATTTAGTATTGCAGCAATTCTTTTTAGTGAAACTTTTAAGTTAAAAAAATAATTCAATTTTGGACATTGATTTTTCAAACAATATTTATTCATTTTCAACTGTTATAAAGAATTTGAGAATAAAATATGTGTTTTTCTCTTACAAAGAAACACTAGACATCTACCTTAAACCTGTATAGTATTTAATTTCCGCCCAAGAGATAACATGTCAAATTAATTTCCCTAGATCATTTACGGTGATAATCTTGATTCATTTTTACAATGTAATGTGTGATACAATCTGAATACAACACAATTAATGGTAGAATGGACTACATCATGTCAATCTTCCTGTGATTATTGATGGGTCTTACACGTGCGTCTTCCTCATCTGGTGTGTCGTGTGTATGACCTTATCTCTTCGCTTTGTACACTAAAGACACTGCCTCATCCATCTTTACAATCTTATAGTGTTTCCAACTGTCCTCGGATCATATGCCATTTATCATGTCCAAGAGGAAGGCTTCAGATGACCATGGTATCAACCTTTTGTTGAGGGAAACACCAACATTGACAGGGTTTGATCATTACTTTTCAGTAGAGAGACAGCAGATCTCCTTGGTACAATCATGGCAATGATTTTGATAAATTAAATAAAAGGTAACAAGAATATTAACATCTGTGATATTTCCTCCTTTAAATTTATATATGGATCACTTCATTTAGGTTAATTAACATGTTCTATTGATTTCACAGATGTAAGATTTTTTTCTTCTGGAAATAAGAGGAAAAGAATGTGGAATCTAAGGGCCTGAAAGGTCATTGAATGAGGCATAAATGATACTTGATGTCCACCTACCCATGGAGGTTTATCAGTATTATTTAAACATGGTTAAATATTACAGAACAGGTATAATATGAAAAGGACAGGTGGTCCATGTTCAACTTAATGTGACCATCTCACCCCGAAAGATTCATGATGGATAATATTACCTCTTAACTTTATTTTCTCAGCAGTTATTTAAATTTGTTCTTCTCGACTTTGTATAATTACTTGAATATATTAAACAGATCAAAATTTGAAAAAATGGGGATTAATGAATGCCTTTTGATTCAAAACTGAATGTGACACCATGAACAGCCAGGTTCATTTGTAAAGTGGATTCCCCTTGTAGAGCATAACTGAGGCTACCTTACTGAACATTATAATGGATGCAATAGTCCATATGATGGAAATGCCCAAACTAGAATCAGTAAGACTTCGTTAAAAACAATCACATCTACAATGTACATCTAGATGTTTTTATAGACTGAAAATTACATAGAAGCATAGTACTGACAAAGTTAGATATGGGTTTTGGTAAAGACATGCACCTGAATGCCCATATCAAACATTGTAGAAGAGCATACATCCTTTTTTCTCATGGTCTTTACTGCCTGTACATTTAATATCCTCAGCCAGCTTGCTGCAGAAGGACACCATTCTAAGCTTAAAGTTGCTAATTTAAACTTCCTTTCATTTCTAAAAGGAAAATAACAGGTCTGTTTTAATGTCGTTGGATATTTTGAAAGCCTTTCTATTTTACAATGGCACCATCTTCTGAAAGCTAAGATTGTGAGTCATTCCTAAGTTTCAAAAAAATATTTTTAATCAATTAGATTCCACAGCTATTAACACACATTAGGAGTTATTTCATAGAATTGGAAAAATCACTCGCCTCAATCCACTAATGAAATGAAGACATCAAATTGAAGGTAACTCTATTGTGAAAATAAGGGATAAAAGAGTTACGTAATTAGTGTGTTTTAATTATTGGACATCTGCACAAGGTGTGTTGGTTACATCCATGCTTGAGATTCATCAGTTGTGTTTTATTTTTATGAATGTCCATTACTAATTAATAAGTTATAAGGTGAATGAAAGTCTAATATGTGTTTGACAATACTTCAATACTTCTCTTCACATTTCCATAAATGAGTTCTTGTCATATGTCATTTACTTACCTGTATGTTTTCACCATACTGATTTCATCATTCCATAAATTTTTCACCTTATAATGAAACTGTTCATTTTGCCTGCAAGTGTCCACACATTAAGCTACATTGACAAATACAAACAAAACAATTTTGCTTTAACATTGAAGTCCCCCATACATGTTCCTGTTATTGGTAACCAACTGAGACTATGATACAGAAAGATATCTTCATAACTGTGAAAAAACATATTGCATGCTGCCAGATTCTCATCCACTGTGACAGATTGCCTGGATTGAAATGTGTAAGGGGACTTACTGAGGAAGGAAACCTGAGGGGAAGGGGGAAATTGGAATTAGAATTTGTTCAAATTGGTGTATATATTTAAGTTTACAATAGGTATATAATATGATTCTTTACAAACATTACCTCTTGCAGAGAATATTTTTCAAATTTAATGGGTGTGTTTATTTAGGTAAATTGTCACATTCTATTAAAAGTACAACTGCAGAGGTAATCCAGGATTTACATCACTGTCCTGTTATAGTCAGCTTTGTTATTAGCTATCAGTAGTTTACCAAGATTCCCATGATAGGTCAATGAATTGTCTTCAGTGAAGCAGAACATGCGTATTCTTTCTGAACACATGATCTTATTAATTTTCTCTGTATATCCTTTGTTCATATTTGTCCTTGGTTCCTCTAATTTGAGTTTGTGTTTAGATTATGTTGAAGTCATAATTATTTTTTTTTGTTTCAGTATAATCAACAGGGAATTACTATAATTGATATACAAATTTTGAAATAATTCCTCTGTGAAAGTGCAGAAATAGACATATTTGTCAGGTTGGAATTTAAACAGTAATTCAAGTAAAAGCATCTTTTTCTTATTTACCCTAAAACAATGCAGGACAAACATGAAGGGACTATTGTAACAGTAAAGTTGACTGGGACTAAAAGGTATATATGAAAGTCAGGCGATTTCTTCATGAAAAAGACAAAAAGTGTATCATATCTATAAAACGTCTGTTATCAAAACGTACATGATCATGTAATAAATCACCATATGGTAGGCTATTTAAATTGCTCTGCGTCTGTGGTCCTTTCATCTGTTCATCCGTCCTTAAATATTTTGTTATTGCTATTTCTTTAGAGATGGATCTTTCTCAAATTGCATATGTAGTTTCCCCTTGGTCGCTGGCAATGCCCATTTGATTTTGGGCCTGATAAAAGAAAAAAAAAAATTGCTGACAGGCAGCGATCTTGGATTTTCTCAATGAACTTTTTTATATTTCTTAAAAAGTAAGAGATGGATCTCTCTCAAATTTCATATGTAGGATTCCCTTGGTCCTTAGTTATGTCCAATTGATTTTGGGAATGATAAAAAAAACAAAAATGGCCAACAGGCAGCCATGTTGGATTTTGCCAGTATAGATTGTTATTGCTATTTCTTAAGAAGTACTCTATGGATATCTCTCAAATTTTTAAGTATGTTCACTTTGGTCAGTCTTTGTATTTCTTTGATTTTGGGACTGAGCAGAAGAAACAAAATGGCTCTCAGTTGGCCAGTTTGGATGTGGCAGGTAAAGATTACCATTGCTATTTCTGCAAAGGAATGTTTAAATGTGTGATCATTAAGAGCAAAGACAGAGAAGAGAAAAGAAGGGTAAAGATCCAACTTCCAAAGAGCCTCAGAATATTTTCCAAATGAAAATGTCATTAATGTCACATTTTATAGCAAAGGATATAGAAAAAAATGACTGCCTTTAAGTGCCTTGGATATTTACTTATAAAACATGAACTTGTCGTAGAGGAAAGTAAAGAGAAAAATGGATTTGTTGAAAGAAATGAGGGGAAAAAAGGTCAAATTTGTAGCTAGCTGCTCTGCATGCATGCAGCACCTTTAAAAATATTGAAAATGAAGTGAAGATAGGAACAGAGATAATGGATGGAGCTGGGTTATTGATCCATAATAAAAAAGTGAGTGAATTTCCTTATAAATATTTAATAGTGTGTGGATTACTAGGAAGAGAGAGACAAGGAACCAGAGTATTGATTTGGAGTGGAACACTTGTGCTGTGTAGAGTCGGAACTTCATTCATAACCTGTGTGTGCACACAGCTTAGAAACACTGCATCAGGTTTTTCCTAAGGAACTATATATATATACACATGCCATTCTATCATTAATGACTGGCGCTTCAACATCGACAACATAGTGACAGAGAGATGCAAAAACGGTGTAAATGATAGCAGAGGTGTCATTCAGACTCGTTATGGTCCATTTATCAAGCATCTCTTACACATGTCATGCATCAGTTGTCACGTTAATTGCTGAGATTTAATATCTTGTCGTTTATATTAGAAAATGTCATGTGCCGCAGCAGTAGATAGTTTGTACAAGATAACAACCTCTGATTCATATGGTTGAAACAGATCTTATTTTTCCTAATGTCTGTTTTAAAGGACAAAAATAATGCATTGTGTTTGAAAATAATGTAATTTTCATAGCAATAGTTTGAGATTGGAGGCAATGAAACGGTTAGAAGTTAAAAGATTGAAAGCAAGATTTATCGTTGAAATTTTTGAAAATTGAATTTTGATTTCTTTAGGATATATTATCTGCATGAAAAAAATGTTAAAATCAGATAGGATTTTTCTGCAAATTGTATACCAGGTCTAGCTTCTGCAGGGATAAGGCAGGTTTTCAATGTTTTCCATTTAGGGGAGTCAGAGAATATGGACCTGCTGTACTTACAGCTTATTTTATTATCCTGAAAGGCATTGCCGCTACAAGTGAGAATCCTGCAAATATAGGATTTTTCACATGCTTTATTGAAGAGACCAGAATTGATTTGCCTTCAGCATCATACTTTGGATCATTCTGTTTCATTTCCTTCCTACCTGCTCTTCCTTTCTGAGATTTGTTTTCTTTGTTGGTATATCCTCTTGGAAATATGTCCTCTGACTTGTATATAAGGTCATTTCACCCTAAACTGCTTGACATACTTGTAATGGTATACACCTCAAAGGGAGACAATCCAGTGTGGTGTCATTAGTGGTTTTTACTGTCAATGAGAGATGAATGCTCAATATTGCTGTACTGCAGAGGCCATGTTTCAGTGAACAATGAAAATGTTACAACATCACTACTATCAATCTTCTGTGGTAAAATACCAAAGAAGACAAGTATCATTTGGGCACTGGCATATTGATAAATGGGGTTGTTTGTAGCCAGGAACATTCACTAAATCAATGCTTGGAGACAAGAATATACTTGTTAGTAGCTGTGTAGTGCTCTACAGAACTTGAAATTCCAGCAACTGTGCAGTATATATATAAATATAGAGTACTTATGAAACAAAATATTTTTAAGTACAGAAGAATTGCAAATGTCAAATTTCAGTGTCTTTACATAAATTGCTTTTCTATTTTGTTGGCAATATGAAACTGGGTGCTAAAGTAGTCAGCTAATGGAATGTTTTGGGTGGTCAGGTGGTGGAGTAGCAATGCACTCACTCACCTTTCACCTATACTTCTGAGGCTTGATTCTTCAAACGGCCATGAAAATGTATGTCACATGACTGATCACAAGGGCATAAGGTTTCCTCTTACCGTAAGAACCCTTACATACTTCCTTCAAGGCCAGAGAGAGGGAATAATATAGATTTTGCTGTGCCTATTTCAAAACTTTGAATATGATTTTCCTTGCCTGCCTGCTCTTTAACTCCAGACATCATGCTATGGTATGACAATTTTGCAAGGACTGTGCAATCCAAAAGAAAAAAAAAATCTGAACTATTAGGCAATATGTTGGTTGTTCAAAGTCAACTGATGCAATTTTAACATACTAAGCTTTACTGAGGTGATCATGGGTCTGTTCTTCTATGAGATTTGAAAAGGAATGGTTCACTTGCCCAGCTACATAGATTTTCCCTGGGTACTTCAGTAGACATCCTTAATGCTTCCATTCACTTCAATAAGACTGAACTACAAAAACAGACCTGTATATCTTTAGGTCTTGCATTGTCGACCACATCTCCGACTGATGACTCGAGATGCATCAAAATACTGATAAATCTGCTTTTACACTATACTGCAGTGATCCTTCAGACTATTCAATATAGAAAAGATGAATTTGTCTAGAAAACACACTGATTTCATTATCGTTTGTATATCTAAATTTACCAATGTGTGACTGATACCAGAAACATTGTATAAAGATTTTACGTATTCAAACTTAACTTATATAAATCATTCACTTTGATATTGAATCTCGGGAAAGATTGAAGAAGTTTTCTTTGGAAGATTTGTGATGGAAAGGAAAATTTATATGATGTTTACACTCTCCATCAATTCTTTGGCGGAACATTAGATGTTTATATCAGATAGATGATAAATCGCCTCTCCCTGTTTTCCATTTCCCTGTGGTGGCCCAATATAATATATTGGATTGGAAACGGGGAGGATTGCAGTCTGATATAATACAACTATTCTTCAGAGACCTGATGTTGATAAATATTGAAATTATTCCCGCCAGAGACATTTAAATGTCGTCTGTGACAACGCTTCATACTGAGTTTGTGGAAATGCTTTGTCTTTAAATGCACTTGTAAGATAAGTATAGGACGCGTTTTCTTCTATCTTCCAGTTTTTATCTGACAGGAGATCGATAATGTTTATCAATCAGTCAACAACTCTAATATGTCTATATTTTTTCTTTTCTGTGCATCATCAGCATAACAGGTACCTGTGAATGTTGCTGTAAAATCAGGTATTTTTGTGAGGGCCCAGTTTTGGTGTTTTTCAGCAAAAATAAAAAAAATTCAGGGACACTTGATTTCATGCATAAGTACTGGTGTACCTCTGGACAATATACCACTTGTGCTTGTTTTTCACCATGTGTGGATATAAAAAATTGTGGATTAAGAATACCAATCGTGAAAAAAACATCCCCAGGAAAAGTAATGACTTCATAGTAGTCATAACTAAACATCTCCACAGACTTAATGTTTGTGTTAAAAACCTTGCTACAACCTCATATACTGTAAGCAACTTATTTCAAGAATAAAATACTTTATTTTAGTAAGATTGATACATTTTATTTATCATAATTTTCCTGTTTGCTAAGTTTATGATAAAAAGGATGCTGAAGTTTAAAACTGGAGGTTAACAGGAATGAACTTACAACTTAAATTCAACAGAAAATATAATACTGCCTTATATATATATATTTTGAAAACCATTTTAGAAAAGTTTAAATATTTCTGATATTTAGTGACATGAACTATTAACTATTATTTTTCCTAGTTATTTAATTGGATTTTAACTTAAAGAAATATTAATTTCAACAGGAAATTTGTACAGAAATTAGACTTTTATCAACTGTTCCTATTTTATATTTGATATGCAGGAATTTTGATTATTCATCTGAAATTTTGGGTGTAATATATTACCAATTATGGCAGAATTCATAGAAACAAAAGCAAACAAAAAAAAAAAAGAAGAATTGGTCTATTAAGTTTGTTTATCTATTGAAAAGTTTCAGCAATAATGGAGGGTCATTTTGAACATTTTCAAAAATAAAGTACTACAGCATATAGTAAGACATGTTATTGTTAATTTTGAATAACAGACATTCCCATTTGATAATGATTTCAATCTTTTATAGACAAAAGTACCTGTTATTTCTAATTGATCATTATTTGAATTTAAATAGCTTCAGGTGTAATGGCATGCACCATTACCAAGTTTATACAATGCTTCTTACCTCCGTCAAATTTTAAACGTTTGTTAATATTGATGAAAAATAATTAGAATACAGTAAACCAAACATAGCATCATCATAGTGCCATGTCCTTGCCCGAAAGTCGTGTATCACATGATGACGCTACAAATAGCCTGATTTCGTGTTTGGATGATTGCTTCAAGAAATGTCCATTTTACCAAATAAACAGCAAAGGTTTTCTATTCATGACTGCCAATCTGTCGCTTAGTCGTCTAAACGTATCAGCCTTGGATAGTAGTCATCATGAGAAAATTGATTCCTTAAGGAAGAGATAGGTAATGCTGAGGCTTAACAGTTTCTGTGTCAAATCAATGGCTGAGTGCTGTTGTAGAATAGAGCATGCATAGTACAGCTCAGGAATTTGTCGCTCTCAGGAAGCAACTGCTTGTCTTTGTGTGGTTTACAGATCCACAACAAAATTTTGCAGATAATTTTGTATTTTTTCAGGAGCCAGAGGTGAACAAATGATAAATCTTTATTAAAATATAGAAGCTTATAGCTACTTGCATAGAAAAAGAAGCTTGGAAAGACAATATTTTAGCTCATATGCCTTGCATAGAATTAGTTTCCAAATGTTTATTTATGTATAAAAATTGGTATTTTGTGAATAATTGATATTCAAAGTGTCTGAATGATTTATGTTCCTGGGATCTGTGAATTCACATTAATTTATATGTTCTTGCAAGGAATTCAAGGAAAAAATGAAGCATGAAAATATATTGGCAATATTTGATGAGCCTATCTCCTCTACAGTGAATAACCAGGATGGTGTTATTGTAGCGTAGTGCTTTCCACACAGTGATCAGAAACAGCCATCCCAAAGCTGGTGTCTAATGGTAAAGATGCACAATTTGATTATGCGTTTTAACCCTGTGATCCCAACAAACACAATGGATTCTCCAAGTCCATAATTGAGATAGGTTCATGATTTCTTAATGGGGGCGGAGGATGTTAAAGCACACGAGAACAGAAAATCAGCAAAGGGGTCAGTGGTCAAATTTGATAAACTATCTATAAATACAGATAAAACTCACCAAAGGAGTCTGTCTGCCAAACTGAAGAGTGTTTTATTTTTTTGACAGAAAACCTATGGGATATACAAAATGTATAGCTTAGTCAAAAGAACTTGACATTGAAGAGCTGGACCATAGGTGACCATGTTCTGGCACAATACACCTAACCATATTTTAAACAGAAATCTATTGATCTTTTGCTAATTTAGACTGAAATATAGTAACCAAATTATAAACGTGAATTGTTTCAATTTCTTTCCCTTTATAGCATAAACTGAAAGAAAAGATCTGTTATCATTATTCTAATGTTACTGTCCTTGTAAATAGGATCTGTCTGTTGACTCAGTGGAATCTTTAAGGCCATGGGAAATATGATTTCATAATTTCTGAGATATGTACATGCTGAAACAATATCGAACTTTTGAAAAAGACTATGCTACAAATGCAACATGCTGAATCAGCACTTTAGTGTCACACAAGTCAGTCTGGCGGAAAACCAGTATCAGTGATCTATAAGGGACTCATGTTAATGTTATCTGTGTCACATGAAACATGAGGAAAAGAAACAAATTGAGGCCTTCGTGTACACATCAATTGCATTGAACTGTTTGTAAAGATTCAATCTATGTGGTTGCATGACATCAAATTGCCTCAATATAGGTTCAGCTCCCATTCATGTGTGTTTTTTTATATTCAAATCATCTGGTCTTCTCTCTGTGTATCCTATAGTAATAGTCGTAGTTCTTTTTCTCTCACACAGTCATGCTGCCATATATCCTAGCTCTAGTATATAGCATTTTAATGCTTCAGTCTATTGTAATTTTCTGCATATAAAAAATCCTCCATTGGTGGTGGTTGGTGAAGTGAGGAAAATGATTAAAGCGGAGGTACTGGTTGATGTTAATTACAAACCATAACTATTGTAAATACTCAGGCCCACCGTTTTGTGATCTGTATCCCTCCATAAAATAAATCTACGTGACATGTAGGCTAGAGGCTCTAATACACATTCAATTTAAATAAACACATTTTATGTGATCACGTTAAAAATCACCCTTTGCTCTTAAGCTTGAGTGATTGATGAGGAAGATTCTCTGAGGTCAGCTAGAGTCAAAGTGGGGATGACTACACTTAGGAATAGTATAGATGCAGGAGGGAAAATTTGTTCCTACTGAAATTTAAGTTGTGATTTCCAAAACAACCAGCATAATGACTTAATTTCATTAGCAACTCTTTAACCTGGGCTTATTGATGTGTGATAGAGATCTGAAGTTCCTTATTCATTCATCATCAATTCACTCATGGTGAAAGCAGAACTCATTAGCCTCACCTACAAATATATCTTAAATCAGCCCACAAGATAGTCAAACCCTCCCTCCCTCCCTCCCATCCAAAAAAAAATAAATAATAATAATAATTTAACGTTTGCTGTAAACCCTGTGTTAAAACCACACAGTGTTAATAAATGTCACTGGAATTTGGTCCCAGTGTAACACAGTTTCAAGTGAATGAACCTTAAAGGCCATTACTAATCTCTGTTACCATGAGACTGGCTTTTATAGACAGGTATGACTGTATCTGTACCAGTAAGATGAATCAAAAACCTCTCTGACAAAGCTTGTATCATTTTTATGAAAATTATAATAGAATATTCTAGTAAGTCTCATAAATATATTCATGAACCAAATCTGAAAGGAAGTGTTTGTAGCTACAGTTTGGCTATAATAAGGATTGATTGTGATGAAGAATATAGTTCATAAAATGGCTGGAACATGTATAGATCTAATTAAGTAGACCATCTACCAAATTCCAGTGCCATATATCTTGTTTTATGATCCAGTTTCATGGTTTCAGAAGTTATGTCTTTCCTGGCAGATCTGTTTCAGTAAAGATATAACTTGCATGATTACTTGGAGATTTATACATGAGCTCGTACATTATATGTTGGCGGTAATTGATGATTAAATTATTTTTGAGTACATAATTTTGTGTGCATGACCGACTCGTAAAATATGGCAGAAACACTTAGTATGATTTTATAATATATATATAGATATTGAAATGTTGATTTGTATTCCTGAATTGTCAACTGTTGATATTTTCTCAATATCCTATCCTCCTGTCTAAGATTTCCTGTTTCTTCTGTACCTGTATCCTCAAGTCTTTATTCCTGTTTAATTTAATGTTTAGATTACCTGACTTTATTAATGATTGATTCCATTCTGCTTTCTTTAAACTTTAGCCACTTTCTTGTCAATTAAACTGTATTTAGAATTGATACATTTTTACTTCTAATGATATGTTTCCAGGAAGAAAATTCACAGAAATTTATTCAGTTTTCTGAAAATGTCATAAATAGGACCAAAAATGACAATGTGTTTTTGAACTTGATATATATGAGATTTTTTCCCTTTGATTAGCTATACATGATCAAATGTCACATATGTGTTTATGAAATTGTTTTAGATCTTTGAAATAACTGTTTTTATTTCAAAGATCTAAAACAAATGATATTGACTATATTTGATATGTTGGATCATGAATTGATGAAGAGTTGATTACAGATTCATGGATTATGTTAGCGCAGATTTATCCCTGGTTCTAAATCACGATGTACAGGTTTGTTTTGGTTTTGTTTTGCAGGTGGAAGAGATCCGTGGAATGATTGATAAAATTTCTGATAATGTGGAAGAGGTCAAGAAAAAACACAGTGCCATCTTGTCTGCTCCACAATCGGATGACAGTAAGTTGTTCTAGCCAATCACTGATCACTTTAATATTAATATGAATACATCGACCATATCCAACTGGCCTCAAGGTCACAAGGGTCACATTTTCAAAAACATTTTAACAACTAGAGACATGATATTTGGCTGGTATATATATATATATATATATATGAAGTGAGCAGTGCAGGCCCACTGGTCCTCTTGTTGAATATTCTGGTCATCTGTCCGATCATAAAGATATCTACCAGCCACTTTAACAATACAGAACTGTATTACACTGCTTCTGCTTCATGAACCTGTACAATTATTGTGTCAATATATTCATCTTATGGATTACATTAACACCATTTGTTTATCGGTTATGTGGATTGAGAAGTAGTCACAGAATTTCCTATGGAATCTCTCAAACCTGACCTTAACCATTTGTGAACTGATTATGATGTAAAAAGTGTGGGTCGGTGTGACATGTGGTATTAAATATGGCCTCTATCACTCAGCTGACAGAACATGCTTCTTGACTCAGTTGGGTAGAGCCTTCGATTTCCATGCCACAGACACTGGATTTTTGGTCTGGGCTTTTGACATGAATGTGTATTGTCCTTGTTTTTACAATGGTGAAGTCATTGATGCATTCACTTTCTTGAAATATACTTCCTTTTTACTTCCAGATGTCAATAAAATCCATGGACTTTTAAAACATTGAGAAAAACAATCTTCACAGTAAGGGTACTAAATGCATAAGCTTAACATACCTCTAAGACTGTCATTAAGTTTGGTTAGTGGAAATAAGGTATGAATGTATGTCTCTATATGGCTAGGGTCAGTGGGAATAAGGTATGATCGAATGTCTCTCTGTGGTTAGAATTAGTGGAAGTAAGGTATGATTGTACATCTTTCTGTGGCTAGAGTTGGTGGAAATAAGGTATGATTGTACATCTTTCTGTGGCTAGAGTTAGTGGAAATAAGGTATGATTGTACATCTTTCTGTGGCTAGGGTTAGTGGAAATAAGGTATGATTGAATGTCTCTCTGTGGCCAGGATAAGTGGCAATAAAGTAAGAATGTAGATCTCTCTCTGTGACCAGGGTTAGTGGAAAAAAGTTATATGGTATGATCTGTCTGTGGTCAAGGTTAGTGGAAATAAGGTATGATAGTAAGTCTCTCTGTGGCCAGGATAAGTGGCAATAAAGTAAGATGGTACGTCTCTCTCTGTGGTCAGGGTTAGTGGAAATAAGGTTTGATGGTATATCTTTTTCTATAGTTAGGAAAGGGTTAATGGAAATAAAGTTAAAAGAATGATGGTACATCTTGTGTGGCAGGAAATTCAAGGCTTTGCCAGTGGCACAGGGTATAGTTTATCTCCAGCAGTCACACATGGGACTGAAAATTGGCACAGTGTTTTAATTTGTTTCTTAAATATTTATGAGTTCTTGAGAATATTTATTGATTGGCTTTGGTTTAAGTATGAGTAATCAGTGGTGCTAGACAATGTATCCAACACATAATCTGATAACAGTGATAGCAGGACTTCTACCAACCGCAGTCTTTATTAGTTAAAAACTATGATGAAAGTCCAATGAGGTTCATAAGGAAGAATATTATTCCTATGACAACATTTTAAATCAGGCCTTTTTTAAGGGCTTCTTGAGGCCAATAAAGGGGCCCTATTCCAAATTAAAATTATTTGGTTTGAGACAAATCCTGAGAATTTTGCAATACGACTTCTGAAAATTTCTTTTCCAATTCATCAATTTTCCCAAAATTGAAGCGAGGCAAAAATGCCCCATTCCAAACCATCTATTTAGGTAACTATTTCTTCTTGTCGAAACTTCTTCATTTCAGCTCACCAAAGGCTCACTAAAATTAAAGTTTCTTAGACTTAATTCATAAATATGCAATCAAATGAAACCTCATGTGTATATATAACAAGCTTTACATAAAGACATGTTTTATTAGGAGAAGGGTCTCTTTTTGGATGACAGTGGTACTACATAGCACCAGCTACAGCCTTCCTGTTCCTAGGTCAATACAGATTCCTGGTAGTCTGCAGACTTTGGCAGGATACCATAATATTGAGAAATGATTGTCAGAAACATGATTATTCCATTCCAATAATGTTTGTCATTGAGCATCTGCAATCACAGCATTAAAACTGGACAGAGATTGTCCAGCATTCTTATAGCTTAAGCTTAAACTCAAATTTTACCACGAAATATTCTTTAATTTCCTGTAACAAATTAAACAAAAATGAAGAGACCAAGTTAATTGTCAATCCACTTGGCCATTATTTATGGTAATTTGATATTTTAAAACACATTCAATTAATTTCTCATTCATTTGTATGAAGGGACAAGCAGTCTTATAGGACAGCTGAGTTTAAGATGTAGGTTGAACAAACAAAATGTTATTTGGTGATTTCGGAAGGAATACATCTAAATGAATACAGGTTACTGTGTACAATGGCATTCGAGCCTTGTAACATCAGAAATGTCTACTGTACTCCAGGGAAATAATGGCACTTGGAAACATTGAAAATAACTCAAGTGAACATTGGAAAAATTGTCGGTTCTGTTAAAGAAATCAACAAGTTGCTTGGACCATCTTTGGACTTAAGAGCAATAAAGTCAAAACATGTTCCTGGATTTTCTGGAAGACGTTAAACAATTCCCTATAGTGTTGAAGGTGATTTGTTAAAGTGTTTCCAGTCCAAAAAAAATAAAGCCAAAAACATATAGATTTTTAAGCTTACTTAATTGACATGTTGGTGTCAGAGGAATGGTACTGACAACTCAGTAATAAGTGTGTATGTGAAAGCTCACATCACAATGCAAAGACTGACTATAAGAACATCCCAGTATAAACATTGTACATCTCTGGTCTTTATCAAGATTAATCTCATAATGGCAAATTGTAAACATTTCAATCACCAAGATTAGATCAGATATTTTTGTCAACATTTCTAAAAGGCTTTTTACTCTTTCAAAATAAAATGTATAAATGCATCTTAGACCTGTCATATTCTTTTATTCCACAATTTCATCTCTTCTGTTTGATTTTTTTCTTAGTAAAAAAATAATAATAAAACTAAGATGTAAGGAATGTGATTTTGATATTCTAAGTGAAAAGGAGAGGAGTAGGAGGAAAAGGAGGGAACATTTTGGGAGAATTTAAAAACAAAATAAATGGATTAGTATCATGTGTATATTGACACTGACATTTGAATAGCATTAGTCTGGTTATATTCTGATGGGTTAAGTGATGGGGGCTGTAGTGGTATAACCTTAGGCTGATGGAATTAAAAGTGTGTTTCTTATACTTTCTTATTTAACATCCATTCAGCATTATTCTCTTGTGACCAATCTTTCAAAGGAAAATGGTTGTCTCTGGTGGTGCCTGAATGTGAACCCTCTTCAATCAAACACTATGGAAGCCCTTGTGTGTTAAAAGGACAAGTGTACTGCCGATACCAAATTGCTTTTGTTTCCTCTTTATGAATAATGTAAAGTTCTCAGAAAAAGAAATCATTATTTACAGTCATATTGAATACAAATAAAATATAAATATCTGAAATTTTGGAGAAATCCAATTCTCTGAAAAAAAAATCATGATTTTTAAAATTTCATTTACAGGTATCAGTATGTTTGCCTGTAAGAGGCATCTTAGCATTAGAGTCTTGAGTTCAAATGAAGAAACAAAAAAACAAAAAAGTCTTAAAATAAAAAAATGTATACATATGTCTATAACACTTTTGATTGCCCATGGGAAATACAAGTTTTAGTCGCCATAGAAAAGGATTTTCAGACTATGTTAATTTCATAACTGCTTTTGTATTGGAAGTATAATGAGGAAAAGTGTTTGTATTGCTGTATCGATAAATTGTCTCAATCGTTGTCATTTATTGACCGAATTAAGGTGTTGTATTCTAATGGAACCCAGCAGAGTCGTCCAAACAGTGTTGACGGTTAATGGAAATTCACTGATAGCATCTGATAGGGATTTACTTAATATCCTCTAGGATTTCACTGTGATCCGAACAATCTCCATTTTCTAGTTATTGCTTACTACTTAAGATAGAAACATAATCAAATAGTAATAAATAATGTTGATAATTTCTGTTTCGTAAATAATTACTGTATTTGATTTCATAAGAAATATGATATTTATTGGCATATATATAGATTTGTTGTTATACACTTGCTGAACTTGAAATTTATGTTTTCATTTCATATAGTAAAATAGTGTTATCAGTTATGGAAATTACTGTTCTTTGACTGAACTACTGATCAATTATTTATTGTTTTCATGAATAATATTACATGATAGATTCTGTTCAGTTTAATGTTTTAAGACATGTGCATTAAAAGTCAGACTAGAGTTATCTTATCTTATTTTTTTTTCTTTTGTCCTAAATTCAATCCAATTAGATTTCTCTTGTGAAAATTGAATCCAATTCGTTTTCTTTTGTACAAGTTTAATCCAATTTTATTTCATTTGTACAAATTACCGGGTAATCCAATTTGTTTTATTTTCTGAATTTTTAAGGGTTTTTGAACTTTCCAGGAGTCAAAGTTTGAATTGTTAGATACATTATAATATGGGCTCATCTTTGGTGTATCTCTTGAGAATAACAAGCAGGTTAAAAGTTTGCTGGCGGATTTTTCAAAGTCACTTGCACATCAGCAAAAATGAGTGTTGCGGCTGCCATGTTTTTCATGAGTCGAAAGTATAAGGTGTGCACTGAATATGGAACCTACAACTGGATCTGTCAGACCTCCCTTTTTTGTATGAATGGTATATCTGTTCACACATTCACCTGTGTGGATGGCTGCCATTCAATGATGTAAACCAAAGCACTACATTATTGTGCACATTCATTCAGTTTGCATTTTACTTTCATATCAGTGTGAAACTAGAAAATATTCCTATCAAAGCTTAATGAATGCTCTAAGGCTTCCAGTTGAATAGATGTGGCTAGCTGCATTGTACACCTTTCACCAATAAAGCTTCATGTTGATTGTTTTTTTGATAAGGCTTATGAATCCAGAACTTCCCTGCAGAGACTGAAATTCAAGGACTTCGTCTATTACAGCAAGATTTGAAAGTTTCAAATAAACAGATAATTGAAAGTGCAAATTTTTTTAATATTTATGGATAAGAAAATACTGTTATTATTTATTCTTTCAGAAACAAAGGAAGAGCTGGAGGAACTTATGACAGATATCAAGAGAACAGCTAACAAAGTCCGTGGGAAATTAAAAGGTAAATCACAATTATTTACACAAGATTTTATCCTGAAAATTGCAGCTGCTGTAAATATCTTATTTAAGAAAAAATAATTCAATAAAAGTTTAGTTGCCATGTATTCAGTCTGTCAGTAAACTGAATCATTGAGGATTTTTGTACAGTGGAACCCACTAAATGTCATGTCTGTTAATGTCACTTTCCAGTTAATATCACGTTTTCTAGAAACACTGATTTTTTTTCTTTATATTTTCTATGTAATCCAACATCTGATAATGTCACCTGTTTTCATGTTGGCAATGCTTAATATCACTTTATTCTGCACACTATCACAAAGAAAGCAAAGGTTAATCACACATAAGTGAGGACAGGAACTATGGATTCATGTCTGAAAGGTCATATGTCACACCTGGACACAATATGTAAACATTGTCACTGCCCTATGGTTCAACTTTTCAAGCTTTTGCGACACCTGAACATTAAGATTGTCAAAGAAAGTGTAGTGCGTTTTTTTGGGGTTTTTTTTGTATTGGCTAGTGCATTCCAGGTGATAAAATCTGTTATAAACCCTTGTCACTTGGAACTTGTCACGATACAACCAATGTTGGAGTGGGTGCCATTTTCCGATGTGTTGTCGAAACATCTTGAAAATAAGTCTTTAGTATGCATACCAAAACAAAAAAGATTATTTTGCAAAAGACATTTAAGAAAATAATCATAAACTGTAATTTACAAAAAATGGTTTTTGTTTTGTTTCTTTTTACAATGATGAATGGGATACCAAATAGTGTCATGTCAATGTCATCATCACAAATGTCGCCTCCTGTCAATTTATGAGAACATCTTTCTGATACAAAGCTTAAAATGATAAATAAAGCAAAATTCATTGTAGAATAATATCACATGTTGCGAGAAAAAAGCTTCACTGGGTCACTAACGTCTTTGGAAACCCAACTGGCCATAATATCAGAATGTCGATGTTTTGATATTTCTTAAAACAATTTATTCTTAAATTACTGTGAGTACTGGTAAGCTGACAGTAAAATGTCCTGAAACAAGGTTTTCCCTATGCCGTGTTCATCTGATTGGCCATTAAAAATAACCACTAGTTTAACAGCCAATGAAACATGGCATTTCAAAGGTGAACAGTTCACAGACTGTTGACTATTTTTGTTGGCGATTATTGAGATGCGATCTTCAGGACACATTTAACTGAAGTTGCAGAGATACACACTTTATATATATTATCTTTGTGATGATACACCATTATTAAGTCTATACAGTAATAAATTATACAGCCAAACATCAGCTGATGACACAATAGTGTCACTTACGAATCTGACCAGAAAACTGAATATGACAAGAATTGTCATGATCTTTCCAGATAATTTATTATTGCAGTTTAGATGTTTCAAAGAACAAACAAACAAAATGCAAGGATAATAAATGTTCTAAATCAAATTTCAAATTTATTGTCTTTTAGCAATTTCTGTTAGAAACAAGTCAGTTTGGCGCATCAGAAAATTAACTTTTGGAAAAATGTGTCAACTGTTAATGACACATTCTGCTTATAATCACATTTCCATCTGACAAATAGAACATAATATTAAGTGGATTTTACTGTACTGGCGATAGCTCAATAGTATTGCTTTCACCTTCCTGACACAATACAATCATTATCCTCTGTCTGATTGGTCAGTTTTTGCCATTGTTTTAGTTATACCACCTGCATGGATTAATTTCCAGTTTCCAACGAGGGTTTTATTAGTACCACACAGGTGGTATATATAATTGAAAATTTACATCCAAAATTGATCAGAAAGAACAAGATTGCTCATTACTGTTGAAAATAATACCTACTTCAGTTAAAATGATATCTGTGTGAAGCAGGACATTATTCATTCAGATTGGATGTACACTTGATGGAGACATAGGGAATTTTTTGACTATTTGCAATATTAACTCCAAATTTAGATATAGTAGTATATAATGAAACACCTTCATCATGTTAGTAAGTATCGGTAGAACAGAAATTCTTATATCGCAACCAATAGAAATATTTTGTGTAGAGTTTAAATGACAACAATGCCACCTTTATCTTAGTTTTTATCTGATGGAGATGTCAGTCATCCAGACATCACTTTTAAATTTCTACCTGTTATGAGAACTTCATATGATATAAGAATATGACGTCTAGTTGTGATATTGTTTGTGGTGAATTCAAGCATTGGTACAATATTTATGTAAATTTGAAAGTGTTATAGATATAAGATCACACCATGTCTGTTCAACAATGAGTTTCTTACATCCTTTTATCACTTTATCACAGTTGATGTTTTGAAAATAGCAAACTAGGATGCAGGTATAGATTATCATCGGATGTTTATTTCAACAGACAGTATATTTCTGTACTGTGATTTAATAGATCAATGGTATTTGTGTACATGAAATCATAATTAGGTTGAACACGGTAAAAAAAGTACTGCTGTTGCGATTGGTGACTAAAGAATTCAAAGGAGAGAAGAAAGAAGACATCAATTATTTTAGTCGTTTCAGCCACATAGCTTTATTGATGTAGATAATCTTGGAGACATTACAGATTCTGACCATGAAGTTACAATCAATACCTGAGGCCTTAATTCTGCATTTTTTTAAAAACTGATGCATAATAAATGAGGTAGGCTATTGTAAAGGTTGTTTGTGAATTGTTCAAATTTGTGAGATTTAACGAAAGTCATGAAGTAGATAACTATGGTTTTCTCTGTTAGTTTTATACTCACTTTGTGTGATTTTAATCCATTCTCCAAAAATAACAAAAAAAGCAGATAACCTTGACAATAACAACTTTAACAGTATAGGTATTTCAGAATATTGTTTTTCTAAAGATTGTACAAAAGGCATACAAGTGAATGTGACCTTCCTAAACAGATTTACCAACAAAATTTATCATACAGAAGATTCTCTTGTCAGCTAGGGCTTGCCTGTGATGCTATGTGTCTAGATTTTGAAACGTAGAAGGCAACTGAACAAAATAGAAATTAATTAAAAGGAATAGTAGAATTAAGATAGGGAGGTGTACAAGCCTTGTAATTTGATAAATTTCACATATCTGATAATTCCCCAACAATGTAACTGCCTGAACTTGGCCGCTATTCACATGCATTAAAACATGGCATGCAATATACCGCAAACCTCACCTTCTATCTGAGGTAAACACTCCTACACTGATATCACATTTTGTTTCTACTATTGTTGGTCTCCGTGAGAATTAGCAGTGTCAGTAGTAATGGTTATCATGTAACTCTCTAAGACAGGATGAGAAACAAAGCACATCCTTATAATATTGATCAGATTTATCCTTGAAGTATTCTCATTGTGGTTAATCCAATAATTAGGAGAAACTGTATAAAACACTGATTTGCATAAACTTTTAGAGTATATTAACTTTTAGGAGTTTTTTGCTGGTTTTACCCTAAAAATACTATCATATTTCATACATATCTGTGTAGCTATTGAATTACCTGGAAGTGTTACAGGTGTAGGGTTTCACAACATTACATGATGAGTGATGGGTGCATGATGTCTTAACAATGTGTGCACTATTTGTGAGCAAAATTTGCTATTGCATATCTGTTCATACAAATTTGAAAGTGATTGTTGATAAGTGTAGGAAAGGATTTATTTATAAGAGTACAACTAAGTATATTTCCTTATTAAGCAATATATTTATCGGTCAGACATGTAGATCTATCAGGTACAGAATGAATATTTATATACACTCATAATAGAGTGTTTTGTTTACGAAGTGTCATACAGGACCAGTGTTAGTGTAGACAGACACTCATTATATATGTAAACATCAAATGGACATCTTTTTTTTGGTCCAAGCTATGAGTCATTTTTTTATCACATTGTAAAGAAAATATATTTACTTGGGTACCGTATTTTCTAGGTTATAAGCTGCACTGGTATGTTAGCCGTAAAGCCAATTTTTACCAATTTTTTTTATTTGATCCAAATATTAGCCACACCATTTTTTACCATATGGTGACCACTATCGTTGACATTTGATATACCGGTAACTGATAACAGAAGGCAGTTCTTACGAAGTGGTAACCATTACGTTGACCAAAGTTCGTTAATATAACAGACAACAGAGTTAAATCTGCAAGAATGTTATTTTCATTTCAATCTTCAAATTATTATGTATATGATTGCAAGTGACGGTTCTTGACTCTTGAAAAAAATCAGTATCGTCTCTACTCGAACAATGTTACATGGCAATAAACTTTTGACAGGCACTGTGTACTTGCAATCAGCACATTAATGACAGATAATAAAATGGCTGACCAGCAGCCTCTTTTGTTATAGCAGTATACCATCTCGTACTCTTGTTATAGCAGTATACCATCTCGTACTCGTGTTATAGCAGTATACCATCTCGTACTCTTGTTACAGCAGTATACCATCTCGTACTCTTGTTATAGCAGTATACCATCTCGTACTCTTGTTATAGCAGTATACCGTCTCGTACTCGTGTTATAGCAGTATACCGTCTCGTACTCGTGTTATAGCAGTATACCATCTCGTACTCGTGTTATAGCAGTATACCGTCTCGTACTCGTGTTACAGCAGTATACCGTCTCGTACTCTTGTTACAGCAGTATGCCGTCTCGTACTCTTGTTACAGCAGTATGCCGTCTCGTACTCTTGTTACAGCAGTGTGCCGTCTCGTACTCTTGTTACAGCAGTGTGCCGTCTTGTTACAGCAGTGTGCCGTCTCGTACTCTTGTTACAGCAGTGTGCCGTCTCGTACTCATGTTACAGCAGTGTGCCGTCTCGTACTCTTGTTACAGCAGTGTGCCGTCTCGTACTCATGTTACAGCAGTGTGCCGTCTCGTACTCTTGTTACAGCAGTGTGCCATCTCGTACTCTTGTTACAGCAGTATGCCGTCACCTACTCATGTTACAGCAGTGTGCCGTCTCGTACTCTTGTTACAGCAGTGTGCCGTCTCGTACTCTTGTTACAGCAGTGTGCCGTCTCGTACTCTTGTTACAGCAGTATGCCGTCTCGTACTCTTGTTACAGCAGTATACCATCTCGTACTCTTGTTACAGCAGTATACCATCTCGTACTCTTGTTACAGCAGTGTGCCGTCTCGTACTCTTGTTATGTAAGCTGCACATCTGATTTACAAGGAAAAAGGGTGCGGCTTATAATCTGGAAATACAGTAGATTTTAAGTGTTGTGTTTGTTACACAGGAGACGTGTCCGGCAGAGAACTGCCACATGTACTTTTATAATCACCTATCAGCATGGTAGCTATTTAGTCATTATTACACAAGTTCTCTGTTTTGTTTTCAGTCCATAATAGTAATCAGCTTTTTTTTGCCAAACCACACCAAATGTATGATCCTATCAAATACTGTTGTGTCTGAAATATTGTACTGCGTGTGTGCATGTGTGTGTGCTTGTATGTGTGCATGTGTGTGTGCTTGTATGTGAGAATATTGTGCAGGCAGAGTATGCACGATGAATGTATGAAGGTTTTGGTACGTTGTGAAAGACAACAACTGTTTTACTAGTACATGTTGTGTGACCTGGCACATTCATAATCATATTTATTACCTAAGAATCGATACTATTATCAGGTGCATTATAATGTTAATCAATATCTCTGTATTCTGTACTCATTACACTTAGCAATAACAGGTAATAGGTCATATTCAACACTCTCTAGCCATCTAACTTCTGGTCATATCCTTGCAGAATCAAAGTTGGCAGCAAGGTGTTTTCAAGAATCCTTAAAGAAAAAGACCTTTTAGTCAATTCTGTTGTATAGTTATTACATTTGTAAGTGATTTTAAAATTTTCAAATTCTGGTCAGAAGTAAAGAAACGTCTTTTTCATGATTTGAGCAGCGTGTCATGATATTGCCAGTGTGAGGCTGACCTGATGAAATCAAGTGAGTTGGCAACACTGCCTTTGAATGAATATAATCACTAGAATTGAGTGTTTCGGGTAAAGTTATTCTAAAGGTTATTCTGGTGGACTAGATTAGCAAAATTGTCTTACAAACTTCAAGTGTGACAGCTTAATGTAACTTGAACATACTCCTTGATATTGCTTATTATCAGTGTCTAGACCTTATTTGACCTTAGGCTTACCTATTGTATGTGCTGTATTGTCAAACTAGGAATAGCTAGGAAAAGTCAGACCCACACCAGTCTTCTTAGACAGTTCAATGATAATAAAAGTACAGTTAAATTCTAAAGATAGGCTGGGAAATGCCAATTATATTTTCCAAAGAAAGCCAAAAGACCTGTTTTAACCGTACGACTGAATGTAATTTTCTGAGAGGAAGAAGTAATCAAAGGTTAAAAGGACTAGTGACAAACATGCAAATAATTACCTAAGAAACTGATCAACCTGTCACAGGAAACTACAAGATTACTAATTCACTGTTATAATATTTTATAAATAGATTTAAAGTTCTTTGTTTTTGACATTTAATGTTCAAGTAAGCTCAAGATAAGTATTGTATAATCATTGATTAATATACCTGCTTATAATCAATTGTGCTTGATTGTATAATGTTATTACTTCTTAACACGATCTTCCCGTACAGGATAACTGGTTACACACAAGTGTTGTTGAGTCATTGTGTGCCATACAAACACTAATGCAAATTTATATAGTGATTTTCCTTCCTAAGATTTTTTGTCCTCATCATCATCTGATGTCAAACCTAGTGTTATAAAAAAAGGCCAAACAAAGTCATTTTTTGTCCGAGATATTCAATGACATATCCTTTTTTAAATCAAGCGTGGTTAACGGTGTTAAAATCACTTGTCTGGTTGTGAAAATTGATTCACACTGCTGGAGGTTGATGTGTTACATGTCCATCAGACAAGGGTTTTTTTGGTTATATGTAATTTGAAAAAAAAAAAACCTTATCAACATCTTCAGAAAGTCTGCTCTCCTGTTCCCTATAAATCTGACAGATATTTTTTTCTGTTCTAGTGATTGTGAGGGAACACCATATGTATACTGTCTATAGATGCATGTAGAGGGATTCCAAATGCCCATCTATGTTTTTAAATGGAAATCTAGAACAAGATGGTGTCACCATATGTGACTGATACTTAGCTTACAAACAGGATTAGGGAAATAATAATTTTAAAAAATGAATGAAAATAAAGATATGACAAATTGTGACAAGAGAAAATACAAAAGGATTATCAGTCTTCGGGTCCTTTGTTTCTGTATAATTTGTGAAATCATTTTTGTCTATCTCAGCTGGCTCCCATCATTGGCATTGTTTTCACTTACCAAACAGCACCCAACATCACTGCAAAGTTAAAACATGTATTCTGAGACACATGTTTCATGTTTTTGACATTGAAACAAATTTCTTCATCAGGAAACCAAATGTATTTGTTGACTTAGCCTGAAATGATGATTCATTTCAATGAGCCTTGACAGGAAGTCAATTTGAGATCACGCTGTATGTCTGTAAAATCTATATCCCAGGGCAGTAACTTATCATCGATTTTTCATTTACCTTATTCAGTTTTTCAATTTTTTTTTAAAAATGATTGTACAAGTACTTTTTATGACACAAAAGAAGTTATTTTCATCCCTTTTGAGTATTCAAACTTATGTAGTCATTAGTAAAATTTAATAAATTGAAGGCTTCGATTTTAAGATATTTTCAATCATGCGCACAGTTGTTATTTTTTTTTTTTTACATATATACCTTTAATTATTGTTCAATAAAACATCATACTTTTGATCAACATCGTGGAGATTTGGTTATTTACTTTGGTTTGTTTTGTTTTTGGTTTTTGTTTCTGTTTTCATTTTTCAATTTGTTTATATGGCACTCCATTACCATCAGAAAAAAAGATATTTGTAATCCGGATTATATAACAAACCTTTGACTAAAATCTGCACAAGTTTGGGATAAATTTGTGATGTAACATACTGGATATTTTTCTTTTTCTGTTTTCAGTTATTGAACAAAACATAGAACAAGAGGAGCATTCCAACAAATCATCTGCAGACCTTAGAATACGAAAGACACAAGTATGTATCTACACCTGTCATTGGTCATCACCATTACAAACACCATTTCCTATTGGTTAACAGGAAAATGTGACGGCATCAGCACATTTCAGAAGTTGAAATATATATAATCATCACTTTCATTGGTTGATATCCAGTTTGAAGTATGTGTCAGCACTTTTCATTGGTTATTTCACTTATGGAATGTACCAGCACTTTTCATTGGTCAATCAGGATTTATTGTCAATATGTGTTTTTATATATACATGTATATATATATATCAGAATGAAAGAATATCATTCATTAGTCCAATCATGTTTTGATGTCATGAGCATATCGTAATTGAGTATACAGCATGCAGTGGTCTGTTTGTTTTCTAAGTCATGATTAAGATCTAAGTTAAGATATATTGTTCAATGAACGTTTCAGAAATCTAAAATTTTGTGAAAATTTCCAAATATCAAAGTCATTCATGTTTATAGATAAAAGTATCAAAGGATTTTCAGAAGTAAGTGCTAGAGATACAGTAACTAAGGGAAGATTTATATATTTACTCAATGTTATCCATTTTTATGTTATTATAATAGCTTATTCAAAGAACAAGGCTAGGTGACTACAACCCTTTGATTTGAAGGTCCTGGTTTATACTGCAGAGATACTAGTACCTGGTGCTACAAATCAGTTATTCAATATGGGGATGGAATTATTTTCAAGTGTATTAAAACGTAAATAGTGGTACAAATAATATTATACTGCACATAAAAGTACTTAAATATGTTTGAATACTAACAGTGCTTAAATATTGTTCCGAAAATCTGCTTGAAACGTCCTTCAGAGATTTGAATGAAGGGACATCTATGTAAATCAAATACCAAATAATTGTGAATTAAAGTTGAAAACATACATTTTTATTGGACAATTAATTCCATATAATAACTATTTTTCTTAACTTTAGATAATCACAATCGTCAATTGTAATTGATCTGTAAAATGGTGTCATTAAACTTGAATATACTCTTCTTAGGCCATATTTCCAGCCTTTTGTTTTCAGAGGGAAATGCAACTAGATGATTCACCAATTTTCATTTTTTGATTTTGATTAAAACAAAAGACAAAAACAAAAATTAAGTGTGAAAAGAGTGATTTCTGAAAAAATTCAAAATCTTCTGATTTTATAGTCTACATCAATACAATATGATATATATTTAACATTAGAAAAATATAATACAAAAGGCCAATTTCATTTAGCAGTTTGTTTAAAAATTTTCTGCTATGTTTATTTCCAGTGTTCTTTTTCAGGAAGATTCCAGACAACTTCTTTTTCAGGACCTGATAATGGATAGTAATTCTTACTTTAACGAAAGTTTCAAAGGAATGCAGATTGATAACAATTACACAAATGCAATTACTTAAATATATATTATCAATAGGAATAATATTGATACCTTTACATCTTACATACATCTCTAATGCCCTTCCCCCCTCTTCTTTGTTTTACTAGCATTTCCTTTTATGACAAAAGACCAAGTGGTTGAATTATGATAATTTTGATTAAGATGTTTTCATTCAACGGATTATATTAAGAGTATTGGAAAATATCAACCATTTTTTCAATTTCCAAAATAGTTTTTTAGGAAGTTTTGATTTTAGTTACATATAAAACAAAAAGATGGTACAGAAAAATGTACATTTGACAAATTCCTCCTCACCAGAAATAATACTGTACTTTCTTAATATCTGTGATTCCAAATGCAAAGAATTTCAATTTCCTGACTTCATTTTTGATGGTGTACTGACCACTGCTCCTCATTAGATTGTCTCTGTACAAGCCAGCTGGCCACTTTTGATTTTCCCTGTGCAAGTCAGCTCTCCAAACTTTTGTTGAAACCACTTCCCCATCTAGGAGTGTCTCTGTGTACTGACCACCTATCCACCATAGATTGTCTGTATAAGCCAACTCAAAAGTGGTCATGCAAATCAGCTATCCCCCTTACATTTTCAAGTCAGCTCTCTAGGTCTGGATTGGGGCCATGTCGCTGGTGATGAGATCTCCTTCAGAAATCTTGCAATACTTATTATCCATTATGCAACTGTCAAGTTCTTCCTTGTTGTATTTTATCAGTGAATCTCCAAACCCAAAAAATTCTACAAACATCTTAAGGATACAAGAGTCTTTTTTTTTCAACAATTCTTGCTCTATGAAAACCAAGGTGATTTTGAGGCTGAAGAAACTGATTGCTACCATTCTACTGACATTAAAACCCTTTGAATACCATCCATAGAGATTAGGGTTAGGAGACCCTTCACATAACACACAGAGTGATAGGGGTTAGGGAACCCTTCACATAACATACAGAGTGATAGGGGTTAGGGGACCCTTCACATAACATACAGAGTGATAGAGGGTAGGGGGTACTTCACATAACATACAGAGTGATGGAGGTTAGGAACCCTTTACATAACATGCAGAGTGATAGGGGTTAGGGGACCCTTCACATAACATACAGAGTGATAGGGGTTAGGAGACCCTTCACATAACATACAGAGTGATAGAGGGTAGGGGATACTTCACATAACATACAGAGTGATGGAGGTTAGGAACCCTTTACATAACATGCAGAGTGATAGGGGTTAGGGGACCCTTCACATAACATACAGAGTGATAGGGGTTAGGGGACCCTTCATATAACATACAGAGTGATAGGGGTTAGGGACCCTTCACATAACATACAGAGTGATAGAGGTTAGGGGACCCTTCACAAAACATAGAGTGATAGGGGTTAGGGGACCCTTCACATAACATACAGAGTGATAGAGGTTAAGGACCCTTCACATAACATACAGAGTGATAGGGGTTAGGGGACCCTTCACATAACATACAGAGTGATAGGGGTTAGGGACCCTTCACATAACATACAGAGTGATAGAGGTTAGGGGACCCTTCACATAACATACAGAGTGATAGAGGTTAGGGACCCTTCACATAACATACAGAGTGATAGAGGTTAGGGACCCTTCACATAACATACAGAGTGATAGGGGTTAGGAGACCCTTCACATAACATACAGAGTGAAAGGGGTTAGGAGACCCTTCACATAACATACAGAGTGATAGAGGTTAGGAAACCCTTCACATAACATACAGAGTGATAGAGGTTAGGGACCCTTCACATAACATACAGAGTGATAGGGGTTAGGGGACCCTTCACATAACATACAGAGTGGTAGGGGTTTAGTGTCATGACCGAGGACACAACCACTACAGCACAAGACTTGTCTGTTTCCTGAGAAATACAAATGGCTGGGAGTACTGATAGCTGAACTACATATATTGGGTCTTCCTCTGACAGAGCTATTGCAGTCTGCTCTTGTCTTTCTGTCTGCTCTGCTAACAAATGCCATTGTTTCTCAATACATGTCTAGATGTAGCAATGTATCCAGGCTTTGTCAACAAAGTACCAACTTTGATCTCTTAATTTGGTGTTTTGGTTTATGTGTCATAAAAACCTCAGTGGTTGGCTCTTATGAAATTGAGGTTCTTTGTAGTAAGTTATGAATGATAGGTATAGAATAAAAGTTTTTTTTTTCACAATCAGCAAAAAATATTATTCATAAATATAGTTGTATTATCATAACTAAAATTCTGCTTCTTGTGGTGAAAGTAAAGATTTTGAAATAAAAAATCTGGATATATACAATTTCAATCAAGTGTGATTATTTTTGGCCCTGAAATTAATTTTTGGTTACAAAATTACGAGTGGAATTGTTAATAGGTAATGAAGTAATATTGATATGCATGACTTATTTTCAGATAATTAATGATGCATACAATTATGTATCACTGATATTAATGGTGTGCTGGGCGATGGGGTTTAAGAAAGTGTTGAATTTATATCAGATTACTACATGGTATGCAAGCTTGGAAAATATAAATCTCATTAAAGTCCAATGTTAATTTGCTGTTTCAAAATTTTCCTAGAATAAAACTTTTGATATTGCATGATGAAGTTAAATAATATTGTCTTCATATTGTACTAAATAGATATTGAAATTTTCTACTTTAACTAATTGTTTCATTTGAAGTTTGAATGATATTTAATGATAATGTTGGTGTTTATACTCTACAAATTAGAACCAGTTTCAGTATTATATACCCAGTGAACAGAACCATTAGTGATAGTTATTTCATATTGAAATATTTTTTATTTTTCTAAATCAATTTCTCCATTGAAATATGTGACTTTTTCCATAGTATTCCACAATATCACGTAAATTTGTGGAAGTGATGGGAGTGTACAACCAAGCACAGCTAGACTACAGAGAGGGGTGCAAAACTCGAATTAAGCGCCAAATGGAGATCAGTAAGAAATTCCCGTTTCTACTCTGCACGGCGTTTCTTTTTAAAACTCCTCTACTAGAACAGCCCAAGCCTCTTACTTTGCTCTAGGTAGCAAAAGAACATCTCTTCATTTTCATTATTTTTGTTTTTATTTTTTGTTTACAAATGATTGTTCCATTTTGGTAGTATTTTGATAAGCTTATTGCAGTTGGAAATTTCAATCAGAAATGTTTTGATACATATTTAAAAGCTTTTCAAAACAGCTTGAATTCAGGATGAAAATTTTGTAAATTTGATGAATTTTGAATGAAATTGTTCTCCTAAATTTCAATTTCAGATCAAAATTCACCAATGCAATAAATGGAACAGTTATTTAGATCATTTTTCTTTGATTTTCTAGAAAACTATAAACTTTTGATGGATTTTTTGTGTTTTTTGAATAATTTCTGTACATTTCTTTTCATTTCTGCCCTAGCACGCCACATTATCACGTAAATTTGTGGAGGTTATGAACGATTACAATTCGTGCCAGATAGACTACCGTGAGCGATGCAAAGGACGCATTCAGAGGCAGCTGGAGATCAGTAAGCCATCGTTTCGTACTTTTTGCTTGTGCTGCTGTCTCCCCCCTTACATAACAATTAATCCGAGTTCCTTATTTGGTATTGTCTGCTACTTAAGCGTTAATTACCTGTAGTGTGGACCTGTGAGCTAGCATAAGTGCATGGCCATCAAAACCTGATAGTTGTTGTAATGCTTATATCTTCATGTTGACAAGATCACTAAAGTGTTTGCAAAGAGGTAAAATGATGTTCAGATAATGAAAGGTTATATTTGGTCCGCTTCTTTAACCGGTAAAACACTAATTTCTCGTTAGAAATCATTTTGACTTAGGTATCAAGTATTAAATAGAGTTACAGGTAAATAGTCTGATTGAGTTCATAGTATTGACCCTGAATAATAGATATTAATTGATGTTAACAATTCTCTTGTCAGGTTTTGTCTCATCAATCATACATTTCAGCACTTCAAAAGATTTTGGAAAGAAAAATAATTCAGATATGTGTATTATCTTATTTTCAAACGTCAGATTCAAATAAAACAAACAAAGTTTTGGCTTATTGATAAATCTTTATTTATGTATTATTTTTTTATTTTATGATAAAGTCCTGTATTTTAAGGGGTAGATGAAAGTGGTACAAAGTTGTTTTTATCAGATAATTTGCACTTGTAAGCAAATTGGTCCATGTTTAACAGGTCTTCAAAGTGTGAACTTTACTGATTCTTTAGATTTTTTCACTGCTTTCCCATTGATCAATCCTACTGCCTGTTACTTGTCCACTCTGTACGCTGTATTTAATGAGAAGTAGCTATTGTTACTACAGTGTCGTAATCCTCATCATTGTGTCCCAGCGATGACTTCCTGTACTCTGTACATAGATCACTTAAAAGAAATAAACCATTAAAAAAATCTGAAATTAGATTGAATAGGAATAATCCTGGTTAACGTTTGAGATGGGATTAAATCTTTTTAAAAGACACCAGTACTTTGATTTCAACTGGAGACACTTTTTAGGTATTTTCTAAACTTAATGATGTTAAAATCAGAGTTCTGTGAAGTTTCAATTATCAAACTAAAGTACATCTGATGAGAGCTATAGAGCTAGCAACCTTTTGTTAAAAGAGATATTTGTAATACAGATAAAAGTAAATATGTTAAATATGTGAATGTCAAAAAAGGAGGAAAAATATCAAAACTCTTTCTACATGTGGGTTTCAGCTTATGGTATTTCCTTTATTCGTCCATTATTGTCAGATGATGGGCTAATCAAAGAAACCCTTTATCAGGCGTTTGGAGTAAAGCCATGCCTAAACAATTCTCGTGCAAGATGGATCTTTTTCAAATTTTCTGTGTAGGTTCCCTTTTGTCCCTAGTTGTATATTGCCCGATTTTGGAACTGATCTGGAAAACAAAATGGCCGACAGTAGGTCAACTTGGATTTTGACAGTAGTAGTTTGTTATCATTATTTCTTGAGAAGTACCGGATGGTCTCTGAAATCTCATGTGCAAAGTCCCTAGTTGTGCATTGTCTTTTTTTTGGTATGATTTAAAGAGACATAATGGCAGACGGGTGGCCATCTTGAATTCTGCTTACGAAGATCTATTTCATGGAAAGTTCTGAATGGGTCTTTCTTCTGTATGATATATAGTTTCTTCCTTGGTCCCTAATTGTGCCCTTTTGATTCTGGGACTGATCAGAGACACAAACTGGCTGACAGGTGGTCATCTTTGATTTTAACAATGAAAGTCTGTTATCACTATTTCATGTGAAATACTGGATTGATCTTTTTCTCAAATTTTATATGTAGGTTCCCCATTGTCCCTAGTTGTGCTCTTTTAATTTTGGGACTGATCAATATACCAAAATGGCCAAGAGATGACTTTCTTGGATTTGACAAGATTAGTTTTTAATTCAGACTGTTTCATGAAAGGTGTTTTCAAATATGATATATTTAAGAGCATGAACAGAAAAATAGATAAAAAAGAAGGGAAAAGATAAAACTTTAAAAAAGAAAAACCTAACAAAACAAAAAATAAAACATTGTTGGATGCCATGATTTCTCTGGGCTCTCTTGTAACTTACAGAGTATGATAGGACTTCTTTGGATATTTAGATATGATTATTGTTGTATGTGAAAATTTTTCTGTTACCTTGAAAGTTTTGTTGACAAACAGTGAGCAAGATTTATTTACTGGTTTATTGTGGGAATTTATTGGTATAATCATTAGGAAGAAATCAATAATATAGAATTGATGCCGGCTCCAACTGACCAGATTACTCCCATATTGATTTATAATTAGGATTTCATCAATGGCAGAAGTCATTGATTTTTCATATCATTTCCTTGTAAAATGTCTCTGTGAATTCAACCTCTTCTCCCTTTTGTTCCTTGATAATAAATTGTTTTCCTTCATTCCCTCTTGGAATTATCTTTTTTATCTGATAACATCAACATTTTTTTCTCATTGATCTGGAGATATGCTATAAAACATTTTACTGCCATTTAGCTATCCGAGTAAACCCAGGTCTTAGTAAATTCACTACAACGCTCTCCATATTATAATCATGGAAACTCAGTAAGGGGTTTAATACAGAGTATCACAGTGAATTAAGGTCTGGTTTAACCATTTACCAGCTGCTAATATCTTTTACAGCCAATTAATTACCAGCTGATGGTATATTATACAGCTATTTACAAGCTGTTCATATGTTGTACAGCCATTTACCAGCTGTTAATTCACGGTACAGCCATTTACCAGCTGTTAATTCACGGTACAGCCATTTACCAGCTGTTAATTCACGGCACAGCCATTTACCAGCTGTTAATTCACGGTACAGCCATTTACCAGCTGTTAATTCACGGTACAGCCATTTACCAGCTGTTAATTCACGGTACAGCCATTTACCAGCTGTTATCTCTTGGTGCAGCCATTTACCAGCTGTTGTCTCTTGGTACAGCCATTTACCAGCTGTTGTCTCTTGGTACAGCCATTTATCAGCTGTTGTCTCTTGGTACAGTCATTTATCAGCTGTTGTCTCTTGGTACAGCCATTTATCAGCTGTACATACATTGTGCAGCCATTTGACTGTAACTTTGTTGTACAGCCAGTTACCAACTGTTAATATTTTGTACAGCCATTTACCAGCTTCTAACTTATGGCACAGCTATTTACTAGCTTTTAATACATTGTACAGCCATTTACCAACTGTTAATATGTTGTACAGCCATTTGCCAGCTGTTTATATACATTGTACAGCCAAGTTCCAGTTGTGTATTTTCATAATTTATTCTACTGCTTCAATACGGTCTCCAAAAAATTGTATGAAATAAAGAAGAAATAACTTGCTGTAGTTACTTGTGATTTTTTGATGCTAGATTGTTTTTTGATATTTCTATGTGTAGGGGTGGGGGGATGTGAATTCTGTGTATGAACTGTAGGTGTATTGTCCAGCCATGTGTTGTGAGATCTAGACACCAATATTTCCAGTCAGCTTTTCAAAAATGTGGTCATTTAATCATTGAAAGATTGGTAAAATTTTCGTAAGGTATAATGTTCACTAGAATGTCTGGTGGCACAATGATAATGCATTTGCCTTTCACCATGATGTCTGGGGTTTGACTCCGAAAGTGGACATGAAAAGGTATGGGGTCACCTGTCTGACAACATTGGTTTCCTTCTACAGTAACACCTTTCATGTGCTTTCATTTGTTTGGACAAGGACTATTGATATAAGGCAACAGCTTGTTATAAAATTGTTAAAGAATAAATAGTTTATATGTTCATATATACAGGTATTATGTACAATACATCTAAAACTTTCAACACATTGAATCTGTAGGTATTGACAATATTCATTCTGTTAAAAGCAGGTCTTAATATATGCAGATGGAATGCTGTTACGTAATTTATGATATAATTTAGATGTTTAAAGCAGTTGCTCAAAGCTGTAGGTTATGGAACAATCTGTAATTAACTTAGCAGCATAAAATTTGAAAATTGATCATCAAATGTGACATTTATTTTCTCCCCCTATCTAGTGATCAGAGAGTTTTTTGAATTCCAAAAACAAAACAAAAAGGATTTTGTTGTTGATAACTTCAGCCAATAGAACACATAAAATGTGGCATATTGGTGGTTGTTCAGATCAAATGCTCCACCAAAAATCATTGTTAGTTTTAACAGTAGTGAGATCTCTGTTATATCTGCTGTAGATTACTGTACTAATTCCAGTAACTGTATCTAGATAGTAGTATATGTGATTTATAACATCATTTAGAAAAGAAAAACTTTGGTATGTTGAGGATAGAAATCTGGTTTCATCAATGTCATGGAGTTAGTGTAACCATTAGCAACCATGGCATTAGTAGTCTGTTGTCTGTTGTTCCTTGTCCCATAGAGATGAAACAAACATTAGTAACCATTCATTAAAGATATGATGTCTATGGTTTCCTCTACCATAGAGCTAGAGATAAATTGTGTCCTTAGACTTTAAATAGCCATTAGTTACCATATAAAGACGTGATGTTCTCTACCATAGAGGTAGGACAGCATTTACTTATCATGGTGATATAGATATGATATTCTTTATCAAAGCGGTATGTCAGCCATTAATTACCATGTTGTTAGAGAGGACAACCATATGTTACCATGGTGATAGAGATGTGGTTTCAAATACAAGTTACAGAAGATTGAGTCACCCCTCCCTAGTTTTTGTCCCACATTGACTGGAAAAGACAAAACTGCTAAACCCTATTGGTGGGAATGAGTATTTTATGTAAAATGGGTAATTTTCTCAATTGAGACAGAAAAAATATATCAGAGAGTTTATGAAAATGATATACATTGTATTTCGATATTTATTTTAATCTTAATGAGAAACCAATATTTATAATATTAAACAGAATCTTTATAGTGTTGTAGTAGTATTAGTGAGTTGATGATGAACAGTGACATTCATAAGATGGATTATGATATACTACGCAGCATGTGTGCTCTAGTCTTTAGCTTTTCTGCTGAGTTGAGAATGAATCAGAACGTTTGAAGAAAAGGATCAGAACCTTCTGATGCAGAAACGTCTATAAGCCTTGGGGTGATACAATTCTAGCACAAGAAATTGTAGTCATTGTATGTGTCATTCACAACAGAATGACCAACAGTAATGTACTAGCAACAGATGAATCATAATCTATTTGAAATAACACATAACACATGTTGCACTTTTGGGCAGATATTTTATTTTTGGCACCCTTTTCTCATTTTTTGATTGTTATTTTCGATTCATATGAAAATCATTTGTTTTATTATTGAATTGTTTGTTTAACAATATAATTTTCTATTTCAGGTACTAGTGCTCTTTACCACATATGTTATTTATTCTTGTATATTGTGGAAAAGTTTTGATAAAACCTGTATATTTTTGTCATCTGATTAAACTACAGTCATCAAATTTAAAGAAAATTGATTTTACAGTTTTTGAATATTTAATTTCTTTCTTAAATTTTGTTGAATTGTATCCTATTTCTTCATTTTGACAATTTTAGGTTTTAACAACAAATAAATATCAATTTGCATTATAGCTGGAAGAACTACAACAAACGAGGAGCTAGAAGATATGTTAGAATCAGGGAATCCAGCAATATTTACGCAAGGGGTAGGTCTACTAATCTGTAAAACCTACACACAGTTATACACAGGTGATAGGTCTACCAGACTATGATACCTCATACAATGTCATACACAGGTGATAGGTCTACCAGACTATGATACCTCATACAGTGTTATACACAGGTGATAGGTCTACCAGACTATGATATCTCATACAATGTCATACACAGGTGATAGGTCTACCAGACTATGATACCTCATACAATGTTATACACAGGTGATAGGTCCACCAGACTATGATATCTCATACAATGTCACTGATGATACCTCATACAATGTCATACACAGGTGATAGGTCCACCAGACTATGATACCATACATGTCATACACAGGTGATAGGTCCACCAGACTATGATACCGCATACACAGGTGATAGGTCTACCAGACTATGATACCTCATACAATGTCATACACAGGTGATAGGTCTACCAGACTATGATATCTCATACAGTGTTATACACAGGTGATAGGTCTACCAGACTATGATATCTCAGACTATGATATGATACTCATACAGTGTTATACACAGGTGATAGGTCTACCAGACTATGATATCTCATACAATGTCATACACAGGTGATAGGTCTACCAGACTATGATACCTCATACAGTGTTATACACAGGTGATAGGTCTACCAGACTATGATACCTCATACAATGTTATACACAGGTGATAGGTCTACCAGACTATGATACCTCATACAATGTCATACACAGGTGATAGGTCTACCAGACTATGATATCTCATACAGTGTTATACACAGGTGATAGGTCTACCAGACTATGATATCTCATACAATGTCATACACAGGTGATAGGTCTACCAGACTATGATAATCATACAATGTCATACACAGGTGATAGGTCTACCAGACTATGATATCTCATACAATGTCATACACAGGTGATAGGTCTACCAGACTATGATATCTCATACAATGTCATACACAGGTGTTATACATGATATCAGGTGGTGATAGGTCTACCAGTCTCACAATGTCAGGTGACCAGACTATGATATCTCATACAATGTCATACACAGGTGATAGGTCTACCAGACTATGATATCTCATACAATGTCATACACAGGTGATAGGTCTACCAGACTATGATATCTCATACAATGTCATACACAGGTGATAGGTCCACCAGACTATGATAATCATACAATGTCATACACAGGTGATAGGTCCACCAGACTATGATACCTCATACAATGTCATACACAGGTGATAGGTCCACCAGACTATGATATCTCATACAATGTCATACACAGGTGATTGGTCCACCAGACTATGATACCTCATACAATGTCATACACAGTTGATAGGTCCACCAGACTATGATACCTCATACAATGTCATACACAGGTGATAGGTCCACCAGACTATGATACCTCATACAATGTCATACACAGGTAATAGGTCCACTAGACTATGATAATCATACAATGTCATACACAGGTGATAGGTCCACCAGACTATGATACCTCATACAATGTCATACACAGGTGATAGGTCCACCACACTAAGATACCTCATACAATGTCATACACAGGTGATTGGTCCACCAGACTATGATACCTCATACAATGTCATACACAGGTGATAGGTCCACCAGACTATGATACCTCATACAATGTCATACACAGGTGATAGGTCCACCAGACTATGATACCTCATACAATGTCATACACAGGTGATAGGTCTACCAAACATGTGTTGTCTCGTGCAATTTAAAACTTCCCAATAATATTTGTTCCATATTGATTGCAGAGCTATTAAGGATACTTTGGAAATGTTGAGCTGTGTTTTGAAAAAAAAAAAAAAAAAAACAGCCAAAAAATAGACATTAAATTCTCCTGATACTGGAACTTGATTTCTAAGTTGACATTTGTAAAGTCTACGATTGTCCAATCTATATTTAAAATTAAGATATTTCTTGTGCCCAGTTTGTAATGCAATTTTTTGAATTTTAGATCATAATGGAAACCCAACAAGCAAAACAGACGCTAGCAGACATAGAAGCACGTCATAATGACATTATAAAATTGGAGACAAGTATACGAGAGCTTCATGATATGTTTATGGACATGGCAATGCTTGTGGAACAACAGGTGAGGTATAGAGGTCAAAGGTGAGGTCAGAGGTCATGGGAAAGGCATCAGCAGCGTTAACATTTTTTTATTGCCTTCCAAAATATTCTCTGAGAGAAGCGTTTTTGAGCTTTATATATGTAATAAGTAATAGCGCAAGATACCTGTATTTGCCAGCTTGCCAAGAAAAGAATGTGTGGTAAACTTATAAAGTTGAATAAAAAATATTATCCAAACTCTATATTGGTAACAATATTTGATCGGTAAACAAGTATTTGTTCTATGAAAAAATGATGTTCAACAGTAATTACATAGAGCATAACGACACTTTCAATGAATTAGGCTTTATTTATTTTCATTATCAAATGTTTTTAAAAAAACTTTTTATGTGTTAAACTTTTCAGCATTCTGGAATTTTTCAAATTCATTATTGAATTTGGTGGATAACCTCAGTGAAGAAATACTACACTCACAACAGATGTAATAGATAGGAACCTGTAATGATAAATTAACATACTGGCTTTAAAGCATATTTACTTTATATGTAGTGATAAATTGTAGATGAAAATTTTAAATGTTCCTGAAGTATACCTAGAAGCCTCATGATCAGTTCTATGTAGACAGGTAACAGTTTAAGTTTATATTGTAGGGAGAAATGATAGATCGTATAGAGTACAACGTGGAACAAGCTGTAGACTATATAGAAACGGCCAAGATGGATACAAAGAAGGCAGTACGCTACCAAAGTAAAGCTAGGCGGGTAAGTAGAGTTATGTCCCTTGATATATAAAAATCATCACTTTTGGAAGGTTGTTTGTAAGCTGGTGAAATGATGGATAATCTGGCAATTAATAATATATCTAACATAGGTGTTGTTATTCAGTGAAACTGGAATATTTCAACCCAAGTGTAAGAGTTTGTCTAATCAGCACAAGGCTTGCCGAGTTTTGACCAACCAAACTCTTACACTTGGAATAAGATATCTCTTGTCAATCAAACAGGCCAATGTTTGATTATATTTCTCTAATACTTAATAAAAAAAAAAGTAACAAATTGTTGTGAAACTTATTCATCTATATCCATATGCATTGAAATTGATGACGAAATCAATTTGCATTATTATTACACTATAACCTACCCTACAGCGAGTGTGAGCTGTCTTTCCCTGCTAGACATTGATCTATCTCTGTTTGAACATATGTACCAGTGAAATACTGGAAGATTATTAATGTTTTTTTAGATCATATAAAAATGGTTTAAATTGAAAATGATGACTTCATTACTCGTGTGATATCAGCAAAATGTGTAAAAACTTCTTTTTGTGCCTAAAAGACAAAAAGGAATAATTACAGCCAATGATAGAATTTGTTTACATTATTTCTTTAGGTTGCAGAGAAAGGCATAGAAACTTTAAACAGAATCAGTTAAAATTCAGATATTCAAATATCAAGTGTGTGGGTCGTTTGCATCCAGTAACATTAAGTACCTTAAACAGATGCCTAATCATTGATTGGAAACTGATACTGTGCCATAACCATATTGTATAGGTGGTATTATTCACAAGCGGATTTAATTTTGCTGTATTTGCAATCAATAAATATAGTGAGGTATTAGATATCCAGAAAACATTTCTATAGAGAATGAAAATCAGAAAAAATATCTGTTATTTCTGTATACATGGACCCCGTTTCATAGGCTAATGCGAGTCTGAATACCCGTGAACTCTCCCATACCAGGATGACCACAAAAATGTCAGTCCAGCGGAATTACACATCTAATACAGTGTCACATGTATTCTGTCAGCCACTGCAGCAGTTTTATTGTTCCTTAGTTAGGATGACTTTATTTTTATTATAAATATATTGGCGATTTTAATTTTCATTCTTTATTTATTTATTTTTTTTTATCTTTCAGAAAATGATAATGATCGTAGCTTGTGTTGTAGTTCTTGTGGTCATAATTGTCATCATAATAATTACACAAGTTGCCTAGGAATGCACCACATGACCCAACACAACCATTCTGATTGGCTAATGACATTCCAAAATGCAAACAAGATTTTTCCTTAGAAAACAAGGCTGGCAAGCTATGTGACTTTTACTGCCGAATGTCTTGTACAAGATATCTTGGCAGATGGATCTACATCACGTGGATGTTACAAGGGAGAAAGAGATGTGGTCCAGATATTTCATTGCGTGGCAAGTAGGATATGGAATTTCAAGTTCTGGATGTAGGCTATTGTTGCTAGTAATGTTACCTGGATGGAAGAAGAAAGATGAAGAGGAGACATTTTCTTCATAGAAATAAAAGTAGTGTTGTATTTATGTGGGAAGGATTTCATTATAGGTCATCTTTCTCGCCCCTGTTTTAGAGTATGCCCTGTCTTGACTGATATTGACAGACTTTCATAGGTCTCTCTACTCTCTCAAAATGTTAATGTCACTTAAAAAAAAAAAAATGCAGTAAAACTGGACATCATATTATAATTGAATTTTGATATGAAAAAAAATTAAATTAAAGACAGAAAGCTTAAAAAAGAGCACAGATTAATGTACTTTATATTGACTTGTAATCTCACCAATTTTGTTAAATATTCAAGGAGTTTATTGCTTTGTAAAATATAGGTGTGTTGGATTGAGATTCCATCATACCTACCAATTGGTTGACTCCCATTTCATAATTCTCAACTTAATATTAACTACAGCATTCAGAACATAACAATTAAGTCTATTTTCTAGAAACAGATAATGTTCTTATTGATAAAAGATCATAATTAGAATGAACTGGGGGAAAATGGTGTTCTAGAGGTATACTTTAACACGAGTAGTTTGCAAGAGCTTTGCCAGATGTTCACTAAACAGTAATTATTCACTTGCTTGAAGTAATGATGTTTCTCAAATGAGGGAAATGTTAGTTTAGTGATTTCTCATATTTCATTTAAATAACATCACATTTTAGAACATTTTACTGAACTATATGATGCATTCCATAGTTATGATTGAAACAATGCTTAGTTATGGTTGATGGATGTAAAGTTACCCGACTTAAGGTCAGCAGACTGATAAGGGATAATTCTCTCAAGAAACACTCATGGGACACTAGATGCCCTATAGAGTACATGCATGTCAAATGGGACACTTGTATGTCACATGGGATACTTGTATGTCACATGGGACACTTGATGCCCTATAGAGTACATGTATGTCAAATGGGACACTTGCTTGTCACATGGGACACTTGTATGCCCTATGGAATATATGCATGTCAAATGGGACACTTGTATGTCACATGGGACACTTGTATGTCACAGGCAGAGGAATTGGAGAAACATAACTGATCATAAAAATAAGTGTATAATTAATGTTTAAATGTTCTGCTATAAAATTGAAAGTTGGACAATAAAGATGAATGGTTTACGAAGTTTCTGTGCTGATGTAAGTGGACCACTGAGACAATGTTTTTATCAGTCAAGAATACAAACAAAGGGTGTTTCCCACAAGGTGTTGGGAACTGGTAGCTTATATTTCTCTACATAGCTCTTTGTGCAATAAAGTGCATATACGTAGATATGCATTTGTACCATGATAATCTTTTTTATCCGTGATTGTTGTAAACGTTTTCTTGATGAACTTATCAAGACTATGTACTAGGAGGATTTGTTTCAATTTTTCAAACATTATTTGTTACGTAAGCACCACTTGACGTAACACAAGTGATACAAGAAATGTTTGATATGAGTGTACCATTTTATACAATCTGAATAAAATCAGCTCTTGAGCTCCCAAATTTTTTGACATTTTTTCATTTGACCTCTTGACCAATCAGCAAGTTTGTCAGATAGTCCTCTTACAGTCAGAGTTTTTTTAAATTTAAAGGATTCTGCAGTAATTATCTGGTTCACAAAAATTCAAAAGTCAGTATGTAACAGAGTTTC
The DNA here is from genome assembly GCF_031769215.1 of Ylistrum balloti. Classification (NCBI taxonomy): domain Eukaryota; kingdom Metazoa; phylum Mollusca; class Bivalvia; order Pectinida; family Pectinidae; genus Ylistrum; species Ylistrum balloti. The sequence continues at coordinate 727,567 of NW_026782271.1, read as the reverse complement.
ATATCTGTTCAAATTATTTGAAATGACATTTAAGATATTGTTTTGAATTGACTGAATCATAAAAAGGAAATAAAATCAAGTATTGTATTATTCAGCCAATCATGGATTTTGTTACATGTTTCCCACCATGGTTTTACAAATAAGGACAAAGCTGATTGACTGTTTGGTTGGTCACTGAACATGAACTATGTGCTACTCATTGTGGTGAGTGTAAGTGGAGCATTGGATTTGATTTTACTCAGAATGTTTCTTTGTGCTGTGTGTTGTGACTTGTTATTTGTGTGGACGAAAAATGCATATTTTACACTCTTAACCTGACTAATAGTATTTACTTACTCAAAAACATACCTTGGAAATTTTGGAAATAATACTTTGAGTACTGTTGTCAACTTATGTTTAGGTAATAATAGAATCTATCTTGTTAATAATTTACACTGAATGTTGGGTTTTAAAAGTCAAACATAACAGTTAGGAAGAAAAGGCTGTTATTATGTGGCAGAAATTTTAAATACCAGCATTGGCAAAGAAATATTTCTGGAAAAGACTTCAAAAGTTTGTCAGAAAGAAAGTGTATCATTTGAATGACATTATTTACTTTTGCATACATATTGATATCCGACAAGCCAGTGATGTAGTAATTCCCTGTCTATGATCCAGTTTTGATGTCGAGGGATTTGTATGTTTCTACATGTTAGTTTGTTCTTTATTACTGCCAACATCTTTGCAGATCATTGTGAATGATAAGTAAATCGTCTTCTTAGATAACTGTGAGTAAGCTAGAACTGACAGGCTTAAGTTTAGCCAAACTGGTGTGGTATCCTGCTCAAAGTGTCGCGCACAAATAGAATAGTTAGGCCTATTGCTTGAAAGTCACCATCTGTAATTCACTTTTTAGTTTCTAGATCATTCTAGTATGATTTCTACAATGTTTCCAAGGTTTTTGGTTCAAAGGAATGGTTCTGATTATATTGAGTATTTTTGATGACCTTCAAATGACGTACACAATATGTACAATTACAAATGTTAACCAATTGTCACAATACACAACTGTAACTTTATAATATCTGCACACAACTGTGATGCACTACAATGATCTAAGAACATTGAGCAAGTGTTAATGATAAATAATACTTCTAGTGGACTGTCTAGTTAACCACCGTTTTCCCAAATAACAACTCTTGCATCTTCTTTAGTCACCCAAGTCAGTAACAAAATACTTCTAAGACATTTCACGCATGACAAATTTGGAAAAGTTAAATTATAGTGTCAATTTTTTTTTTTCAGGCCTCCGCAATTTGATGGGGGTGGGGGGCATATATGTCCATCTGTCCATCCATCTGTCACATCTTGAAAACTTTTCATTATTTGGATATGCAGTAATCAATATGAGAATAATGAGATAAAAACTTCTTTGAATATAAAACTTAAACAGTGTGTCTGCTGATTTGATTGTTAAGGGGATGCAAGGCTTGTTCATCCTTGTTTCATATTGTCTTAATTTGCATTTTTATTACAACAAAGGCATCACTTTTACATCAAATTGTCACCATTTTTATTTCTAAAGATATACATCAGAGTGTAATTTTTTTAAAAAGATATCAGAAATATATGATAATTTTTTTTATATTTTATGAATCATTAAAAAGACTGAAAATGAAATTGTTTAATGAAGATTATGACAAATGAAACAGGGATGCATTTTCTGTGATTAGTGTGTCAGTAATTTCTTGTAAATCATCAAAGTTAATAGTTGTATTTAGTTTCTGCTTGTATAAAGCTTTGGATAATTATATTTTTATATTTTCCTCAGGAAATTTTTTTTTTTTTTTTTTTTTGCAAAGTACTTTGTCTTCATTCAGTAAATGATCGTGGTCGTCTTTTTGAGTCTTACTACAGGTTGACTTATGTGCTCCTTATTCAGGCTTTTCTTCTCGACAAGTGAAGTATTGATGGGTAGATACATTGTTATGTTAACATTTTGATACAGTTCGTCTTGTTTTTGTTTTTGTTTTTTTGAAGGGTTTTTTTTTTTTTTGAAGAAAAAAAATCTTTTCTTTGAGTGCTACAGTAGACCAGAATATTTCGTTAATTTGTTTCCAGAGGTTGTCAACAAAAAAGAGAGGGATTGGGAAATGAAGGAAATTAAGTAGGTTACCTGTGGTAAGACTAATTAGGCTTTGAATGAACTAGATTTAAATTCTGGTCTTTATGTATTTTCCCCAGTAGTGATTTTTTTCTGATGTATGTATTTTTCACCAAAAATAATGAAGTTTTTCTAATGGAGAGCAAATTAAGTAAAAAATCCTGTGTTTTCATTGTCGAATCAGTACTAGCAGCGGTACTGTCTTTTTGTTTTTGTTTGTATTGAGAAAGTATTAGAAATATTTTCTTCTGTCTTCACAAACTGAAAGCACTTACAAATTACGCAACACGATGTCATGTTATACATTCTGTGTTTACATCTGGTAATGTGTTAGTGTTACATTAAACCTATGTTTGTTTAGTGCTACAAAATCAGTTGTCAGGTTTGAAAATAGATTTTACAGAGAGTTTTTAGTTTGAAGAAGTTGAAGTTGGTATAGTAATGCATTTAGTTATACTTTAGATATATGGATCAGAGATGTCTATGATGAACTTAAAGAGGCCGGAGATATCTTACAATCAGCGACATGGGAATCGGATTATATCAACATGCGTAAGATTCATAAATGTACATGATATTAAAAAAATATATAACATAATGAATGTTCATGCCAACTAAGTGATAGTCATGTTGACTATCTTCGCTGATAATTTACAAGCTGTTTAGTGCAACGACAATCTAATGCAATAACTCCATCAGCTGTAGACATGTATTGAAATGCAAATCTAAATGCATTTATTAGAATTCAGAAGACCATCAACAAACAAGAAACAAACAAAATGACTTTAATTATCAGATTTTAGGTACTTTCAAAAAATTTTATCCGAATTCTTCACTCATCAAGTTGATCATACTTTGATGCGATCCTTATTATGACATTATGGAAATGTAGAACATCATTAAATTGCCTTAGTTTTAGTTTTCAATAAAGTATTAGAATCTAACATTTTTTGTACTGTAAACACAAATTTGACAACTCAAATGTGAATTTACACACCACTTAAGAATTTGTCATCATTCATCTGTGAAACTTTTAACAAGAGGTGTTGGTAATATGTGTATTGATTGGAAATCCATAGCTCACCTCACATAATTTACACCAATCCAAAGTAATCAGAGCATACCCCATCTCATTAATTCAAAAGAAAAAAGTCCTTTATTCTAATATCAGAATTTAATCACTGTTTACAAATTATATTTAATTTTTGAAAAATAGCTAATTAATTGATTTGAACAGCATTAGTGGTTTTAAGAAATCAAGTTAGCTGCTAGAGGAAAAGTTCTGTTTGTTTTGTAGATTTTTATTTATATTTTCATTGACAATTATCTACTCGGTATGTATGGAATGCCATTGTTCTGTATTTTTGTATACAGATGGTACCCGAGTACCATTGAAGTGATCATTCTAACATCTTTGTCTCACAGTTGTTATATGAACTATGTGTATTTATTCCATTTTTTTTTTAATTATTATTATTTTTTATTGATGATAGACCATAAATCATATATGTATCCAAGACATATGCTGTTGTGTTGTTTTAAATGTAAAAAAAAATAAACATAGTAAAATGATAGTTCTAATGGACAAATTCAAACAAAAATTTTACACATCAGTTATTATCTGTCTGTATTTAAACTCATTGTCTTGTAGAGCAAGGTATATACAAAAATTGTAATCACTGACAATAAGTTACAAATGATGGAGGACAACGATAAATCACAAGTGTAGGATGATGAATAGTGTTAATGATATTTATCAGAAGGAAAAAGAATTGACCTCAGACAATAACCACACAAAATACAATCTTTACTGTTGTAATATTTTCACATAAATGTAGAAATATGTACATTATGGATACCAATTGCTTCCTATGCAGGAAATGATATTACAAGCTACTAACAAGAACAGATTTAAAGACACAAAAAACAGGCAAGGTTTTATTTCAAGGGGATCTATTTTCTGCTATTTTCCAAAAAGAAAATTTTTAAAAAAATGGAACCCTGTAGAATTAAAAAAAAAAAACAACAAATTAAAATTGGTTTCATTCCATCATTTCTACAAAAAAAAAAAACGAAAAAACACTTGACGCTAATCCTTTCTACAACAAACTTTTGGTTTAAGTGCAAAAATTGCAACCATCATATACAAGAACTTTATAAATTAAATGTCAACATTGACATTTTATCCAGGAAAGTAAATTGAAATCTAACAGAACAAAAAAATTTCCAACAAAATCTGTTTTAGTGTTTAAGGACATGTACCAGATGTAAAGTTTCTTTGGTGATAAAATACATGTAACATTCTTGATATTTCATCTCTGTCGCTGGGAGTGACGTTTTATTTGTTATATAAAAAGATATGGTATGATGAAATATAAATAGCTGGAATTTATATTCCGTTTTATATCTTTAATATATCATGTTTTCATCTCTTAAAACTTTCTTCTTCTTAAGGATCTTTCCAGTTTTTGTACCCCGTATAATATCCTAAATAAAGGTTGAAGTTGTACAGTGTTGTGGTTTTACCTACATGCCTGAACCATTAATGTGATGATCTTCTCTCTTTCCAACACATTGTAGGCTAATTTAGATTGTGTGTATTTTTTCGTGTGCAAAAATATAAGAATTGTAGGTTAGGGTTAGTTTCGTGTGAGTTGTTCTCTTCTTCTGTGTTAACTTAACATAAATGTTGTCATGTCGAAAGTGATGTTATGACTCCTCAGCATATCCCCTACTGCAATACACTTCAGGTGAATTATGCAACACAGAACAAATATCGCTTAAATTTGTAATTGTGGTTTTTGTCTATTAAGAGCACTTTCCTTACTTTGATCATGGTTTGTAACCATTTTCCATGATAGATGAAATGTATGAGAAAAAAAGACTTAAGATAGGATACTTTGAATGTGCAGAATTAAGTTGATCCATAAAAGGGCAATTTCTGAGTACGTTGGATCTTGAAGTACACAGCAAATAAAAAAACGTTTCAAAGAAAAACGAATACTACCTAAAGGAACATTGTTGTAACATGTACTTATTCACTGCTGAAGTTGAAGAAAGATGTAGTCATGAAAGATCTATTTGATAAAGTATTACATGCAATAAGTTGACCTCATACACAATTAAATGTTCATACTTAAGAATTTGCACAATTAAAAAGCTATTAATTTTGTAGAGCAGAGAAAGAGTAGGTAATACACACAAATTTGTACACAGTATTGTATATGTGGAGAAAAATCTTGGATGCTGTATAGCGTTGCATGTGTCTACCAAATAATCATCAACTTTAAAAAAGACCTATTTGTAACTTATTTTTGTAACCTATTTTTGAGGTAAAATTGAAGGAATTGTTTGTTTTAACCTTGATTGAAGTGGAATAAGCCTTGCTATTTAATGCTTTTCGTTGTGTTCATCTTATTGCTGATTACTCAAGTCCCGTTTTTCATGTGTTCATTCTACATCCATCAATTTGCTCAGGATGAAATATTAATTTTTTCTGTCCAAATCGACCAATCATCGTCTTGTTTTTATCCTTGGAAACCGAAGTAGGTCAATGTATATAACTGGCTTTTATATACGATATATATATATACATATATATATAAATGTACTACTATTAACAATTAGACAAAACATTATCATTAGATCATGTATGTATTTATTATCACTACTGTAATTGTACATATTACATGATTGTGTATAATATTCTTAACAATTGTTATGTTTATAATTATTCCACTGTTTCTTATTAGATTTTAATTCAAATTCCGATATTGTAAGCTTAATGTAAAGAAATTGTTGATATTTCAATAGAAATTAAAAAATAGGACTCAATAGTGTTCTTGTTTTATTCATTTCTCTTTTGTGTCTCACATGTCAGCTTTGACAATGTAGATTTATCTTCTACTGTTGATTGTAGTGGAAAATGGGATGAGTCATGAAGAAGGGCAACAGTTAACAAGTTTTGAGGTCTGTCATGTTTGTAGAGGTCAAGGACACTACTATTGTTAGAATTAATAGATTCTACATGTGTATAAGAAAAACAGGAAAATATTGACAAGTCAACAAAATCTTAATTCAGGTCTACACAGAGACCCTTTGAAAATGTACAAGGAGAATATGACTAGGTGTTCTCTGTAAGTGAAGTGAAAATGTAAGCGTATTCTGCTTCATTGACAACACCCATCACGAAAATCAAAATTTAATTAACAGGTGTCGCATTCCTAAACGAAAACAGACATTCGAATAAGCATGAAACACATCTTACATCATATCACCCATAGAAATGGGATGTTTCCTGAAGAGATCGTACATATTCTTCTGTCTTCATTAATGTGCGTCTCTCAGAAACCTGTGTTGTATGGTGATCAACAGTAGATTTCTGTCTTGATATTGAAAATGTGTCCTAGTATACCGTGTAATTGATTCCATGGTGACAGGTTTGGGAAACTGGTAGTTACATGTTGCTAGAAATAGGAAATTCACAACAAACATGTATATACAGCTTAGTGGTTAATGCAAGGCGGTCCCAGTAGGTTTTGTCGAAGCAATTTTTTGATGTAGACAAGTACATGGAAGTCGTGTCTTCATCAAATTCTATTGACTATATCAGATAGACAAGGTAAGTAAATCACAACCGTTTACAGCGAAATTTGAAGGATTCTTACAAGTCTCTTCAAGAGCAGCATCAATCCAGTGAATCGAAGAAATGTAGGTAGAGGCTTGCATTGCAAAACTCTGATGGCTTCAATTTACAAAAATATATATTTAAGACACTATTCAAATTTACTAACAGAATAAAAAAAACGAAACCTTTATTTCGGCTTCAAATTTTATTGTGCATTATCATTTCATTACTTAACAGCAAGATAGAAACCTATAAAAAGCTTGAACTTGCCTTTTGATAAATATCTGAACATTTTTCTTATATCAAAATGCATGTAACATGAGTTTGAATAAATAAGCTGCAACCTAGGATTATTTACAAAATTTACAATGTTTTCAAAATGCTGAATAATAGTACTGTTCAATAATTGCTTATATCTACACTATGAACACTAGCATAAAGTCAGTTAACACTAACATTAGGGAGCTAAACAATAAAGTGACATACTTGTACATCAATCCATTCATTCCTGACAGTAGGACTATTCCAGTAAAACATCTGTCATCCCTACAGACTTCAAGTCTCATTTAAAGGTACCATTTGTATAGTTTAATTGTTGATTTGCTTAGAAGTAAATGGCAGGAAACATAACCATGGATACATGTGATTTAGCTAGGAGTCTTGGAGTAAAGACAACATCTTACTGGAATAGTCCTTCATCTATAGCTGAAGTAATCCTTCTATAAAAATTGAACAACCAGCAAGTGTAAATTAATCCTAGTATTTCCCTGTATAACATGTTGGTAAGTAATTCTATATGAGGATTTTGTCAGTGAAAGGATTTCATAGTGTTTTTTATTCTACAACCATTTACTATGACAGCTCAAAGGTTAAAATATGTTTCCTTCTTATCAAATAAAATTGGCTAAGGCAGCATGGTGGACATATACAGAAGTCATACAGAACTGATGATATTATAGAAAAGTTCAAACAAAAAAGGAACAATTTATCAAAAACACTTTTTACATATACTTTTGAATGTCATACTGTATACTAACTTTCTTTCATGGCTTTGTCCTTTCACAGCCTCTGTACCACAACAAGTTTGCATCCATTAACTTTTCCATAAGGTTATTACTGTTTATTGTCAGTTTTACTTTGTGGGAATTAAGTGACAGGAATTTGTTTGATCAAAGAAAAAATATATTGTAAATATAAAACAGTATACAATAATGTTAGATGATCTGAGGAAAAAATCTTTTTGGAAAATATTCAGATGTGATTATAAAGTACATGTACAGTTGAAACTTGTCTCGAAATCTCTTGAGTCAAAATTCCATTTGAGTCAAAATAATTGTCAAGTCACTTTTTTTTTTTTCCTTTCTGTATCTTTATAAATTTGTTTGGATGACTTGAATTTTAATCGAGTAGAAATTTCGTTCGAGTCCAAGCGATTTTTCAGTCCTTCAATTTTAAAGCAAGGAAAAAGTAATTTGTTTTCTCAAAATTAATTTTTATCAAAACATCAGCACGTCTTCTGATGAAATCAGTTAATACATACACAGAATAGAAAGTCCCCGGTGCGTAACACATGGCTAATTACCGCATATCGGTCCATCATACATACAACAATATGTAGGTTAAAGGATAGTTATCAAGTGTCATGAAACAGAAATTGTGACACTGAATATAGTAAGCCAGTGTCAAAACAATCATCCTATACTGATAATTCTTAGTTATTTCCAGTGGGAAATAACCAACACTATGCTCAAAAATACAATTTGCTATGAAAATTACAGTAAAAAAAATATTCCACCTAAGGAAGAAATGTGTGACTCATTCTGGTAATTAAAGCACCTTAAGATGCTTCCAATCATGAAGAGTATTTGATTCTACCATATCTGGGTTTCAGGAAAAGATTTTTGAAATTTAAGTCAATTTGACTCCTTTTGCCCCCTCATCAGCCCCTAGGGCCAGTCAGGATCCAAATGGGAATACCATAAAGCTGTCATCCTTCACTCAAAATTCTAACCAAGTTTGAAATTATTCCAATGGAAATTAAACAAATAATGCTAAAAAATCTAGTTTTACTATATAAACTAAAGTAAACTTTACCCCCTTCCCATAGGGAAATGTGAGACCCTTGGGCCATGAAATTCACAAATTTTGGTAAAGCACCTGAAGATGCTTCCATTCATGAAAAGTATTTGATTCCACCATATCTGTGTCTTCAGAAATTTTTTTAAATCCCAGTCAACTTGAGCACTTTTGGCCCCACCCCTCAGGCCCCTGGGGGTGGGGACTGTATAATTCAAAAATTTTGGTTCATATTAGGCCAGAGAAGGTTTCTGCAAAATTTTATTGAAAACGGATCAAGGGTTTTTGAGAAGAAGTGGAAAGTGTTAAATTGTTTGCGGACGCATGACGCTGTATGAAGGGTATTAGAATAGGTCTCCATGAGACTTTGTCTCAAGTGAATTAACAAGCACCTTAAAATCATGAAGTAAAAATTATTTTTTATAACAGCATTAAGGCAATTCTCAGATAGGAAATAAGATGATAAAGTGAATTTTGTATTCAAAATTCTCTAGCACTAATTACTATATAAAAATTTGTATGAAAAACTGAGACAAAACAATAACAATTGTCACTTTGCGTATTAATTATTTCTATAACAAATAAGAGGAAATAAAGGTTTCAGACTACAATGATTACACATGGAATGAAAGACAAATTGCAGAAACAATGATGAGTGAAGAAATATGTCAAATTACTTTCAGTGATTTGTTCTTCCACTGATAATGTCAATAATACATGTACAAAAATTCTGAAGGCAAGTCACAGAAGCATTCTGGAAAGAAGTTACAGATGATGATGATCATGATGATGATGATGATGACAATGATGATGATAAAGCACCACTGGAGAAAGAGTACAGTCTGCCCAGGATGACGATGACAGTAAGGATGAAAAGATGACACAAATGCTAGCAACGTCTGTCCACAATCACATTGCCGTCCCGGTCTTTCACACGTATCCTGCCGTTAGAGTATCGGGTTTCCTGCCGTCCGTCTGGATACACTGTCTTTACTGTTCCATCAGGATATTCACGTCTCTGTCAAAAAAGTTCAAATTTCAATTATCAATCCAAAGTAAACAAGATAACTGAAATTGAGGTAAAATATAAATTTCACATGAAAAATTTAAAAAGAAACATTTTCTGGAAATGTATGGGGGTTGTGCAATCACAAACATACCCTTTCAAAGCAATCAATGCAGTGAGGATTCATTTATTGTAATCTTTAAATCTTTCAATAATGTACAGGTTCAGATCTACGGCATAGCTCAAGACTGGTCAGGATTTAGTTTAGACACTCAGTCATACCAACATGTATCCACCTACGATGTTGACGCTAAACTGGAGACATTGTCTAGTTTGCTGTTTGCTGGGTTTAATGCAAATAAAAAGTCAGGGTCATTTTATGACAGGGATTTCCTTGTAATTTGCTGGTGGCTATCTTACTGAACAACATATGAAAGGTTCGTCACATCTCATTCAGAGTGATAGGTGCAAAGTGTCTTACCCAAGAACACAATAGCACTGACTGGTTCATTTCTCAACTTCCTGAGAAACACACACTACCAGGAATAAAAAGCATTGAACCATGCACCTTGGACCTTCACCTGAGGTTACGCAGCTCATCACTCAACCAAATGAACTATCACAGCTACTATAAGATATGGTCCAGACAAAGAAATAAAAGGAACGGGTAAAACCAACTATAACAAGCTTTTAAGACAACAACGTAAACAACAAACAACAAACAGCAAACAGGCTGAAGTATGTCTTCCTTCTTACACTGGGGAGTCATATTTATACCCAGACAGCAACCTAAATCTCAACATAAAACAGCATTTCATGGTTATCTAAAGACTACACTAAAGACTTGTACTAATACCTCTATCTGCTGGAATAGTTCGTAATCAGCTCTAGAGATCAGACCATGTGATATACAGACAGATATATACCTTATAATCCTGAGTGTGTATCTCTCTTTGTCTGTTTGGAAATTCCATGGTTTTATCACCATTCTTGTCTACACGGATCACTGTTCCATCCGGAAAAATACTTTCCTCTGACCCGTTTTGAAACAAGTACTTGATCGTCTGATCGGGGAAAATGATTTCTGTAGTCTTGTCTGGGTAGTGCTTCTCCACTTGGTTGCTATGGATACGAAGATCAGTAAGATTATAACAAGATTTTTCATAAGATCAGGCATTCCAACGGATGTTCAATTAAGCTTGTTTCCTAGATTTAAGGCTGTGAACTGAGGGTTAAATAGATTCAAGACTTCTTTGGAATCAATCTCTTCTGTTTAGGGATTTAAAAAGTTCATTTCAACATTTACAGTAACATGAGCATATGGAAGAAAGAAAATAACTTATTGTTTCTATGAACTAGTGAACTATGTTAAGATTTTTAACTCAAACAGAAAATTATTGGTTTTTATGAACAAGGATGACATTTCCTTGGGAATAGAGTTTACAAGTAAACACTTACTTTGGGAACTGGAGTATTTCTAAGCCGTCCGGGTATGTAGAGTGTGTTGTCTGAGCCTCACAATAGTAGTACACCTAGTGACATCGTTTACATTAGATATTTTTTACAATTTAACAAAACAAATTGCTTTCCATCTCTAAAATATATCTTGATCGTAAAATCAAATGTAAACAAAATAAAGTTCTCCTGCTTTGATAAATGTTTGGAAATCATTTCATACGTAACATACAACATCAGCCATACAATACTTAAACACTAAATGTTTGTTAAGAAATAAATAAAGTTATTTTGTATTCATATTCTTACAAATTCACAATAGGTTTCCATACTATGAATACAAAAAAATGCAAGAGATTTTTTTCCTTTCAGAAGATGAAAAAAATATCATGATTTCATTTTTTGTTTAAAGTCAGTTTTCTTTCTAATGATACAAAATCAGAAGCAGGGACTTGAACTCACAATTCGCTGGTCCGGCATAATCTGTTTGATGTCACCATTGAAGAAGGAGACTATGATTGTCTGTCCATCAGCTGAGATCTCCTTCCGAGTGCCATTAGAAAACAGAATCTCCCTGGCGCCCGTTCTGTACACTCGCTCCACCTAAAATAGATTCATGATGTAAACATTACTCCTGGTGTGTTACTTTATCACTTTACAGTTAATAACAGTGTTGTGTAGTGAAATTATTTACTTTTATTATCATGTATTACTTAATATACTACAAATTATCATTCTGTATTACTTTATATACTACAAATTATCATTCTGTATTACTTAATATACTACAAATTATCATTCTGTATTACTTTATATACTACAAATTATCATTCTGTATTACTTAATATACTACAAATTATCATTCTGTATTACTTAATATACTACAAATTATCATTCTGTATTACTTAATATACTACTATCATTCTGTATTACTTAATATACTACAAATTATCATTCTGTATTACTTTATATACTACAAATTATCATTCTGTATTACTTAATATACTACAAATTATCATTCTGTATTACTTAATATACTACAAATTATCATTCTGTATTACTTAATATACTACAAATTATCATTCTGTATTACTTAATATACTACAAATTATCATTCTGTATTACTTAATATACTTATCAAATTATATACATTATCTGTATTACTTATATACTACAAATTATCATTCTGTATTACTTAATATACTACAAATTATCATTCTGTAACTTATATACTACAAATTATCATTCTGTATTACTTAATATACATATTACAATATACTATTATCATTCTGTATTACTTAATATACTACAAATTATCATATACTTAATATACTACAAATTATCATTCTGTATTACTTAATATACTACAAATTATCATTCTGTATTACTTAATATACTACAAATTATCAGTTCTGTATTACTTAATATACTACAAATTATCATTCTGTATTACTTTATATACTACAAATTATCATTCTGTATTACTTAATATACTACAAATTATCATTCTGTATTACTTAATAAACTATCATTCTGTATTACTTAATATATACAAATTATCATTCTGTATTACTTAATATACTACAAATTATCATTCTGTATTACTTAATATACTTCCAATTATCATTCTGTATTACTATCATTCTGTATTACTTAATATACTACAAATTATCATTCTGTATTACTTTATATACTACAAATTATCATTCTGTATTACTTAATATACTGTATTACTTTATATACTACAAATTATCATTCTGTATTACTTATATACTACAAATTATCATTCTGTATTACTTAATATACTACAAATTATCATTCCGTATTACTTCATATACTACAAATTATAATTCTGTATTACTTAATATACTACAAATTATCATTCTGTATTACTCATTCATGATCCTATATATTATATACATCAACAGTCGGTAGTAAATTGATAGTATAAACTTCAGCACTAAAGTGTTTTCTGAATGTAGTTATATTCAATATAAGTATTACAAATCACATGAAATCAGTTAGGCTAGGGTTTAATGGAAGATTTGCCAGAAGGACACCTAGCAATTATAAACATAATCATATTTACAAAATACTCTATTTATTGCATCAACTCACTTATATCTGGTGTATATATATATATCAGGTTTGTGTTTATATTGAGAATAAAAACTCATGTTACATCAAGTAATACAAACAGGCAGAAAGAGCATTGTGACGTCACAATGTTTCATAATTGCATTTAATTTGTCATCATGTAAATAAAGTCATTGAATTTTTGTTTTTTGCTTTCTTATATAAAATAATTCAGAACATAATCAATAATACCACGAACAATGACATGCTGAATCAAGCCATTGATAAGGCTGTAATCGTATTAAAATTAATTAGCTACATCAAATACAAATTAATATTCATGTATATGAAATATCATTATCTATCATCATTTTCATGTTCAATAAATAAGTATGTTTTTAATGATTGACTCACTTTTCCATCTGTATGCTGTAGTTCATCATATCGACTGTCACCCTTGTCAATGGCTGACTTATCAATGTTAAATTTTGTAGCTGTCTTTCTAGGCATGATGCTACCAAATCGGGAATCTTCAGTATCAGTATACATACTGGTGCTGCATATTCAAAAAGAAGTTTCATTTCACAAATTTAAATTTTAACTAACAAATAACACATGTATGAAGTGTATGAAGACAAAATAGACACAATTTTTACTTGACATAATACAGAATGAAATTCAACCTAAAATTTGTAAAAATTGTGAATTAGTAGCAGTACAGAATAACTAGGAGATTTAGTGGTTTGCTACCATTAATATGTTAGAGAGTTGTCTTCCCTACTTACTCCTGTGGTATCGCCGCTGTTGACAGTACTTGGCGGGGCACATCCTCGGTCAGTGATGTCCGTAACATGTTTGTCTTGTCCTGATGATTGCTTTCCTTGGTAGAGGAAGATGACCACGAGTTGGCTGAAGACTTAGACTGACCACTTATCTGACCTGTGTGTTTCTGCTGACCACCACTAGCACCTGAAATAACTGCATGGTTTTTGGACTGAGCTGTAGAAGATGCCTGACTAGTCTGGACATTAGCTGTCTGCTGGGAGTGACTACTTCCTGTGGACGATACCTGTCCACTTTTTCCTGGAGGTTTGGAGAGATTATTAAGCCCTGCTGTTGCCCCTAGGTGGGTTTGCTGGTGTCTGATCCCCTGTGTCCCCGTGGAAATAGAGGGTGGAGGGGCTCGGACGTTAACCTGAGGCTGGAACTGTGATGGACGGAGATTCATCTGTCCTGACATTGCATGAGGAACAGTGGACGGAGGGAATGATGATCGACTGCTGGACTGATCTGTGAAGGAATAGACTGATTAATAATCAAATAAATAAAATATAGTTACAAAGTATTTAATAGAATACAAACTGAATTAAAATGCATTCATACAAAAAATCACATTTCTTCAATGAGTCATATTTCATATATAATACCATTAAAACACAATAGAATCTTAAAATCAGATGTGTCATAATTAAATATTCATGCAAAGAAAAAATATCATAAACTCCTCAAGGACTATCAGTTATGATCCTACTGAATATCAAAATGTGCAAATATGATATACAACATCAAAATGTGTAAATATGATATACAACATCAAAATGTGCAAATATGATATACAACATCAAAATGTGTAAATATGATATACAACATCAAAATGAGCAAATATGATATACAACATCAAAATGTGCAAATATGATATACAATATCAAAATGTGCAAATATGATATACAACATCAAAATGTGCAAATATGATATACAACATCAAAATGTACAAATATGATATACAACATCAAAATGTGTAAATATGATATACAACATCAAAATGTGCAAATATGATATACAACAAAATGTGCAAATATGATATACAACATCAAAATGTGCAAATATGATATACAACATCAAAATGTGTAAATATGATATACAACATCAAAATGTGTAAATATGATATACAACATCAAAATGTGCAAATATGATATACAACATCAAAATGTGTAAATATGATATACAACATCAAAATGTGCAAATATGATATACAACATCAAAATGTGCAAATATGATATACAACATCAAAATGTGCAAATATGATATACAACATCAAAATGTGCAAATATGATATACAACATCAAAATGTGTAAATATGATATACAACATCAAAATTTGCAAATATGATATACAACATCAAAATGTGTAAATATGATATACAACATCAAAATGTGCAAATATGATATACAACATCAAAATGTACAAATATGATATACAACATCAAAATGTGCAAATATGATATACAACATCAAAATGTGTAAATATGATATACAACATCAAAATGTGCAAATATGATATACAACATCAAAATGTGCAAATATGATATACAACCCCGACCATACTTCTTACCTCGAACTGGATCCTTTTCTTCCTCTGAGTCTGTGTTCTGGAAGTCTGCAGAACTCGTGATTGGATTGCGGAAATTTGTGGAGTCACGGGACATCTGAATATTATCCTTTCCAGTTGATGAGTTTCCCTACAAGAACAAAGAAAACATTTCAACTGAAACCATTGAAATGATAAAGGAGCAGAATAACATCTTTTGTTATAATTTTTCTTCCATGTTACAAAACCATTCAGTTTTTTCATGAAGTACAGGAAACTTGCTACAATGGAGAATTTCAAGGCATCCACATCAGGATGAAAAAGCATTTGATTTTACCATAACTAACATTGGTGCATAAATATTACTTTCCTAATGAGATGGCAAGTTTTTTTTTCAACAGACATTCCTGTAATTTTATGTTGTGACAAAAACTTAAATACCCACTTTTGTGTACATTTGTGTATAATACGAGGTGGTTTTTTGGAAAAAAATTCTCAAAAAGAAGTCATTCCACAGGGAAAACCCAGTATTAACATGACTTAATCAAATCACGTAACTACTGATAAGAAAGAAAAAAAATGCTAATTTCACAAGGTGTACTAAGAAAAAAATAATTTCCAGGTAGATGACAGAAGAGCTGACCATGACAGAACTGTCAAAGATAGTGTAAAAATCAAGACCATGTATGTACCAGAAAAACCTATCAGTACTTGATTCTTTTCAATATCAGTGATCATCATATAAAATGTGAAGAATACCCTTCAAAAAGATGACTTAGTTGCAATTTATACTAGAAAAATATCTAGCATATTACAACAGATAATGCTGAAGTCTACAAACTGATCAAAGTTATCTTCATGCCTCATCCCGAATGAGTCTAATCAAGGGAGGAAAGTAAGATATCTAATTTTCGACCGTTTCATCTCCAACAAGTCACCTGCCCTAGACGCAAAAATAGAAGAAGACTCAACATATTTTTGCATGAACGATGTAACTGCTATTGTTTAAAATGATCTAGTAAATTTTTTCTACATATTATGCATGTATGATATTAATGATTTACAACTCAATAAGCATTATTTCAATCAAGCAATTATGCAGCAAACCTACATCCGCATAATATATTAAACTATATATACTTTGCTTTGCCAGATATCTGAAACAACATTTTTAGTGTTTATTCAAAATAGACCTTTATTTATCGACTATATAATTCAGTGATAAAATTCTACAACAGAAATGTTGCTTAGGTCTACGTGAATATTTGCAGTGGTCTGGATATTCACTTTTGCTAATTTATGATGTTCTGTAATTGAGATGGAACTCAAACACATTAAACATGAAAAAATGTTTTTCATTGCTCTGATGGCATTGTACACTAATTGTCTTTTTGAAGGGACGCCAACAGCCTATATGGACATAAGTCAAAGCATCAAGATCTATGAATATGCTTTGTTTGTGTGTAAAGTGTGCATCACATGTTTTGAAAAACAACCCCCCCTCCCCCACCTCCTACCCCAAAAAAGTGCATATTATATGCACATATTTATGGTAATATCATTTCCTGTTATTGAAATAAGAATGTTTCCTTTATTCAATGTGATAAATATTTTGTATTTAATGGGTTAACCTTAATATCATCAGCTTTTATGTAATAAATCAGGATCTATGTTTATATTCTTCCTCCAAACAGAATCCCTTCTCTCTTGACTTTAGATATAATAGCTTCCTGTCTTACTAACAAATATTCCTGTCTCTTTCACTGACACTACACACAGGAGTTGAAGCCAAAATAAAGAAATTTTTGAAGATTACTTTTCCAGTTTGTTCTCGCTGTAGCCATTCTAAACGTTTTTTCTCCATCAGTTTGATTTCTTCCTTCAGCTCCCCATTCTCCTGTTCTAGTTGGTCAATTTTACTTCGTAAACGTGATGTGCTGTTGGTCCAACGTGTGTCTTTTCTTTTCATTTCTTCTTGAAGTTCCTGAAGCTGTTTACAACAGAACATACAAGGTGACCAGATTATTTGTATGTTACTGGAGTAGGAAGAAAACAATGACACAGACACATTTAAAGCATGGAACAAAAGTGATTAGTTCAGCAAAGAATCAACAAGAGAGGAAAACACACAGGAATACTAAAGGAAATGATCGCTAGTAACAAGTTTACTGATATCACAAGATTACCTGTTTCTTCAGCATCTCTATTTCCTCTCGTTCTTTCTTGTCTGGTATTGCCCTTGATGCTTTCTGGTACTTCTCAAACATTTTCTTCTCATGCCTGTTGAACAAGAAATATTAAGAATAGATCAAATCTACCGAGTTTCAAGTTTACAACCAAGATGGCTGTCTTTGAGTCATCTTGTTTATTAAATCACCATGACAAAGATAACTTCTTGAAGAAAAGCAAAACATTCATTGTCAAAATCCAAGATGGTTGTCTGTCAGCCTTATTGTTAAGACCTTTATCTTTCAATACTTACCATAGGAGGTAAATAGGAAATCGCTGATTAATTTTTAATCATTTAATTCAGAGATCCTATTAACCAAACTTTCATTTTGCTGGCTAAGAGACAGAACTATCAGAACCACATGTACTTACCTTAGTTTCTTCATTTCTTCTTTTTTGTATTCTTGTATTCGCTGGAGTTCAGCATTCTTTTCTTTCTCAAAGTCTCCTATTTCCTTCTTTAACTTTGTCAACCCCTATAAATAAAATGTTTTCACAAAACTACAATGATGTCAAACCTGTCTCTATATATAAGATAGAGCACCATTTTTGTGAAATTTTCTCCAAATAGAATGTCAGAATATGAAATCATTGAAGAAAAGAATTTTTCATTAAATCTTCTGAGACAGCAAAACTTTACTTTTTTGTATGATAATGCTATTTTCACAGTAAAAAAGATGTTCAGAAATTTCCATAAATATCACCAGGCAACATAATTCTAAAAACAGTGATTGGATAGCATGGAACTGCCTATGATCAATACATATATCTGATCATACCAATCTCATCTATGATTTTCAGATATAGATATATATGTACATTTTTTGTAAGTTTTCAGTAACCAAAAATCGGCTCAGTGGTAACTCAGTTTCAGACTACAGTGAAACATTCAGTGCCTTCATCCAGAATAAAGGGAAGGATATAAGACTCATGGAAACAATGGGAATCCTTGTCAAATCAAAGTGTACAAAGTTACTCTGCTCATGATTGATTCCAACATTAATGTATTTCGAGTTAGAGCTAGTATACTGTAAGTTACATATTTCATGTGAAGGGTTGTATTGTGTTTATTCAGCTTTATTCGTGAATTCAAATCCCTCGCTAATAATCTTTCAATGATGTTTTCCTAAAACAAATGAACTTTGAAATGTGATATGTGTGAAATCATGTATTTGCAAATAAGACAGTCACTTACCTTGTCTAAAATTAAATAACATAAAGCGATTTATAGTATATTGAATTAAAATTTCATGTCTCATGCTTGATGAAATACCTTATACACAGTGCTTTTACTTGAGGAATGGTCAAGGCTGACCTTTGACCTTAACCGTGACTCATGACCACCAAAATCTAATCAGGCATAGACCTGAATGAGGTGGTTTTGTGGCAAAAATGTATCCATGAGATATCTTGTTCACCAGTTTATTAAGGATGCAGGTAAGCACAGACCTATGTACTAATGCACAGACAAACTGATGACTACATATCACCTTCACTAGAGGGAGGTATTTACATTTTGGTACAATTTTATATTTTGAATATCTAATTATTTTTATTTATTACTCTCAAATTTCAATTGTTAAGGTTCAATTTTACATACCTCTTCTCTCTCCTTTCTTAATTTCTCTAAGTTTGCATTTTCGCTTCTGAACTTCTCAATCTCTTTTTCTAGTTCAGAGAGTTTCTCTCGGAGTAACTTGGACTGGACACCATCCGAGGATGAGGCAGAATTGTTTGTGGACAATTTCTGCTCCTTATATAAAAAATGATCAACATGATTAATAATTTTTGGCATCCTTAAGACACATTGTCAACTACAAATATATTTTTAGGAATAAATTTTGTTTCTGAAAATTATGTTAAACATTGAATGTCCAAAGGTTTTTTTCTACCTGGTTTAATGGATTTATTTGCAGGATTTTGACAGAATTTATCACTGGGAGATATTGGAGAATCAGAAACTTTTGTCATCAAAATACAAAATACATGGCTACCATAATTAACAACACTCAAAAGTATGAAATCACTAATGATATAGTTATAAAATGTACCAATGTCTGTTTAAAAACATGATTGCAGAGAACTGGTTTCATTAAAACACAATGCAGAGAACTGGTTTCATTAAAACGTCTAACTGCAGATCCCGAGAGATGTATACCTGTAGTTGCTGTAGTTTGGACGGCTGTGGTTTCAGTTTTGGGAACAGTCGAGTCATGAGCTGAGAAGTAGGAGGAGTTCCATCACTGCCTGCAGCACCTGCCATACCTGGTAATGTGTAAATATGTTGTAATTTAAGAAACAAAGTAGACTCCATTTTCAGAGCTTTGCAGAGTCTGAATCTTCACTATATATATCTTAGTTTATAAAAAGTGTGATTCCCTGCACCATTATATATCTGCTTAATGGAATAGCTTTTCTCAATCTGATTTATACCTGAAACGAATCCAAAATGCTTAAGTTCTGATTTATTTTTATCAAAACTGAAATTATATGTGTGCATCTTCCAAATTATTTTGAATATTTATTAATGAAGACATAACATATAACATTGGTCTTGTATTAACTATCTATAGTTTCTAAACTATTTGACAAAGTAAAATGACAGATTCTGAAAATATAGAAAACAGAAAAAATATTAATTGAATGAGCATCAGTCCATTTTTATATGTGAAAATTAATTATCAAAAGTATTTAAAAGCTGGAAGTCAATCACAGTCACTTCAAATCCACCAAAATTCCTTATTTTTTATTCTGAATGTGGACCAAAGTTGTCAAAATTCCAACTGATTAAACTTTAGCATACCTGTTTTTGTCTTGTCCTGCTCCAAATTCTTGCGAGGCGACTTTGATTTCAATGTAGTCTCTCCCCACTCCTCATCATCATCAAAATCAGTATCCAGTTCACTTTCAGGTTTTTCCTCCTCCTTTCTTTGTCTAACACTTTCTCCCTGTGAAAAACTCCCTGAATTTTGCTTTGTTTCCACAAATGACTGAAACTGTGACCTTGAACTCTTTGCACTAATTTTCAAAGCCGAGTATGAAGTATCACTATCATTTCCAGAATTTTCATCTCCATCTTTTGATGATAAGTCTGATGAAATTCTGGGACTAGAAAATTTACCATGAATTTGGAAATCATTATCAGTGTCTTCTTCATCTTCGATTTTTGTCACTTTTTCTTTTACTTGCGGTAGAGAATTAGAACTATAAGCACCATGTGATGGAGGTAAAACATCTCGTGAGATTACAATTGGGGATTTAGCTTGTGGCACGTATGAGCTTGAGTTAAAACTAAGATTAAAATTATCTGTGTTTTGTTGTCCATAATTAGCCGACACATATCCCTGTTGTGTGGCCATTGTTCCCTGTGAAAACTGTGATTGAGAAGAAACAGCACCAGGATTTAGTTTCTGTAATAGACTTGACACAGTATTCAGTGTAGATCGGTCTTCCTTTGATGCAACTTTTCTTGTCATTATTTTGGACGGAGATCGTGGAAAAAACGTTTCTGAGTCCGCATCAGAATTATTATCATTCTGACCATGTAGTATGAAATTGTCATTTTCTGCCTGAGCAGAACTGGCAAAATTATCCCTTTTCTTCTGTACCTCACTTTCGATCACTTCATCTGACTCACTTGATGAACTTTCTCCATCTTCATCTGAACTTTCTTCTTCGTTATTGTTTTCATTGTCCTCAGTTTCAGTTTCATCACTATCTGTATCGCTCCAGGATTCGTCATCTTCCTCAATTCTTGGAGAAAGTTTAGGTTTTGTTTCTTGTTGAGGTGGTAACATTTTCCTCATTTGGGTTGGCACTCTGGACTCATTTTGTCTATATAATGACAGACAAATACAAATTAATATTTTTGCGCAATGAATTTTCAAATGTTTTTCCGTTTCCCATTGAAAATATGATTTGAGCAGGACAGGCATTAATATCATATATTGATATATCAAGTATGTTAACACAGGTAACAATAATACATTTTCCAAATATCAATGGAAGACTACATAAAGAGAACATTAACCTCAGTTAAACTTTCGTCTGTTTCACTCTTTCACAAATACAGCAACAATAAAGAGTGGGCTGAAGTTTGATTATAATAGCAAAAATGTATGTTTCTTAACCCTTTCGGCACTGTAGGCGACTAATGTCGACATGTAGACAGGCCGCCATAGGCGACTTTGGTCCACAAAGTTAATATCTTTATTATTCTGCCGTTGTTTTCGGATATTTTCCGGAAAATATTTGCCGCTGAGCTGTACATTGTAAGTGATAATTGGCGCCAAAAGGGTTAATCATTAATTTTACAGGGAACATGAAAACAGGCCCAAAGTTTGTTCTTTCCAACACAGTATTTTTTATACCTGATGATAATTATACACACCCTGACAGTGTAGTTTATACCTGATGATAATTATACACACCCTGACAGTGTAGTTTATACCTGATGATAATTATACACACCCTGATAGTGTAGTTTATACCTGATGATAATTATACACACCCTGTCAGTGTAGTTTATACCTGATGATAATTATACACACCCTGACAGTGTAGTTTATACCTGATGATAATTATACACACCCTGATAGTGTAGTTTATACCTGATGATAATTATACACACCCTGATAGTGTAGTCTGTGGATCCTTTTTAATGGTGGCTTCAAGTTGTTTAGCTACTGATTGTCGGGGAGACTGAAAAAAAAATTACAGATACAAAGTAAATTAGAAAAAAGTTGATGTTTCTTCTAAAAAGTAACAACTACATAGTTAGGATGCTGTTCAATATTTGTTTTCATTCTGCATACAAATTTTGTTGCAAAATTGATTTGAAATATTCAAAGCTTACATCACCAGATAAGGATAAGAGACAAACTTTCCACATTGAGAGGAGCTTACCTGCTGTTTTTTGCTAACAGGCTGTTGAAATTGTCGAAGGCGATCACGCTGCATTACCTTGACAACCACTGAAGAGTTACTACAGAAAGAGGCGTTGTCTGCGAAATTCTCTAACATTTCAAATTCATCTAAGTCTTCTTGTTCAAACTGAAAATGGTATAAAGGAAGAAGTTTTTAGTTTTTATAGTGTATAATACTCAGATAATCTGGCAATATTTAATGTATCATCAAAAATCATGAATAGTTGCAGTCACTACAGCACAATACCATATCGAATATCAAAAAGCACGAAAAGAAGTCGCAAAGGGAGGCAATTTCCCCCCGCACCCAGCTGTTGGTGGAAATATGATATTTATATAATGGTATAACGATCTGTGACACCACTCAATTATGTACCACTAGTACTGCTACTATCACCTGAAGATCTAATACAGTAAAAGTGCTAGTACAAAATGCAACTTCTTTGGTCAACTATCAATCAAATTTCTTTGCATCGCCTAATTGAACACTTATATGCATACATATCTTATATCAACCTTATAGTAAGAGTTTATGTTGATGTAGATCCTGTGTGTTTGACTATTGATATTGGAATAGAGCTTGGTATTGTCCAGGAACAAATTTATACAAAACTCTAAGCTCTGGAGTAATACAAGGAGTCAAGAAATTGAAAAAACTTTGATGGTAACAGAAAAAAGATAAATAATCAAATGTCCTCAATATGAAAAGGCACAAAGGGCACTAATATAATATATACAGCAAGTTTTGTGGAGTTAAGTGGAATGGTTTCTCTAAGCTGTATCCCGGAAAGGAAAGTTAACACTTATTTTGTATGAAGTATCTCAGACTGCATGAGAAAATATCTCAGAGTATGCGATAAAATATGTTAGAAGTTCTTATAATACTGGAAAATGTTTCTCATATATAGTATATAGCACAACATAGATATATTAGTAAAGACAATTATATAGTAAAATTTAAGTACATAGTACAAGACAAGGTAAAGTTATCCTAATACCCCATCAAGTATATCATAGTACTGATATCATAGTACCCTCAAACTGATATCATAGTACCCTCAAACTGATATCATAGTACCCTCAAACTGATATCATAGTACCCTCAAACTGATATCATAGTACCCTCAAAGTGATAGATGATGTCAAAGATTTTGTCAGAAAGAGCATAATGACCCATAAAGATGTTTGCAACCTACCTCAGCATTTATTTCTCGTTCTTTCAACTTTTCAACAAAAGAGGTGTCATCTGGAATAGAATCAGGTGTTCTTGATGCCCTTGAGGGTATGCGTGACTTGATATCCTCAATTTCCAACTGACGACTACTTGGTAAGATTTGCTTGTTCTGAATAGGGTCATGCTGACCTTGGCCTTGATGATTTCCTTGAGAACGACTTTCAGCCATCTTTTGACTTTCTCCTGTTAAGTTTGTATCACTAACTTGTTTGTCAACCTGTTTCTGATTGGTAAATCCAGTTTTAGGTCTTATCGATGACTGGTTGGTATTTTTAGAAAGTTGATTCCTAGGAGATGTCTTCAGAACAAGTTTTGCTTGTGGTTGCTACAAATAGAGAATCAAAACTAAGGAAATCTCTGTTAGTGAAGTGATGGCAAGTGCTCTTACATCTAAATCATTTTTTTGCTACATATTCTTAATAACAGTGAAATAGTTCACAATACACCCAAAATCTTTTAATACTATTATCCTACATATCTGGACAAAACAATGATTAGATTTTAAAATAATGATAATGTTGTACTTCTGGATATGTATAAAGTTTGGTGACTGTGCAAACTGTAGTATCAGTAAAGTATAAATGTGAAATATTTTCAAGTAGTTGTACAAATAAATGGTGTACAGAATGACCAACACAAAATATCATTAATGAGATTGGGCCGTAATTACTCCATTCACAGCTATAGATTGAATATCATTAATCCCTCTGGTATGTTCTCCATACATTTTATCCACTCATTCTCAAATTCAGCAAGTTTACCTTTGTTTTACCACGTGGAGACTTCACGGTGGGTTTACTAATTGACTGAGTTGAAGTTTTACTACTGGCTTTAGATGATGGCCCAGTTTTGTTCTCATGACCAGCAGAGGTGACATCCTTTTTACATCCTCCTTGTTTTTCTTTGATTAGACCAAACCTTGCCAGACCCTGTCCTCTCTTTAGGAAAGGTCGTCTTGGACTCTGTGTAGATTCCTCTTCCTCCTTAACTCGCAACTATTGAAGAACAAGAATATACAATCTTTATGAGAAATAGCATTTTACAGTGTACAGAGCCTCAACCTTTGGGGTAAGATTATTAAGTTGTCTAACACTCAGCAAGTCTGGGTTTGCTAACTTAAGCTTCTTTCCCCTTCGGTTGAGATCCTCATATCTCAACAAGAAGAGAAAATATTGTGATTAACCAATTATATGAGAAACATATTTCAAATGAAATTTGGTCAGATGATCATTTGTGTACCAGCTCGTGTTTAATGAAGTGAACTTATTTCTATAATCAGTTACACATATCTTCCATTATATGAATTAAATGGAAACCCTATCAAGAGGGTTCAACTCGAATTTTTTTCATAAAACAAGATGTATGAAACACAATGCCCCTAGCTGCATCAAAATTATAATCACAGGGTCAAAAGTTTTGTCACCAAAAAAGGTCTTGTCACATGGAACACACATGCTAAATATAAAAGCCATAATACTTCTTATGAGGCCGATGTAAAATGTTTTCAAATGTAGGTCAGAGGTCACCATCAAGGTCACATTTTCAAAAAATTTTGGTATCATCTGAAAGGCCTTGTCCATAGGAACACACATGCCATATATGAAAGCCCTACCTCTTACTGGTGCGAAAATTATGGGCAAGATTCAAATTGACAACAGACAAACAAACAGCACAAAAATAATATGCCCTTGATCTTTAGGTCCAGTGGCAACAAAATGCTTAAACTTCTGACAAATGTAGAAAGTCTGGTTATTTCAAGTTAAGATAATTAATATAAAAAGATAACCACCCCACCCACATACTGCCTTACCAAGGTGAACCCATACAGTTCCCTACCCACACACTGCCTTACCAAGATGAACCCATACACTCCCCTACCCACACACTGCCTTACCAAGGTGAACCCATACACTCCCCCACCCACACACTGCCTTACCAAGGTGAACCCATACAGTCCCCTACCCACACACTGCCTTACCAAGGTGAACCCATACACTCCCCTACCCACACACTGCCTTACCAAGGTGAACCCATACAGTCCCCTACCCACACACTGCCTTACCAAGGTGAACCCATACAGTCCCCTACCCACACACTGCCTTACCAAGGTGAACCCATACACTCCCCCACCCACACACTGCCTTACCAAGGTGAACCCATACAGTTCCCTACCCACACACTGCCTTACCAAGATGAACCCATACACTCCCCCACCCACACACTGCCTTACCAAGGTGAACCCATACACTCCCCCACCCACACACTGCCTTACCAAGGTGAACCCATACAGTCCCCTACCCACACACTGCCTTACCAAGGTGAACCCATACAGTCCCCTACCCACACACTGCCTTACCAAGGTGAACCCATACAGTCCCCTACCCACACACTGCCTTACCAAGGTGAACCCATACACACCCCTACCCACACTGCCTTACCAAGGTGAACCCATACACTCCCCAACCCACACACTGCCTTACCAAGGTGAACCCATACAGTACCCAACCCACACACTGCCTTACCAAGGTGAACCCATACACACACTGCCTTACCCTACCCACACACACTGCCTTACCAAGATGAACCCATACACTCCCCTACCCACACACTGCCTTACCAAGGTGAACCCATACACTCCCCCACCCACACACTGCCTTACCAATGTGAACCCATACACTCCCCTACCCACACACTGCCTTACCAAGGTGAACCCATACAGTCCCCTACCCACACACTGCCTTACCAAGGTGAACCCATACAGTTCCCTACCCACACACTGCCTTACCAAGATGAACCCATACACTCCCCTACCCACACACTGCCTTACCAAGGTGAACCCATACACTCCCCCACCCACACACTGCCTTACCAATGTGAACCCATACACTCCCCTACCCACACACTGCCTTACCAAGGTGAACCCATACAGTCCCCTACCCACACACTGCCTTACCAAGGTGAACCCATACAGTTCCCTACCCACACACTGCCTTACCAAGGTGAACCCATACAGTCCCCTACCCACACACTGCCTTACCAAGGTGAACCCATACAGTCTCCATCAAAGTTTAAAGCACTGTCCAGAGTGACCTACTTTGAAACATGACATACCACTTCACCAAGGTAAAGCCATGCCCCAAGTATGAAGTTCCAGTTACAAGTAGTGTAGGAGACAAAGTGAAAAAAAAGCAGAATGGACTGAATGGACAGAGGAACATACTCATTCTTTATGAGGAAATTATCTTATAAGTTGACAAAGGATAACAAAATCATATTTACCCTTTTCTCTTCATCTCTGAGTTGTTCTTCCAACAATTGTTCAAATGTTTTCTTCCCTGGAAAAACAAGAAAATAAGATAAAACAAGATAAAATGGCTGAACTAAGTATAAATAATACCAATGATTAAAGGTTTCTACTGTCATTTCAGAAATATGTATTTCTGTCTGTATTAACAAGCAAAGTTAATTAAAATTCTAATACTGACAAGATTAACATTCAAATAAAAGTAAAACAGGTTATTTTTTTTTTAACAAACATGTATATACAATATGGGGGAGTCTTACCTGCACTGTTTTGTTAGAATGGTGATTTCTAACCAAAGTACAAAATATACTAGAAGTGCCTCCCCCATACCCAGCCAAAAATAACTTTATATAATATACAATATGGGGGAGTCTAACCTGCACTGCTTTGTTAGAATGGTGATTTCTAACCAAAGTACAAAATATACTAGAAGTGCCTCCCCCATACCCAGCCAAAAATAACTTTATATAATATACAATATGGGGGAGTCTAACCTGCCCTGCTTTGTTAGAATGGTGATTTCTAACCAAAGTACAAAATATACTAGAAGTGCCTCCCCCATCCCCAGCCAAAAATAACTTTCCAAATTAATTATACATTAAAACCTGTCACATGAGACTTTTCAAGGGAGGCAGCCAATAAGGTCATATATCACAGGTGGTCCTTTAATACAGGTTCATTATAACAAAAATAAAAAACCTATTCAAATTAAATTCATTTATAATGATAAATATTTCCTATATAAATGAAGTCAAAAAATGTTTATTATGATATAGTCCAACATGAAATATTGGTAATGCTCTAAATAAAATTATTAAGCTATAACCTCAAGTGTCTGTATACCGAACTTAGCTGTTCCTTATGACACTCATCATCCATCACTTACCAATCCATCAATGGGTATAAACCTAGAGATAAAGTAAACTAACAGTGCCAGTCGTAGCTAACCAAAAACTTGACAGCTAGAACTTATTACATAGTTAACACTCATAATAAGGCCCAAACAATTACAATAGGAGAAAAAAGATAATTGTACCTTATTCTACACTGTCTAGAGGCTTTTTTCAAAAGTCATTTCTAACAATTTGTTACAGCATCTGTCATAATTTTGTGAATTTTCCCTAATTCCGAAAGAAGCTTTGGTTTATTGGATTAAACCTCTCTCCTATTCAGCAAATGGTGTGTTTTAATAACCATGCAACCCCCACTGTAGTGCCATAAATCCAGTCTGACAACTTGAGTTCTGGCCACACCAGCATGGTTCCAAAAATAGTCATTTGTTCATGCTATATGATAGAGAGGAACTAATTAACAGTTTATAAAATTAAGTTGGATAAGTACATTATTTTATTTGTAAATAAATAGTTTAGGTAGCACAACATCAGGGATATGTAATTGTTGCATGATTGTCTACGTGTTTAACATGGCAAAATGATACAAACATTTATTGGAGCCAGGTTACTTTCAGGAAGTCCTTTTTGATGTTTGGGACACAAAGATTACAGTGGCCGGTTGTACCAATTAAGTGGTCATTTAATTCAGGTCATGTATATAGTAAATTACATTGGGAGGAAAAATTACTGTCACATATTAAAGATAGTTGCTTTATTCGGGTGGTTGTTAAGGCAGGTTTCACTGTAATTAATATCTAATGTTAACATCATAGCTATGTTGTTGTCATGTTCACATATTAATGTATTGTGACACACTGAGTGAAGATTTTGTAAATTCTTCCATTCTCAAAATTCACTCAATTACAGATTTTTTTACAGCCATTCATTAGAAAAATATGCATGAAATAAACATGTTGATTGCTTACCTGCCACACCAGGCCTGATTGGTCTCTCATCTGGCTGCATTGCTTCATCCTGTACAAGTATTCAGCTGATTAGTAAAGAACCATCAGTATGATACATTCTAAAATGAACTTACATAGAGAGATTTTTAATGTAATACATCTACGAAGTTTCTATGTCAACATCATGTAACATAGATTCTGAAATCTCTATGCCACCATTATGTAACAAATCTCCTTCAGTCTTGATGTCAATGTTATGCAGCATATTTTCTTAAGTCTCTATAGGAATATTATGTAATATACAGCTCCTTACATCTCCATGTCAGCTTAACATGACAAACATTCTTAAGTGTCTATGTCAATGTAACATTAGTCTCTTTGTTCTGTGTCATTGCTAGGTTACATACCTCCTTATTTCTCAATGTCACATTCAGTAACATACCTCCTTAATTCTAAATATCACATTTCTAAGTTATGATGTCACATTATGTAACTTACTTCCTTAAGTTTTGACGTAACATTATGTAACTTACTTCCTTAAGTTTTGACGTAACATTATGTAACTTACTTCCTTCAGTTTTGATGTCACATTATGTAACTTACTTCCTTAAGTTTTGATGTCACATTATGTAACTTACTTCCTTCAGTTTTGACGTCACATTATGTAACTTACTTCCTTCAGTTTTGACGTAACATTATGTAACTTACTTCCTTCAGTTTTGATGTCACATTATGTAACTTACTTCCTTAAGTTTTGATGTCACATTATGTTTACTTAACATACCTTCTTAAGTCTCAATGTCACATTTGTTACATACATACAAAGAATGAATCAAACAGATTTATCATATTAAAACACATTACATTGTATGCTCTTTCTAGAGTTTCTTCATTCTCATTTTCCTCCGATTCATCCTCATCATCATCATCTAACGGATGTTGTTCCAATTCATCAATGCCACCATCTCTTTCATTTCCTGCTACACGTCCATCAAAATGATCATAATCTATTTGTACTGGACATTTTGATGGATGGTCAGGTGAACTGGGTGACCGTAAGGTTCCAATGCCTTCATCCATCTCTAAATCATGGCTACACGTTGCTGCAGACATTTTATTTTTGTCTAATTTCCCCTGGAAATCATAAAGGAAGAACTACAATAAAATGGCAGATTACATGATAACACATATTTGAAAGGATTAATATCATAGATGAACTCTGCATATCAAATCAAAGAAATAACAAATAAAAACATACATGTATATCTAATCAAGAATGGATTGGCAATTTTAAAATGTGTCTTAAAGAAACTCATCAACAGGTAGCAATTATTGAAATTCCTGAAATCTCATCCTTCGAAAAAAGATTATAAAACTCATGTTTCAAAAATAAGGAAAATCTTCATATTATAACCTCTGGGCTTTTTTCCACTCGTTTAGGAAAGCCCCTTTTTATTTCATTTTCAGAAGAAAATTGATCAGATTGATCAGTTGGGAATTTAGCCATATTATGAAATATATTCTATTGGGACTGGGGCCTATATTTAGCCCCACAAAACCCCCTGAAAAGTGCTGAAATAAGAAACTGAAAGCATTGGCTTAACAAATCATTGGTTTACCTGATTTCTGCCTGGTTTAGTTGGAGCCATGTGACCCTGAGATGGCATTGACTGGTACACCTGCGAGGGTGCTAAAGTCTTTCCATGGTTTCCACGTCGATGAGAGGCTTGATTTACCATCACATTGTTCTGTTCTCCGACCTCTGACACCGATTCCAGGTTAGTGAACTCATCTGTCATTGCCTGACTTCCTGTCGCTGAATTGGTGTCACTGAACAAGTCTGGATTTGTTTTTACTTCATCATTTTCCTCATCAAGATTCACATACATCACTGGACAAGGTAGCACACCACCAGCTTGCTATTGTTGGCAAAAAATAAAATACATCTACATAAAGTCTAGGTTTTATATCACAGGAATGAGAAAATAAAGTGTACTATCACTTCTGGAAATGGGAATTATTTGATAAAGCTTACACTTAAAAATTAAGTTGAAAACCAAATATTATCTAAAAACAGAGGAGAGTCTGTGACCTCAGCTTCCCAAGAAATTAAAACTACCTTAGGTAGTGGTTGAACCACACACCTCAGATCTTAATCCCAAGTTGCATAGCTCAGATCCTCTACTGCCTAAACTATCCTCAAAAATGTCTTCTAAGGTTTATACAGAGATATATGATACAGTACACAAAGCAATGTACCATCTCTAAATGTAGGATCTCCATATCTATAAAACACCTCCCTTTGATTTGTGTCAGGTATAAGCCAACTAAGGGTGAGTTGGTAAAATACACTTGTACTTGAGATTGAATTCTCTTCCTTTTGTCTGCACAGGAAGTATTCCTACCTTAACTCACACTTAAGATATTTTTCAGGTAAATTTTGACTAAAATGACTTTTAACAAAGATCAACTGAATGAGTAACTAACTGTGGATGTCACAATATGCCATAGATATATAATACAACAGAGGGAATGAAGCTCTAGATGTATCACAATATACAGTACTATAATGGTCATTAAAAATCTTGAAATAATGCTTGATTTCTTGAAAATATGTTTATAATACACTGTCAAACAGAACACTGATAATGTTGATTTCAAATTTCTTCCAATATTCATCAATTACAAAATTTCGTTGCAATGCTTTCACTGGTTACAGTCAGGTGCATGTTGTTTTATCTTTTAGACTCAGTAATAAATTGCAAACTGGAAATATCAACCAAAAAATAATGCAAGTATCCAAGGATGTGTTGCAGTGCCAGTGATATTATATTGCTGGATTTGGATATGATACAATATTTCTGTTCATACAATAGTATTTCAATATTTCTGAAAGATTTTGACAGCTATATTACTAACCTCAGGCCTAGTATGTGGTACAGACTGTAGGTTAGGGGGCCGCTGCATGCTGCCATTTTGCATCATGGGTGGGAACCCTGGTCCCTGCCCTCGTTGCCTGATGGGTGGAGTCTTAGTGGGTGACATGGGATTATTTGTCTGTCCGTTCTGTTTCCCTTTCAAAAGATAAAATGGATGAATTTGAGCTTAGTCTTACATCAATTTTCTGTACTTATGTTTGCATTTACTTTAACTTAGTGGTCTAATGTTAGAAAACCTCTGAGGAGCCAAATTCAAGGAAATAAACAGTAAAATGTCTTTATCGTATACCCCATTGGGAGTCTCGTTGTTTTGCAATCAGTGCCTGTGTTCGCTCCTGTTCTGACTTCAACGCATTCAACTGCATTTGCTGTTGTTTCATTAGCATGTCTTGCTGCTGTAACTGCCAAGAACGCAGCTCTTTGAAACGCTGCAATAGTCGAGCCTGTTCCATGGTCTGTTGCTGTTCAAGGATTTCCATAGTTGCATCTGAGCAAAACAATTTTTTTTTAAATTGGTAAGTTCTCTTAATCTAACTCAAACAGCATATATGGTAACTATAAATTCAATAACAATAAGTGTTGCTGTGATTGGCTAAGATTTATATTATTGTAAAATCTACCATATATTTTCTTGAGGCTTTGATTAGGAGGATTTTCAATAGAATACTTTTTTCTGTTTCATGATTTCACTCTCTAACATCAATACATTAATATTTCTAGATAAAATACAATTAGCTAAATTCATCAAAGAACATAAAATATCTATTATTAAGCAAGTTCTAGCATAATATAAAAATATGGATTTGTGTACCTTTCACAGGTTTTTTCTCTGTTTGTGAACTCATCATTCCCATCATCATTGCATTTTGTGCAAACATTGGGTTTCGCATGGCTGCCTCGAAATTGAAAGCTTGATTGAACATTTCCATTGGCAAGTTAGCAGCCATTACAGGTAGACTGGCCATTCCATTAGGTGTTGTGATGTCTCCATTTGCATGCATGTCTGTCATCCCTGTATGCCCAACCCCTGCTTCCTGCTTAGTGGCCTGTCCCTGGTATGGCCCCACCCTTGACCCCATTGATTGATTGAGGTCAATGTTGGGCCTGCCCCCTCCAGAGTTTCCAGCAGGCCATGCAGGATTAGGAGGAGGGTAATATTCATCCATTCTTGAAAACTGAGTTACATTGAGTCTACATTGTGAAAAACAACTTCATCATACATTGAGTCTTCATTGTGAGAAACAACCTCATCAGTGCTGGAATATTATCTGAAAAAAGAAAAGACAACATTTACTGGAAAAGAATACAAAATTTGAAGGATAATTAATAGCAATAGGTATTATAAACAAGAAGACTATTTGCTCTTACTTTCAAACATTTAAATCATTAGGAAATGAAACTGAGCTAAAGCTCTGAAGTTATCACTTACTGACCCCAAGTCTTACAGCTTGTGATTACAAGTTCATCATATTCAAATAAATTATAATATCAATAGAAACATATCGGGATTAAATCAGTTTTAACAACTGTAAATAAGAAATCAATATACATGGTATAAGGACAGAATGGTAAGAGGACGACACATTTTATAACTGAATGGAAGTATTGTATATCACTCAATATATTTTACTACACTGATTTTCATTTCATCTCACAACCAGAGTTGAATGATGCCAACCAAACATCTATCTGTTAAAACAATATCTTTCTAATGTTTGGTAGGTGTAATATGTCTACTTCTGTTGAGTGCTTCCACCCTATAATTATCACAATTACCCAATGCTTTCACAATACAAACTTTGCAACTAATTCTGTGTTATATTAAGTGATCAATGAAGTAAAAATAATGACAGTATTGACAAGTGAATTGTCAAATCTTTAGACAATAAGCCACTTTATCAAAACACATGATATTACATAAATTACATCACATACATAGAACAAATCACAAATTAGTTATAAACTAAAATCGAGAATGGTAGTGTAAATTTAGATGTCTCAATAATCCCTACGGAGGCCGAAGGCACTTTATAAGAGGCATAAACCATTTAAGTAGTGGTATATGTGTCAGAGGAGAGAATATTAGTGTGTATTTCACACTGATCTCTCTTGATTTTGTGGTTAGAAACCAAAAGAGCACTGTTGTGTTAAATCAGTTCCAACCAAGGGAGTAATGCCCCCAGTTTTCACTACAATTATTTTGTGTCTTGATAAAGGCATACCTGCCAACTTTTCAAAATTCTCATGCAGGGAAAAGTGCATGAACATTTTTGACTCGCCAGGATACCTTGCACATTTGGCAAAAAAGGAAAAATAAATTAATGTATAATTAATCAATATTTTGTAGGTATGCTTAAGTTAATAATGTGCAAGCACTACTATAGTAATGATTTTCTTCCTGCAAGTCAGGATCAAGTTGGAATTCATTAAATGGGAATTCTTCATAAAATATGATTTTTGAAATTCTCAGTATTCATAGAACTCAAACAATGGAACAGACAACAAGATATATGATTATCTGTTTGGTTGAAGGTAAAGATAGATATTTCCAAATATAATGCTTGTGAAAGAATTTATTTCACTGAAATAATGAAAAAATAATATTGATCATCTCAAAAAATTTTAAGCTCTCATTTTAATAAAATTTTAGATAAACAAGAAAAAAAAAACCACTGAAGAAATAACTTTTCATGAAATTCAAAATTCTTTAATTTAGATCTAAAAGCCCTTGATATTTGATTTTTCATGTATTTACTGTGAAATGTATTTTTATAAAACAATTATAGGCAGATACAAATCTGGAACTTTGGTCCAGATCTGGTCCTCTATTACAAAAGTGTAGCTACGTCCTATTAAAGCATTACCCAACATACTTGTGATCTTTGTAAACTTTTAAGTGAGTTGAATGTTTCTTTAATCTGATTTTGGTACTCAAGATGCAAACTAAGTAGTTTTCTAAGGACTGGTATGGTTAAAATTTTAAATTGGTTGAGAAACATCTGAAAGATCCTTTTTGAAACAATTGATGAATTTGTTATTTGGTAATAGGTAATATATACATGGTAATAACTACTAAATTATCTGTGTAATGACCTCATCTTAACTGACTAGTTGCCAATGCCTGCTCCTGAGTTCTGACCAAGGGTCTATCATTAGGTAGGGAACAATTGGACGACTACAGATGTGTGCTCCAAATCGTAGTGGTCAGCAAGGATAACCTTACTGATACTAATTAGATAATTGGGTTGTGCATTCATCTAGGTAAGCCTCGTTTATATGGCAATGTGGTCAGCCTAATTACCTATTTGAGAAATATAGCAAGCTGACTTATGACCTATCTAGGAGGATATCTGAAATCGCGAATTTTTCCTTATTTTAATACATACGATTGGGAGACAGGGCTGGAAAATGAAAATCTGTCTAAATCTGGAAAGTTGACCAGTATATAAAGGGGCAGATCACCTTGAAAATTGACGATTCACTGATACATACTGTCGTTATTACTTCATTGATCATATATCTTTCCCAATAATATGCATTAAATACACTTGTTCAGGGCTCGCGCTGGCGATCGCCAATGGCGCCATTGGCGAAAGTGAAATGAGATTGGCGATTTCAAATTTCTATTGACGAAAATGCCGATTACAGACATTTCCAGTCACCAATGTCACTGGCGTTTAACTTATTTGTAACGAGTGACACAGGTAAATTTTGCTCCGACATCGTTGTGTACTACACGTTCACGGTTGACTGACTCACGCAGCTGGGGCAAGGTCAGCTATCGGAACTCTTTTGTGTTTTGACAGAAACGTTTACCTGTCTAAACAGCAACACGCCTGAAAAGAAAACCGCCAATTATCCAATGATGTCTCCATTGTCTCAATCCAAGATAGCCTCTGCCGTGAACAATAAGGTAAGTTAGCTGAAGGAAAGATGTTGTTTTATCGGGAATTGGCTTACGGTAGGTGGATCATTAGGTGTGTCGATGTCGTTAATTGGGCACGAGTTTGTGATTTGTGCAGACATAACTTAGTAAACTAGTGTATTTGAAAGGGCCCGAAATGGGCTTTTTGATCGACAATCAAAATAGCAAGAAACACAAGATATAATTTTGTTGTTTTTACACTATGTTGCCGATTTTGTTTTATATTTTTGTACATATTTTGGTCACATCAGATTTGGCCCTTCACTGAGATAGATCGTTAGATGAAATGGGAAAACGTAAACTCCCCTTTAGTGATAGGGATGGGAAAGTACCCAGATTGTCATCATTTGGTTTTAGGACACCATCTATTGAAAAGGAAAATGATAGTCCTGATCAGGTTACTAACAGGGGCAGTAGTTCAAGAAAGTTTCTAGATAGTTGGAAAATTGGCAGGCCATGGCTAAAATATGACCCAGAGCAAAAGCTCATGTTTTGTGACATATGTATTAAGGCATTAGTTAGAAATAGTTTCACTGATGGCTGCAGTATCATGAAGAAGAAGTGCTTGGTTAAGCATGAGAAAGGATCAGTATATACAACTATTCATCATTTATGAACAGAAAATTATGTAAATTTAGATTAAGTAATTCAGAAATACTATACAGCCTGGAGGATGGTACAATGTAGTTACTCATTACAGCCTGCTTGGCACATGAATTAGAAACACAATCTTTTAGTTTAACGATTATGTCTTTATTATCTCTGAAGTGTTTTTAAGAGATATATTACTTAGGAAGTTACTGTAATAAGTATAATACTTTGATGGTGTAAAATAAGGTTCAATGTAATCCTGTATCTCTCTGCAAATGTCCAATTCTATTCTAAATTTTATTTTCAATTTTACAGATGAGAACTCTCACTCTGCTGCTTTGGCAACACAACAGCAAACTGTTGAGATGCAGAAGGCCTGTAATAATTCCATGTTTATAAACTCTTTTACCATATACTGTGTTATGTTTGATGTATTGTTGTTAAAACAGTGAATAAATAATGTAATTATATAATTAGCATATGTGTTTTTATTATATGAGGAAATTAAGGGCTCGTCGGGTGAGGGTGAGTTCCGGAATCTGTTCGCACGCTTATAGAAAAAAAAATTGGTTTGGCAAAACTGAATTTTGACCCAGAGCTAGCCCTGCTGGTTTGTTAGGATCCAGTACCAATATTGGCAGTATCAATATTACGCATCAGATTATATATATCCTAACAAACAAGTGCATGTTGGATGCATTTTATTGCTGTCAGAGCAATAACCTGAATGGAAAATCCATTTTGTCAGCCTGTATCATAAAATAACTCCTTTCAGGTTCTGTCTTTCCTTGCACAGCAAATCAAATGGAAAACATATTCCATATTTAAACGTAATGTATAGCAAATGATAATTAAATATACATCATCCGAACCTCCATGCTTTAGTTCCGCATACCCTTGATATCTGCAGGATAAAACGTAAAATTGGACGGATTTACAATTACTTGAAACTTCGTGGTAGTATAGGTACAAATTCGGCTTAACAT
The DNA here is from genome assembly GCF_031769215.1 of Ylistrum balloti. Classification (NCBI taxonomy): domain Eukaryota; kingdom Metazoa; phylum Mollusca; class Bivalvia; order Pectinida; family Pectinidae; genus Ylistrum; species Ylistrum balloti. Next base: position 689,886 of record NW_026782271.1, on the reverse strand, counting down.
ACTTTGATATTGGAAAAAATAAGCTATGGTCTGAAATCAAAACATATGACATGTGCGCCAACCCAAAACAAGCTGTTGCATGCAAGTTTAGTATATATGTCAATTTTTAAAAATCAGAGGTATCACCTTATGCAAAACTGTATAAATTCCTTCCTTGTTTCACATTTCTTGTAGTTTGTCAATAGAATCTCAATTACCGTTGAAAATAACGCAAATATGAAGGTCGTATCCTGCGTTACCCCACTGCTTGTTTACAAATGTCCGCCATTTTATGAAAAAGTTTTAAGTCTCGCGAGACTTAACGAGATAATCGATCATCTCATTCCCTTTCCTTTCCATTCAAGATTTTTATGACCCCGATTTATACCGATGACAAGCACGTTCCTGATTCAGATGTGAAGCAGACAGCACAGAAAGAAGATACATAGATTGGGTAAATATCTCACGTCCGACACTCCCAACAACACCCTCTGAATATCATATATTATGTATCTGTATATTTACAATACAGGGTCCTTACGGACATGTAATGCATTGGGGGAAGGAGTGCCTGTTACTTACTGTTGATAGAGGCCACTGATTGAAACCTTGAATTTGTCTCAGTTGCAATAACTGCCAGTTTTTTGGACAAGCAGGTTCCAAACCATAGTCGTATTGGGGAAGAACGAGATCTTAATTTCATTTGTCCTTGCTTCTGGAACTTTGTATCACATATTGTGGCTACATGAATGTTTTTCGTGTTGCCGTTGGAGAAACCTCTGAAACTGAAATTCGGGTGACGGAAAGTTTGCTGGGGGTGGGGGTCATTGATGGCAATATACCCTCAACTACTTTGAAGAATAGTGTAAGCCGTAATATTTGCCTGTGATCTGCTAATGGAGTCAGGCCCATGTCGTGCAACATGTTTGTTATGCAACCCTCTTCTCTGCTTCTGTAGTTTGTGTTTGACCCTGTCTAGGGTTGTTATGTGGTATTGGTAGTATGGGTTCCAAATGACGCATCCATTCTCAAAGGTTGACCAAACAAGGCAGTGGTAGGCTGAACTTCAGCAGAAATGTGGGCAGTGTTTCAGGTTACAGTTAATGAAGCTGAGGGAACAATGGGCTTTTTAACAGCCTTAGTAATGTGTGAGGTCCATCTCAAGTTTTCCTTGGTAAGCTCCCAGGTTGGGGCACTCACCAGTTTGCTTTGGAATCTGACCACTGAGAGAGTAGAAGTGAGGTTTCTTTCAGTCATAACTGTACATTTCCTTGGGTTGAACTTTATGCTCCAGTCTATTGTCCAACATTCAAGGTTATGGAGGTAATTCTGGAGTTGGAATGTGTCTAACACAGATCTAATCTCACGGTGGATCAGGCAGTTATATACAAAGAGACAGACTTGTGATGTGACTGCATCTGACAAGTCTTTTATGCAGCAGAGAAATAGGCCAGAGGACAGTCTCTTGGGGCACTCCAGAGGGAGTGTGTGAGGGGTAAATGTTCTCTGTCAACAACTACCTTCTTAACTTGATTACAGAGGAAGGAGATGAGTCACTTGTGGATATCAACATTAATACCATAATTTTGCATTTTATATTTTTAATGGGGCACTATGATAAAAGCTTTAGAAAAATCTAACACTATTACGTCAGTAGGAGTTCCATTATTGTGGCTCTGTAAAAGATCATGTATAGTGGTAGTAAGCTGTGTTTCACAAGAAAAACCAGCTCTAAAGCCATGGTTCAGATTAGTCAGAATGGAGTTTTGTTCTATATGGTCAAGTAAATGTTTACAGATAATGTCATCAATGTTTTTATATGACACACAAGTCAGTGGCACTTGACAGTAATCATGGACAGATGGGCATTTCCACTTTTGAAGATCTGTGGAACATTAGCATTGGTCAAGTCATAGGGGAATGATCCACTAGTAATGGAATATTGAAATGTACCAGTAAGACCCCTAAAACATGGTAAGAAATAACAATAAATATTCTGCCTCCCATTCTAACCCTGCCCACCCTAATTATAGTGGATTATTTAAATAGACAAACTCCTGTGCTCATACTGTGTACTTGAGGGATCAAGGGCCCTGAATTTGGTACACAGCACATTGTTTTAGTATGATCAAAGTATCAACCAAGTTTCATTATCCTAGCTTAAATGCGAGCAACATTATGCTCTGGACACAATATTTTAATAAAGGGCAGTAATGGCAGAAACTCTATAATTCAAGGGGGTTAATCACCCTGAATTTGATACACTGCACATAACCTTAGTATGACCAATTTATACACCAAGTTTTATGACCCTTGCTTTACTGTGGGCAAAGTTATGCTCCAGATGGAAAAACATACGGATAGACATGATGGTAACTATATGCTCCTTTGAGAAGTTTTGGTGAGCATAATAAAAGATATTGGACAGTTGAAGTGAAGTACCAACTATATACCATCTTCTCTAATGAGCAAAAGTTACCAGCCTTTCCACATCATTTATGGTGCACAGCCTGACACTTGTCTGTATTATTTTATTTTTCTCTTGGCGTTCATTTTGTATCAGTCTGGAGACAATGAACATCATAGTCAGAAGGGTTCTGACAATCTATCCATGATTTTATATTTGACTTGATCACAGTCGATAGTCAGAATTCCTCTTTACATAAAGATGCCAGATACATCAATATCCATGCTGAGAGAATGGTGAAGCAAAGTTCGGTATATAGGCAATGTTTAGTATTATTTACAACAGCGCAATAGTTGTAAGTCATGCATCAGTGGAAGGATAACATATTTTTCTGCAATTAAATATTGTAACCAAATATTTCCACTCATTTTTCCTGACAACTTAACTTTCCAGCATATTTACTCTAGTCACCAAATGCTTTACAGGAAAGAAAGATCATTTATAATCGTAATATTGTAATTTATATCATTTTGCATTAAAAACTAATCATTCATTCAAATTTGTGACCATACATCATCATTTAATTGTTCTTTCCAAGATCATCCTTTGTTTTCCTTTTTGTTACAGTGGCATGGCTACAGAAATCGACTTGGGCCATGATTTTGACACAAGGAAATCCAACAGTTAACACCAGCTTCCTGAAAACTTTGTTGAGGTTATGTCAACAAGAATGTCACGGGTTCTAATATATGTCAGAGGAGATCACTCTGTAGAAGAATATTGTTTTTTCTCTCGAGAATTATCACCAGTTTTAATTGACTACCAGGAAGTTGGTGTAACACTCTTGTATGATACAAAAACGAAGCATACACATCTCTGCCTGATTAAATTTGATCCTGATAACCCCAAGAATTTCATTGATGAAAGCCAAAAAAATGAAACATCTAACAACAGCTACCCTGGAATTAGAACGTCACAAAATGCCCAGTGTGTTTACAGCAACGAAAATAAAGGAAATACCAAGAATGATTTTCAAAATCCAAGTCACCTCTTGCAAATGTCATTTTCAGATATTGTTCCAGTAAAAGAAGCGATCTTGCCATTTGATGCTCATCTTGTGTCTTGTATTTGTTTTGAACTGAAAAGGTCAAGGATATTTAGGAGAAGATTTCTGAAATTTGTGGCAAGGAATTTTGGATTTAAACCTTTCATTGTGCCAACTTCAGTGACTATTTCTCATGTTTGTGAATTCTTTGATTCTGTGGTGCTGGTGCCGTATGTAGTTAAATTAGTTTTATTGTATCCAAAACAGAAGATTGATTATGCATGGTAAGTAATTAATTTCAGTATTTGAATTTTTGAGATAGATATATGGATTTGATTTATAATATTTCTCTGTTATCAGTCTTGCACATTTACAAATGATATGATATTATCATTCTAAATTGTAATACCCCAATAACTGCAAATATTTTCATTGATTTTATTAATGTATACCAAAATATAAATTTGAAAGTATGTTTTCCTTTCCTATGCTCTTTATCTCACCCATAATTGGTGACAGTTCTTCCTGTCATGACATCTCAACACTTTAATACCAGTTTTAACATGTTTTATGGCATATCAAATTTAAAACATGTATTTACATAGTAAAAAATCATGAATTTAAAAATCATGATATTTGAAATGGACATATTTTCAAAGCTTTTAAAATAGATAAGTGTACAGTGAATTTACAAAGCATTCATTTTCATTCATGTATTTTGAAAAGCTTAGAATTTGATAAATGTATTTACAAAGCATAAAATTTGATATAATCATTTACAAACATAAAATTAGATAAATGTATTTACAAAGCATCAAATTTATTATATGTATTTAAAAAGAATGAACAGTGACAAATGTATTTGCAAAGCTTAAAATTTGATACTTGTATTTACAAAGCATGGAATTTAATACTTGTATCTAACAGCATGAAATTAGAATAGAAGTTTTTATGAAACAGATGCCAGAAAATTCAAAAAGAATTAATCTCAATAGCGGGTTCTTGAAATCTTGAAATCCTTGAAAGTTGAAGGGCCCATATACTCACCACTTATAGTAACAATGGCAATGACTTTATCTCCAGCTACAGATACAAGAAAGTTACAGTCTTGTAAATTTTTTGTTTCTATAACCTGTTTGCCATCTCATCATACTATTTTTATACACCCGTCGAAGACAGGTCTTAGTATGCTTTCATGTGAACGGGCAGGCAGATAGGCTTGCGCACATGGTGTCCGCTCAATAACTTAACAGATCAACTTCAAACTTTCTGGGAAGGTTCATTTCCATGGTTGCTAGGATGAGTTCGATGATTGCAATGGCTCTTTATTTACTTACAGAAACAGTGTTTGCTTGATATTGCAAGTAGTTTTCTATGGATCAACTTTAAACTTCAGACTCTTGCAGAAAATGTCTCTTTTTATTGCAACTTTTTGTATGCTTGCCAGGAATTACCGGATTGGAAGTCAAATTACTAGGAGGCTAATGCTTGATGATGCCATGAACTGGTTGTCCACACTAGGGGGAGGTTACTCCTCACTTGGGGACTACTTCCAACACCATGTAGGTATCAATTAGAGGGGAGGTGTAGTTGTCAAAATGCTGTGCCACCATATTTCCCCATTTAGAAATCATTATTGAGATGCAAAAGACAGATAACATTTTTTTTTCTCCCTAGGGATATTTTGTTAATTTGTATGAGGTGAGATGTTTGTGTTATTGATTAAAAGACTTTTACTAAGGTAAGAATGCATCTAGATAAAAACGTTTTTTGTTGTGATCATTACTAAGTTATGGTATTAATTTATTACAAATATGTGTATCACAATCGTTTAATGAACATGTTTCAACATAAATTATAAATCACATTGGTTAATTTTGAAATAGATTTGTAAGTTCTTGATTACTTGAAATTATTTGTCAAGTTTATTGTAGAGTTTTTGGTTTTACGTTTCTATTCTTTGTGTTAGGCAGAGGAAGCAGGGAGGATCTCAGTACAGCAGCTGAAGCTAGCAGAGCAGATGGGAGATCCTATCATGAGTGCCAGATGTAGACTTTTCTATGCACAGAGCTTAATGCAGAGAGGCTTTGTCAAGCAATGCAAAATTATTGTAAGGTAAATATATAGACTAAACCCCCCAGGAGGCAATGTTGTATGGCTGAATTAATAACAGAGTTTGTCACATGGTCTGTATCATTATCTATTTTAGAAGTAGTTTGAGCTGCAGAATTTTCACCAATCTTTTAAATTATTTTGCTTGTCAGATTATTCAAGCCTGACGGAATCAAGTGTAAATAAACAGGATGATAGTTGTTGACAAATGTTTCATTGGTTGAATAACATATTGGTAACACACTCACCAGTCTCCCAGGCATCCATTGTTTGATAATCCAATAGCATATGAACAGGTATGGGATCACCTACAATGTATCACACAAACTTGTTCCTCAAATTGTGAAATAAATAGTGACTAGTTTTTTGCTTACAAATTCAAATTATTTTTGTGTACATGTACTTCATATATTTATTGTTTTTTTTCTTTTACAGGGCACAAAGGTACTTCTGCAAGTCTTTATTCGCTTCAGACGACAAGCTTCTAGCTCTGTATAAGTCACTGAAATGGAGGTTACTGCACCTGAAGAACAATTCAATCACAATTTCATGAACTCTGGATTGGATAGTCATAATGAATTGCTCAAGACTTGTTAAGTTATGAACAAGACCAAATACTCTGTGTTTGACATTTTGTTAAAGTCTTTCAGTTTATACAGTGTTATATAGAAAAGAATTGCTGTTTTACTTAAGAATGAATGATATGTTTTATAATGACATTACTAGTTGGTTGAGCATCAACACCTTTATTCCTCGCTTACAACTTTCCTATTATGAACCAGGAGAGTCATGTAGATTTAGTCTCATGTCTCTGTGTACAACATATATCATACTATTATGATAACTAACTATGTAAAAAGTATTTTTCAGAGAATCATTGCCTTGGTTTCTCACAAACATGATTCATTGACTTATACTGAAATTTGTGCTTTTTGTTTTACTTTGTTTAATTGTGAATCAAAGTTTGGGCTAAGGAAGACATTTCACACAAGTCTCATTTTAAAACAAAGCAGAGTCAGTTAGAAGTACCCTAACTTTGGTAAAGACCTGAAGTAAAATGTGTTCAAAGTTCATCGTTCAGTATACATCAAGAGTATTTAATTTAAGCATCATTGTATTTTTTATCAACAGGTCAACCATCTTGCTTGCATTGATTGTGTGATAAAATTATGGGTCTAGAATAAGATATGTTGCATACAATTTCAAGTATCTCACTACCTCTGTATGTAGAATCCTTGAAATTGAGCACAGTCTTCTTTCTTCTGTATTGATAAACAGGAATAAATGTCTTTATACTGTCCTTTTGTTATGCCCATAGACATTTGTCCATTTGGTATAAAGATCTATCAAAATTTACAATTTGGCAAGGTCTGAGCTGTGGCTAATCGACTCCTAAAGATGTCCTGCTGGTAAACAGGTCTTCACTGTGGCTATTCAGCCTGTATTAACATCCCGTAGGTGAAAAGGTCTTAACTTTGGCTATTTGGCTACTATGTTAAACTGACTTATGTCTTACTTCCGGTCAAAACATCAGAGGAGTGAAACTTTAGAGGTAAAGAGGTTTATCGATCCCCTTAAGACATCCTGTTGGAAGAGAGGTCTACACTGTAACTATTTGGCCCCTTATCCATCCTGCTGGTGAAGACAGGCCCCTGAAGACACCTTGTTGGTAAAGAGTTATAAAGTGTTGATGTTTGACCGTTGCTTGTTTCCTGCTGGTAAAGAGGTCTAGACTGTGAGTGTTCGACCCCTGATGGATTCCTGTTGTTAAAGAGGTTTAAACTGTGGATTTTCAGCCCCAGATGAATCGGTGAGGTCTTCACTGTGCCTCTTTGGCCACTACATTCGTCTCTGGATAAAGAGATCTTAACTGTCACTATTCGGCCACTACATTCGTCTCTGGATAAAGAGATCTTAACTGTCACTATTCAGCCACTACATTTGTCTCTGGATAAAGTGATCTTAACTGTGACCATTAGGTCATTATATGCGTCCTGCTGGTATAGATATCTAAACTGTGACCATTAGGTCATTATATGCGTCCTGCTGGTATAGATATCTAAACTGTGACCATTAGGTCATTATATGCGTCCTGCTGGTATAGATATCTAAACTATGACTACTGCTTCACCAAAGTTCATTGAAGTTTGGTGCCAAAAAAGAACTACTGGATGTGGGATTTTTTTTTCTGCCACTACATTCGTCTCTGGATAAAGAGATCTTAACTGTCACTATTCGGCCACTACATTCATCCATGGATAAAGAGAGCTTAACTGTCACTATTCGGCCACTACAATCATCCATGGATAAAGAGAGCTTAACTGTCACTATTCGGCCACTAAATTTGTCTCTGGATAAAGAGATCTTAACTGTCACTATTTGGCCACTACATTCGTCTCTGGATAAAGAGATCTTAACTGTCACTATTCTGCCACTACATTCGTCTCTGGATTAAGAGATCTTAACTGTCACTATTCGGCCACTACATTCGTCTTGTGGATAAAGAGATCTTAACTGTCACTATTCTGCCACTACATTCGTCTCTGGATTAAGAGATCTTAACTGTCACTATTTGGCCACTACATTCGTCTCTGGATAAAGAGATCTTAACTGTCACTATTCTGCCACTACATTCGTCTCTGGATTAAGAGATCTTAACTGTCACTATTCGGCCACTACATTCGTCTTGTGGATAAAGAGAGCTTAACTGTCACTATTCGGCCATTACATTCGTCTTGTGGATAAAGAGAGCTTAACTGTCACTATTCGGCCACTACATTCGTCTCTGGATTAAGAGATCTTAACTGTCACTATTCGGCCACTACATTCGTCTTGTGGATAAAGAGAGCTTAACTGTCACTATTCGGCCACTACATTCGTCTCTGGATTAAGAGATCTTAACTGTCACTATTCGGCCACTACATTCGTCTTGTGGATAAAGAGAGCTTAACTGTCACTATTCTGCCATTACATTCGTCTCTGGATAAAGTGATCTTAACTGTGACCATTAGGTCATTATATGCGTCCTGCTGGTATAGATATCTAAACTATGACTACTGCTTCACCAAAGTTCATTGAAGTTTGGTGCCAAAAAAGAACTACTGCATGTGGGATTTTTTTTTTAAGTACGGAATTCTATTGTTAGCTTAAACAATCTGATTAAAATTTGATGTTCAAATTAACTACATATGAACTAGTTAATTTGAACATCAAATTTTAAATAGATGGTAGTTTTAGCAAACTGGAATCTGATTTTGCCTCTTCATAGTATTTTCTCCATATGCTAGGGAACTGTACACACTGGTTGTATTTCAGCTAATTATACTTGGTAATAAAGAGCAAGTCTTATAGGAACATTCAGTTATATAACGATGACATTGCGTAAGTAATATTCCTCATACTATTTGAAGTGAAATATGATGGTCATCACAGTGTATTTATTGTCAGTGTGGGTGAAAGAGATAAACAGATTGTAGTCTGTTTAGACATCATAATCATTATGGCAATTAGATATAACCTGATAATCATACAATATATTTACATTTTAGATCTCATTTTGAAATATCTGCATTGTGTTTATAGAGGTTATCAGCTGGAAGAACATCCTTGTAGTAATTATCTTCGATATGACTGATGTATAGCTGTAATGTATTTGAGGCCATATGCAAAGCGTTGATGTAACTTAGGAAAATTTACTGAGATTGAGAAAATAGAGGGGGTTGATGCATACTCTATGAATACTAGCACTGGTATGTCAACGTTTACTGAAGTTGAGATAATAGAGGGGAAGGTGTTGTTGCATACACTATGAATACTAGCACTGGTATGTCAACGTTTACTGAGATTGAGATAATAGAGGGGAGGGTTGCATACTCTATGAATACTAGCACTGGTATGTCAACGTTTACTGAGGTTGAGATAATAGAGGGGAGTGTTGTTGCATACTGTATGAATACTAGCACTGGTATGTCAACGTCACATTAATTTTATCTGTGAACTTGTACTGATTTGGCTGGTATCTCATTGATATATATTTATATAAAATACATTTACATTGTTATAACAAGTATTGTTGTTTGTTATAGAAACCAAAAGATAATGGATAGTTCACATGATATCTTCTAACTTAATTGTCTAACTTAGTTGTCTAACTTAGTTGTCGATGTTTGTATTGATTGCAGTAATCATGTTTTTCACCTCTAATATAAGGCTTTTGTTTCACATGCAAAAGACAATTGATCAGCTGATTGAGACAGAAATTAGATATATAAAGTAGATAGATGAGATTGTTCAAAGCCACATCAGTGATGACAATGATGACAGTGAATAACAGAACTTTATGCAGGTTTTCTTTCCTTTGAATTTAATTGACCCCCATAATGTGCTCTAGATATCCAGAAACTACGATGCCATCCTTGGCAAAGAGCCACCAGCTGTGGTTCCACTTTCTGGCTTTGTGGTTCAACATAGAGGTGGACTCATTTGGATCTATATCCATGCCAAGAGAATGGTGAAGGGAGGCTTCTTGATAATAAGATATTTTTACTAAATTTGATATCCGAAACGGAAAATGTCTTTTTATCTGGCATTGGAGATATTAAAAAAGTCTGTGTAAAATCATCATAGGCTTAAATATTGAAAGACATCTATTGATTACACAATATATCGTTCATGAAATGTCCCTGTTTGGAACAGTACAGGGGAACTGCCTACACAAGCCATAATTCACAATAATTGTGATTCCGTAAAATCCTCCAAGATATGTAAATTCTAAGCCCTTTCTATATTGACACTAAGCAATGAGTTTTGATATTTCAATCTTGTTTCAGATGACTACCATTTCATATTACAAATGCAAACTCAAACTGTTTAAAGTTTGTAGTTCATCGTCTGATGAATGACACAAACAGGTTGTATTTGTTTAATCTTACAAACAGCAAGAAATGCCCTCATAATTTACAGACAGATTTTACTTCGTAACGCAAAGAGCTAGAAGACACAAAGGTAAAAAAAATCAACTTTTCGTAAGAAAATCTTGATTCATGTTATCAATTTAGGAATGAACACATGAATAAAATCACCACAGATTTATGTGTCTACATTTTATTGGGTTTTGATTAAAAATAACAGGCAATTTTAGGCACACCTCACAAACGTGTATAGACATGCGATAAACAGGTATTATCATTGTAGTTATTTGTGTTCAACTACAGGGCATACTATGGATGATAAACCTGCACAACACTGATATAGTACTCGTACATATTTATCATTAAATGTCCATCAGCTCTGTTAAGCTGTGAAACGTAATGGTGATAATTCAGATAGTGAAAGAAGCTGTTTACTACTGAGAGTTTTGTGCACATCGTATTTATGTTGTCATATAACACAACAAGATGAACGACGATGGGTGGTCTCGATTTATTGGCAATTCGAGTGTAGATCTAACGCGGAGTCTTGTCCAGTCGAGCCCTCTACCCCACCCCAAAACTCCCCTCCTTTTATCCATATTCCATAAGATCTTATCATGGAAATGCCACGACCTAATGCCTCATTGATTGAGTTTCATATCAGGGTGGACTTCAGTTCATTAGATTGCCTAATACATGTTAACCAGGTGAAATGCATGTTTCAGAGTTAGATCTTTGGCGCGGCGGGCATTTCCAAAGGCAGACCGCCGTCCGAAAGATAGCTGAATTTGTCAATAAAATATACTAATAGGATTAGTAGATATCAGTGCTGTCCACTGTAAATACAGTTACGAAATATCGGTGTGCATTTATAAATCACACCCAGTCTACCAGATATTACGTATTGATAAAATTAATCCTACAACCAGTCAGCCAACGATTACCGACTTATGTATCCGAGATACACTAATATCGAAATCACATTCTGTAACAGTCATTTGACAAGTGGAAACCGAATGCTTCCAAACGATTGCCTATGACGGAGTGTAGAAGTGTCGTTCAACACTTTTTGAATATTTTTTTATCATAAATGTACACATATACACACACTAATACACTCCTCTCACTCGCACACATACACAAATAAATTGTATCATTATACAGCTAAACGGAAAACTTAGATATGATACAACTTATTAATAAAGTTATATGAACGGTAGGGGAAATTCATAATATAAAGATATGTGTTGGGATTACCATACATAGCTACAAGTATATTCCAGGTCTGATTTAGACAGCTCAAATAAATACAGCCAAACACAAAGCTTAATAGAACAAATGATGAACAGAATTCAGTTCACAGTAAACGTTAACTCCGTGTTTGGTTATGACAGTTTAAATACTTCGACAGAAATAAAGCCTAACACCAAGCCAAATGGAAAAGGGCTGCATTAGAAATACCAAAAACTTGTTACATGTATTAAGGATCTGGAAAACTATGCTCGTGATTCATAGTAAGATTACCATGGTTTCCTTACCAGGTACGTATCTGTTGCTTCATTGATGGCGGTCAGCCCAACAATGTAAGGTTCTCAAAAGGAAAAGGAAAAAAAGGCATACTTACGAGCATTCAGAAATATTGAATCTTAATTTCATGACGAAGTATTTATTATAAAGTTACTTTATTCACGATATTTAGTTAGCTTGACATGGACAATTATAAGGGCGTGGCTATATGTGATAAGTGTAAGAAGATCGATGAGCCAATCAAACGCCTACAATCATGACAAACTAAACATTCGTAAATGGAGTTATTGATTACAACTAGATTGACTTATTCTCTTTTCCCTTCCAAAATTTTGTGAGTACAAAAGAAATACATGCATAGCGCCAGCACATAAGGATAAATATAAATAAAATTTGGCAATCGGGAATCACGAAAGTAAGAGAAAGGTACATCAAAGCAAGAACTCTTCATAGAGTATGCTGGGATTCAGGCAAACGGAATAATGGTACCTCGCACAGCAGACACAATACTCTTCATAGAGTATGCTGGGATTCAGGCAAACGGAATAGTGGTACCTCGCACAGCAGACTCAATACTCTTCATAGAGTATGCTGGGATTCAGCCAAACGGAATAGTGGTAACTCGCACAACAGACTCAATACTCTTCAAAGAGTATGCTGGGATTCAGGCAAACGGAATAGTGGTAACTCGCACAACAGACTCAATACTCTTCATAGAGTATGCTGGGATTCAGGCAAACGAAATAGTGGTAACTCGCACAGCAGACTCAATACACTGTTTATTCATAAAATTTATATTTAGATACGTTAATTAACAGGAAAATCAAGAAATTAAATGGTGTCAGTGTCTTTTCAAACTATACGGTCACCCTTATTCATGTATGTAATACTTGTAGGTATGATGTCACTTCCTGCATGAATACCCATTAAAGAATATTTGAAGAAAAAACCAACAAAAACATCTCGATGGCACAACCAGAACGTGGTTTGAGCTGGAAAAGTCTTTGTGGAGGATAGGCAGTAAACATTTAATACAGCTTTGCTGGTCACATACAAAAACCAAATTGAATTCCGTGCTTATCGATGTTAATAAATGTTTACTGCCGAAAAGTAACATAAGCCATGATTCCCATCAATATAATCAAACGGTGAAACAATTCAATCTAAAGTATACCAACAACTACTAGTACTAGTTTCACTTAAATACATTGAATTATAGACAATATCATAAACAAATTTAGTCACTTAAGTACATGTATTTAAACCGCTAAAATGTTACTGTTTACATAGGACGAGTAGAGGATTACCATAGAAGTCTGATAACTGAATTATGTAGTCGGTAAATGATAGATATGTTGTTGCTAATATAATTGTATATAACCTAGTTATAATAATCCGTCATATCAGCGTCATTAAGCATGTGCTCAGCCTTGTTTATTCCATCGTATCGATTGTTACAAGGGCCTAATGACGCACATACTTATTGAAAATGAATTGCTAGAATTTCCAGCAAATAAAATATGCATAAGTCTTTACTAGTGATTAATAGCAAACGTTCTCCAGCTCACCGTGACGTATCACAGTCATTAATAACTAGCCTTAGGTGCCTCGTGAAGTAAGCCACATTTACATATTTAAACATTGGCTCATTTTTCATCAAATACCATGCCAACAATTTGTAATTATAATATCTATGTTTTGTGTTTTCGCTCTAATTTTATCATTTTTGTTCGACTATAAAGTATTCACATTAACAAAGATTGTACAAAAGACACACAGATGAATGATGAATTCCAATACAAATTTAGAATTATACACAACCTAGGTAAACAATGAATTAAACTGTATCATACAACTTCTTCGCCCTTCTAGGCGACTAACAGTAGTTTTAATACAACAGATGTTATAAAACAAGTATGGAGGATGTAACGAATAAATATAATTAGCAAAAAAATAAATATCATTGAAAATGATACTGCTGTTATTGGATAAACTATTAAGAATATTATTCTGAGAAGAAATCACTTCTCATATGTATTTTTCTTATCCGTTGTAACTAAACAATATTGTTTCTTTACATTTCAGCGGCTTTCTGACGAAGAACTAAGAGCAACGCTGCTTGTCTGAGTAGCTGGTGGGGAGATGGTTCTGCTAAGTCTCCGACTCGCGTTTTCATAACCTTCTTTCAACAGTACGTAAACCCTTTTATTGACAATAAATCCAAGAAAAATCAACACACCCTGACTGCCATTCAAAATTGTAGTTAGATACGAAACTACCGACAGAGGAAAAAATGCTTCAATTACCGTTGCTAACCAAGAGACACCTGTTATAATAAACAATTTGACATAGATTCCAAAATGGCGGTGATTTTCCTGGTTACTGTCTACGCGAGGAGTATTACGTATCTTATAGGCCGTGATTGAAAAGAAAATTATGTTCGACAAACAAACTAAGATTACTGGAAGCAAAAACGTTACAATAAATGATATTTTACTTGATATGAAACATTTGTCAACTCCGTACCCAGTTGTCTGCCCTTTGTTGAAGCCAAGTGTAAATACAGTATTAACAAAGACGATGACAACCGGAAGTCCGAATGAGTACATAACATATTTTCTTAACGTCTTCACTTTGTTATGTAGAGCGTGATAACTACCTATTCCACTGAAAACCCGGAACATATGAAACGAACAAATATTCACACACCCAAACATTGACAACCACAACACGTGCAAAATTATACCAATGACTTCACAAAATGTTGAATCTAGAGATACTGTTAATCCAAACTGGAACGATAATTGTGTGAAGAACAGGGCAAACACCAGACACATGTTATTGATGCCTGGTATGGACTGGAGGGTTGGATTTACAAGATAGACAATGAATGTGAGAAAGAGACATATCAGGGAAGCGATATTACAGACTAGAGTTAGGATGGCAAGGGCAGAGTCTACATCTTCAAACACTGGGTCCGAAATGGCTTCTACATCTTCCACACAAACACGGACTCTTCCGTGGGAAGATCTTTGGAATTTGTCAAACGGAAGAGTCTTTCCGATGCTGTGAATCGTTAGCTCCATTTTAATCATGTTGATGTCATACTCGTCACTTTCCAGTTCAATTTGTTGACATAAAAGAACTTTTGATACATAGACCGACCTAAATGTCTGCCATGGAACAAAACTATGATCTGAAAATCTTTGAATGTAACATGTTTCTTTGAATGAGGCTTTCTGGATAATCGAAGGTGTCATCACAGCTGTAAGACTTGTCTTGGCAGCAAGTTCTAAAACTTTGATTCTCTTAATAGTCACATTCCATAGATCAGATGTGTTTTCCAACAAAGAATTTTCCGTCCGAAAACGTGGTACGTATCCCTCAATATGAAGCGTTGTATACAGAAACAGTTTGATGTTTTCTGTGTTGATATATGCCGAGTTCGATTCGCACGGAAAATTAGATAAAAGAAGAAAATTATCAAATTTAAATTCTCTTACCCCGAACATTTTAGAAATATGCTGTTTGATACCAATTTCCACAGACTTAAGGAAATCTAGAGCGTTTGTGTTGTTTCCTTGGAGATGACCATTGAATTCGATGGATAATGTGTACCGTAAATTGTTCGTTATCGTCAATAAAGGGATGCAACTGCTATCGTTAAGAACTTTTCCGGGAAAACATGATATGTTACGACATTGGTCCTGCAAGTAAAAGATTGTAAGTACATTAATAATGATCTTGTTTACCACCGTCATCGACGAAATTTGACATAATTGCACTTAATTGGTCATTTACATTGGTGATAAATAAATATTCTCAGTTGTCAAAAATAAATTATTCATAAATATCTATAATTAAAGTAAACACAATTTTTCATATGAGAACTATGAAAAACATTATTTTAGTTAAGGTTTGTAGAAAAGGAGTGAACATATTAGGAATGGATATGTCCACTGTTATCACAAAACATATTAGGAAGGGATTTGTCCTCTACACGTCACTGATCATTTGATGTGATATTATTGTCTTCCTACCTTGCGATAATCGTATATTTGATGTTTCCGACATCTCTCACCATTCACTTCAGGTTGAGAGTCATCGTACTCCGCGACAGAAAATATAGACCGGAAAGTCAGTTGGAACGAGAACGAAGGATCAGTTCTGGATCGTGGTGACAGATCCGACCTATGACCTTGTGGATCTGGAAGTATTTCTGGAATTCCCGCTGAATTACAGATTTCACAAAATATGTTTTTATATTGCGGATAGCTGTATATTCTCGGGAAGAGATGACACGCTTTCTCGTAGTTCATATTGTAATGCTGCCATTGTCCAGTTTCGTTACAGGTTGAAATGACGTCAGTAACCACATGTTCCGGATTACACAGGTAACAGTAGAAATTTTTGAATCTTTTATATCCTGCTAAGGTGTTGCCGGGGGCTATCTCACACGCCCACGCGACATCTGGGTCAAACACAGGCCAGTTTCCAGTGACGTTACATCTACTAACGAGCCGTGTGTGTTTGATACATTTAACCAGTGGGAAGTTAGGATTGAATCGTTGAGTTCCTCTGTTCATGCGAAACTGAACATCACAATTTATATGTTTTGAGAGGTTTATTACATCCATGAACGACACAAGATGGCTAAAATCTAAAACAGATTCACACATGATGTTAACGTCAGATAAAAAGTAGTTTTTTCGTTTTGCAATTTTTTCTATTCTATTCGTCGGATTTATCTGGGTAATATTTCTGTTACACAGGTAACAGTCAAAACTCTTGTAATGCGTATTCTGTATTCGTTCAACCAGTGGTAGGAATGAACTTGCATCCGTCGGATTATTGGATGTGCATCGGTTCCGGATGACTGGATGTCCCGCGTCATTCCAACAACCATCCGTAACGAATACATTTTTAGTATTATGTTGTCGTTGGTTTGATCTTACTGCAAACGTATCGATACATGATGCTGGATAAGTCAACGAGGCGTCAAGACAGCATATCCTCCCGGGACGAAACAGACAGGAGGATGGCTGACAGGAGCATTTCTTAAACACTACCAATACGTATTGTAACGGGACTAAGGCGTTATCACAAAACTGGTCAAAGGGGCGGACTGCAAACATTTTGTAGATCAAGTTTGTGACATTGAGATGCCTGTCATTCTTTCTTACGATTAAACTCTTTTCAGGTCTATCAACATGCATATCAATATTAATGTCGATAGGTAACCCCTGCATGTTGAGAACAGTATAGATGTAGCGTAGGTGATTCGTCCGAATCTTGCCTGTCTTTATGATATACGAATAAAAGCGAGTTCGTTTTCTAGCAATGATAGACATTTTTTCTTTAATGGCGGTAGTGACGTCATAGAACATTTCATTGTCGTTGGCTATCCTGTTACATAGATAACAAAATATGTTTTTGAATGGACGTGTATTTTGTGAAGCTGAATGGTACAAACACGCGCGTTCTAAACCCGCGTCATAAGGATACCACATCCCGGTCGTATTGCATCGGCCGATGACGTCATCAGATATATGTGTAGGTGGATTACACATGTAACAAAACACATTTTTGTATTGGCGGAATTGTAATTGATATGTCGACTCGCATGCTAATTTGATTGCCTGATTGAATGCTTTCCAAGATCCGAAAACGTTACAAGAACGGGTAATCTTTTTATCTTTAGGTTGTATTTTAAGTTCACACGGGCGAACTGGGTGCTGCATCGGGGTATACCTCATTCGACATTTTCTATTACGAGCTTGATCAATGATTTCCTGATATGTCGATAGAAAATTAAAATCGGCGAACTTGAGACAGTCAATATCGAGGATCCAGTTAGATGTGTTATTTTCACCATTACATTTTGCACAATATTTGTTTTTATAACTAACTGGGAACTTTGTCGAGGCAACCGGCGGTCGAATAAGCAGTTCTTTAATTGAATATGTTTTTTCACATCTGTTTCGGTCTCTACTTCCGGTTCCGTTTGGGCATGAACTGACGATTTCATAAGATGGTGGTTTGGGTGTAAGTTTTCTAATTTTAGACGAATAAGTTGCATTTAAAAGCGTGGTGTTAACACAGGTCATCGGTGGCAAAGCAAAGTATACATCCGGGCAACAGTCACCACGTGACATGCATTCGTTATCACAATGACAAGTGGGACACACCCCCGTGATGTTGTATGATTCGTCCGGGGCTGGGAAAGTCAACATTGGGAAATTTGAAATATGACAAATATAGTCATATCCACACATTAACAGAAACTGATGAATCAAAGTGTTCAGATCGGTTTTCCTTCCAAATGTGAAAGATTCATTCGTCTGCGAAAATATGACCACGTTTGAAGCAAATATTATCATAACTGCTGATTTGATATGTATATATTGAAACATCATGTTTACCTGCAAGAAATCAAAATCACATTTAACAATGATTTAGCATCGTTTATATCATGAAAATAGGAGAACATGTAGCATATAGAATTGACGTTTTAGAGTCTAACAGAAACGAATTTTCCCAAAGTTAGAATGGAATCAATCATACAACATAACGTAATTAATCTTATATCTCGATCATTCTATTGATGGCAGTTGGCATCAATTAACCGTGATTAAAATATTAACATTCAAATATTAAATTTACTTTTACAATAATTTATATCAAAATCGATTTGATAACAGTTCCTTCAGTTACCTTTTATAGTAAAAAAATAAATACAATTTAATTATGTTTGTCATTGCAAAGTCAATGAGTCGTGAAATCGACTGTCAAATCAGGGATAATTCTGAATTAGATCCATTTTCACACACCTTTTATATTGGAGCAGTGCAACAGAATATCACTGATATATATATATATATATCATAGGGAAATCTAACTTCGGAACAAACAATTGACAACATCATTATATTGCATGATTTGTGTCATTTCACTTTTCTACTGACAGACAGTGTCGGACCGAGGATAAAACATGGTGAAAGTGGATCCTCAACCAGAAAGGATTGATGAAATTACAAGGTATATATGTATATAAATCAAAATTGTAACAGCAATTTTTACCACTGTTTCATTTACACACAAAAATAGCAGATCACAAATACTTACCATCAATGGTTGCTGTCGTGTCGATTTGGCCTTAAACAGTTCTCCTTCATTTACAGATAATCACCTTATTTCATTTTCACATCCTTCTTTAGGGTTAGTGGATAAACTTTCCTTATTTCGATAAACTACACTATCAAATTCGTATACCACATACCTGCATATGTGCATGTCATCATTAAAATAGATTTGTCGACCTGTCTCATTGGTGTAATAGCCCATTAAAATGGTAACAGGTTGTCATATAAACATATACACAACGCGCGGGATGTTATCAATTTTTTTTGGTTCGGATGATTGATGATAATATATCTGTCATAATGACGTTATCATAATTATGTCGACTATAAGGATGTAAGAAATGACTGAACATGTCTATCAAAAACTGCTATTTTTACTTACGTTGGCATCTCGATAAAAAAAGAAGAAAGGTCCGATAATTTGTCAATTTCAATCGCTTTCACTACGACCCTCTACAATTCATTACCAGTTCTCAGATATGTGACCGAGGTTATCGTACGGTCCGTACACTTGTGTAGTTTTGTGTTGCTATCATGACGATATTGAAATTCTATTATAAACAACAATATATATTATAACCTCCTTTATTTTAATCGTATTAAGGATATGTTCTATATCCTTGGCTAGTTTGATATTTTTGTCTGTCTAATTTTGTTTTACCATTCAGTTTTTCCACTTTTGATATGAGCGTTGATGTCATGATGATTTTTAAAAATGCTTATCATACTTCTTGATAGAAATATGTTATTTTGGTTTCGTTGTAGAAGAAGATCGATGTAAATATCTGATACAGAAGAGTCTATCGTGTCCTTGATTTCCGATACTGGTGGATATATACGACGGACATGGTTGATTTCAGTTGTTTAATGGTTAGATATCATTAATTGATTTATAATTGATGGACTAGGGATTAACGACAAAACATCTAGCAGATAAGAATGACAAAGTTAACAGCTGAGTAAACAGATAACCAACTTTAAAACATTGAGCAATATTTCACTGAATTTATTCTCATCGTCACAAAATTAAAAGATTGAAATAATTCTCAGCAGAGTCAAACATATATATATATATATCAAAAAAGATAAAAGCTTTGTGTATGGTACATATAGAAGATCAAAACATTAACATTAACATGGTAAATAAAATCGTTAGCGGTTTCATACGATTTTCTTTGCCATGTTAATGTTTTGATTTTCTATATATACATATATATGTTTTAACTATGCTTTGATTCTAACAAAGATATCTTAACAATTCACATCATAAGTAAATAGCAATGATATGTTACAATACCATAAACCATTATTCTACCAAGCTATTCCAAATACACACAGTGATAAAAGATATATAAAAACTTTACTGTTACTGTTGACTGTAATTTTTGTAATTCTTGTTATCATTGAACACGAATTACGAATGTCTCTCTCATGCACGTGGTGATAGAACGTAACGAATAAAGGACCATCGCGCAACATCTTATCACACGTTATAGTGTGCCTCCGAAAATTTGAAATATGGTCAGTTTGCCAATCTTTGTCAAACTTTTGAGGGTTTTTATACGACCTCTCAATAGAATAGATGTTGGACATTTAGCAAGTGACATAGGAATGAAAATTGATATGATAAAAAAGTTGTTCGTTTTGTTGTTTGGTATAAGACTGAAACAATACGCTGTGTCATGATGGTAGTATTATGGCAGGCAAAATGTTTGTTTGCAATCATTAAAAACATTTCTATATGTTAATGAAGAGAATTCTGTCAATATAAGGATTAGCATTCTATTTCGTTAGGGTTGTTGGGGATAAGTACAATTGAACTGGAGTAACTTGAATATCTGATAAGTTCAATTGTAGCCATCCACCAAAACCTCAACACAATGCAATTCTTCACCAATAAGAATCGTATGCAATGCTTTGCGTTGTGAAAAAATAGAAATTGTACTTTAATTGCTGAGTGCTCGTTTTAATTTTATTACTTTTATCTCGGGATGAATGCTGTTTTCATCACAGTATCAAGCCACAAACAATACTTGTGCAGATTTAAAACTAGTGATTACATTCAATATATAGTAATTAAGAGAATCTATACGAATCCTTCAAACTTATTTCATTAACATTACATAAAAAAGGGATTTGACACAACATACAACTTGTAAGACCCTCTATCAACATAACAAATACACAATAAGACAATGCATCATGATGACTTAATTTAGATTGAAAAGAAAATGCTGTGCAAGTACTTATTGTTGTGATGATGATTACTGGAATAGTATCCAGATAATGGTTTCAGTTGTTAAGTATTTTTCATTTTGTGTTAATCATTCATAACATATCACATACTGAGCGAGATGCATTACCTGCTTCGTGTTTTTCAAGAAAAAAAAAATAAAAAACGAAAATATAGCATCTCTACACCTAAATATGCAATTGATTTATAGTTTCCTATAGTAATTTGAGCTAATTTTGATATCAACAGTTATTGGCAGATTTGGACTTAATTGTCAACATTATTAAAATGCTTAACAACTAATCTTTATATCAGTGACACGTGGGGATTTGTAATTCAACAGTACGTCAATTATATTTTCGTTCAGCTAGAACTAACGGAACCAAATTGAAAGACAACTTCCATCAAAATATTCTGCTAGGAAAGGAATTATTTACTTAAGGTTAACAGAAAAGCCATTAAACCTGCATTTGAGATTATCTTGATAACTATACTGTCATTCAAAGTTTTTGTCAGAGCAAATCTCTTTACTTCTGGTATAATTCCATCGCGCTAACTTTAAACATACATGTGTTATTAGTTTGCTGGCAAATGTGCACAGTGGGGAGTTCTTTACTAGAACTGAAACCCGAAGTTTAATTAAACTTTTAATTCTACTAATAAATTGTTCAGTGGTGTATTTGTGAAATGTAGTAAAAAAAAAAATAAATATATAATGTGCCTATAGCTATTTTTAATCATGGTTGTCATATCGTAATTATTACAGAACCGAAACGATTCAACTATTAGGATAAGTTTGATATTCTAATGAAACATCAGTCATTGTCTTTGGAAGAGGAATTCAGGTTGAAAGTACTGGTTCGAGTCATCAGATTGGAGTTGTTTCTACCGAAGAGATGGCCTGTATTTGTAACTTTTTCTTTTAAAAGCGTATACACTCTTCTATTGACTATGAAGCCAATGAAAATCAAAACACCCTGGCAACCGTTCAATACTGTTGTGAAATACGAAACTATCGACTGAGGGAAAAATGATTCAATGACCGTTGCTAACCACGTGACACCAGTTACAAAAAATAATCTAACATATATCCCAAAATGGCGATGATTTTCATGATTGCTCTCTATACGCGGCGTATTACGTATTTTGTAGGCCGTAATTGAAAAGAAAACTATATTTGATAAGCAGACAAAGATTATCGGAAGCAAAAATGTTACAATGAATGATATTTTACTGGAAATGTAGCATTTGCCAACTCCGTAGCCAGTGGTCTTCCCTTCGTTTAAACTGAGAGTAAACGTTGTATTCAGACCTACAATAATAACCGGAAGTCCAAAAGAATATAAAAGATAATTCTGTAACGTCTTATGCTTGTTATGAAAGGCGTGATATCTACCTATTCCACTAAAAACCCGGAACATGTGAAATGAACAAACATTCATACACCCAAACATGGACAACCACAACACGTGCGAGATTATACCGATAACTTCACAAAAAACGGAATCTACCGGAGCCATTATTCCAAACTGGAACGATAATTGTGTAAAGAACAGGGCAAACACCAGACACATGTTATTGATGCCTGGTATGGACTGGAGGGTTGGATTTACAAGATAGACAATGAATGTGAGAAAGAGACATATCAGGGAAGCGATATTACAGATTAGAGTTAGGATGGCAAGGGCAGAGTCTATATCTTCAAACACTGGGTCCGAAATGGCTTCTACATCTTCCACACAAACACGGACTCTTCCGTGAGAAGATCTTTGGAATTTGTCAAACGGAAGAGTCTTTCCGATGCTGTGAATCGTTAGCTCCATTTTAATCATGTTGATGTCATACTCGTCACTTTCCAGTTCAATTTGTTGACATAAAAGAACTTTTGATACATAGACCGACCTAAATGTCTGCCATGGAACAAAACTATGATCTGAAAATCTTTGAATGTAACATGTTTCTTTGAATGAGGCTTTCTGGATAATCGAAGGTGTCATCACAGCTGTAAGACTTGTCTTGGCAGCAAGTTCTATAACTCTGTTGGTGTCAACGGTTACATTCCACAGGTCAGAAGTGCTTTCTAACAATGAACTCTCTGTTAAAAATCGTGGTACATATCCATCGATATGAACCGTCATATACAGAAATAGCTTGATGTTTTCTGTATTAACAAGGGCTGAACTCGATTCGCACGGAAAATTAGATAAAAGATGGAAACTATCGATCTTAAATTCTCTACCCCATAGATTTAACATGTAAAGGTTGACCAAGTTTTCGATCGACTCCAGAAAAAATATTGCTCTTATATCACCTTGGAGATGACCAGTGAATTCGATGGAAAGTGTGTACCGTAGATTGTTTGTGATGGTCAGTAATGGGATACAACTGCTGTCGTTCAGTACTTTTCCAGGGAAACAAGAAATGTTGCGACAGGAATCCTGGAAACGAGAAAAGACACAATTTATTGTCAAATCGATGTCTATTCATTTATTGATAACAAAGTAAACCTCAACACAGATATATGTCATTGTCTTTTTCCCTTTGTATTAAAACTCATTGAACAATTTCAGGTACAAAATTGCAGTTATTTGATTACTAACATATACTATATTTTTCTTAAAATGATATTTATTATTTCCAAGATTCAACAACCTACATTCCGATAGTCGTAAATCTGATCTTTTCGACATCTCCCAGAGTCCACTTCCGGCGGCATGTCATCATATTCAGCTACAGAAAATATTGACCGGAATGTAACATCGAAAGGTCCTGCCGGCACTGTAGGTGCCTTTTCTGACTGATCAGACACACCATCCGTTACGATTTCTGTGACATTTGGGAATTCAACAGAATTACAAACCTCACAAAATATATTCTTGTAGAGGGGATAGCTGTAAATACGCGGGAATAAATGACACGCTTTCTCGTGGTTAATATTATATTTCTGCCATAATCCAGTTTCATTACAGTTAGATATAATGTCAGTTACCACATGTTCCGGATTACAGAGGTAACAATAAAAGTTTTTGAATTGTTTATACGCAGGTAAAATATTATATGTGGCATTCTCACAGGCCCAAACAACATCCGGGTCATAGATTGGCCAATTTCCGGTAGCGTTGCATTTGTTGATCACATTTGGTCTGGTTATACAATTAACAGATATACTATCCGGATTGTGGAGTACAAACTTGACCGAGCAATTAATATATTTTGAAAGATTGATTGCGTCCATCAAAGAAACTACATGTCTGTAATCTAGAACAGCATTGCATTTTATTTGAAGATCAGATAGATAGTAATTATCTGTCGTTGCTATGGTTTCCATCATATCTGTGGGTCGTATTTCGTTGACGTTTTCGTTACAGAGGTAACAGTTAAAGTTCTTATAATAGGTATTGCCAAATCGTTGAATCAATGGAAGAAACGATACTATGTCTGTCTGTTGGTAGGATTCACATCGATTTCGAATGGTAGGATGTCCCCTGTTTTCCCAGCAACCATCAGTAACAAGTAATTTCTTTGTAGTTAGTATTTCAGATTCCGTCCCTGCTGCATAGATATCCATACAAGATACTGGGTATGTCAAAGCGAAGTCGAGACAACAATGTCTTCCAGCGCGATGAAACAGACAAGCTGGACTACACACACATGTCGGAACAAACATTAACACGTACTGTAAAGGAACGGCTGTCTTATCACAGAACTGATCATAGGGACGTACTGCGAATTGTTTATACAATAAGTTTGTCACGTTTAGAGAGATGTCTTTCTTTTTAATGATAGTGTTTTTTTCACTGGCTTCAAAAAATGACTTATCTTGTTTGTAAACTGGTAAATCATTATTATTTTGGACCATATCATGTTCTAGTTCTGTATATGTAAAACGCAAGTGCCGTGGTCGTACTTGGCCAGTTTGTATGGTGTACATATACATGTTATGATTACTATCGTTTGCAATAGTATTTGAAATGCTAGTAACGACATCATAGAACAGTTCGCTTTCATTGGCTATCCGGTTACATAGATAACAAAATATGTTTTTGAATGGACGTGTATTTTGTGAAGCTGAATGGTACAAACACGCGCGTTCCAAACCCGCGTCATAAGGATACCACATCCCGGTCGTATTGCATCGGCCGATGACGTCATCAGACATATGTGTAGGTGGATTACACATGTAACAAAACACATTTTTATATTCAAGGAATTTTAATTGATACGTCGACTCGCATGCTAATTTTATACTTTTATCAAATGTTTTCCAAGAACCGGAAACATTACAAGATCGCGTCATCAAGTGATCGTTTTGAATCGTTAGATTACAGGGTCGCACTGGGATTTTCATAGGGGAATATCTCATACGACATCCTCTATTTCGAGCTAGATCAATGATTTCCTGATATGTCGACAGAAAATTGAAATCAGCGAACAAAATGCAGTCTATATCAAGAATCCAGTTAAATGTTTCATTTTCACCATTGCACTTGGCGCAATATTTGTTCTTGAAACTGACCGGATACATTGCTGATGCAACTGGCGGACGAATAAGTTGTTCCTTTAATGAGTACGATTTTTCACATTGTGCTTTATCTCTACTTCCGGTTCCGCTGGGACACGAGTTCACGATTTCATATGACGGAGATTTAGGTTCAAAGTTTTTAGATGAATCTGTGACGAGGAGCGTAGTGTTAACACAGGCCATTGGAGGGAGTGCAAAGTATACATCCGGGCAACAGTCACCACGTGACATGCATTCATCATCACATTGACAACTGGGACATACTCCAGTGATGTTATAGGATTCATCCGGAATCGGGAAACGAAACATCGGGAAATTGGAAATATCACAGATATAGTCATATCCACACATTAACAGAAACTGATGAATCAGATCGTTGAGCTTGATTTCCCTTCCATCAGATACCATCGACTCATTCTCGCGTGATATTACAATAGCAACCAACATCACAATAAATACAACCCTTAATGGAATGAAGCGAATCATTGCTATCCGATGTTATCTGAAAGGATAAATAAAACTTTATCAATGTTAACATAATTTTAGACTATTGTTAGTGAGAAATAGTAGAAAATAGCAGAATACAGCTTGAATGTTTCTCACATTTTTTGCAAGTATGTCGAATAACCGCTACAATCTCCATCGAAGTATAAAAAATACTCTATCGAGAAAGCAAAAAATATCTATGTTTTGATTTTTTTTCGGGGATCATTTTTTGGCAACAATTTGTAGGAGCAGGGAATACTATGCTGAGATTCAAAACTTTGTTGATTGTTTTTTTGACTGATTTCCTAATTTGTTGGCTTCCTGTGAAAATGTTTGAACTGTCAATAAATAAAAGGACAAACATCAGCCATATTTTCAAATAGAACCTTTCAACACATATACAATTATTGAATGACTTAGTGAAATCGACTTAACCAGAGAAATTGAAAACATCATGTATAAAGTTGGTTGGTTGGCAAAGATGGGAAAGTTGAGAATATTTATGTTTCGTGGTAATTTTCTTATCTGAGACATATCAACAAATTGCAATGGATCGCTATTTCTGTTCAAGTGAATTGATATCGATGGATTGCTCAATATGTTAGTTGTCAAATGTTATCCTATACGAAAAGAATACCAAGTAAATCAGTGTAAAGCGGTTGTAGTTTGTGTCAGAATTGTAACATCAGAAAAAAAGTATAAAATATACATGAAATAACAACTAAGATGTATATTGGTATACCCAGATAAAATAAACAGTCACATGCACTCCTGGTGTTGTAGTTTGTATAGATAACAAAATCATGTGGATTGAAATTAACAACGACATAACAATACATCAACACTTACATGCATTTTCCTAAAATAACAACGGGACAATACAGTATGTTTGAATATAACAAAGGATTCGGACAAGCTGTACTTACCTCTCCTGTCTTTGGCTATGTGTATATCGACTGAACAACAGGATCAATATGTTTGATTTCACCACAGTTCCATTCCATTCATATTTCATAATTTCATTTCAGAAATGGCAATAATTTCATGTACGTCATGCATGAGAA
Source organism: Ylistrum balloti (assembly GCF_031769215.1). Taxonomy (NCBI): domain Eukaryota; kingdom Metazoa; phylum Mollusca; class Bivalvia; order Pectinida; family Pectinidae; genus Ylistrum; species Ylistrum balloti. Next base: position 662,459 of record NW_026782271.1, on the reverse strand, counting down.
TACAGTGTAAATATAAAACTGTGAGATCTAGATGAAGGCCTGAGATTCATTAGTCCCTGTAGGGAAGCTACAAATTGAATCTATTTACATTGCGTGGATGTATTTAATCATATCATGGACGTCGGATTTAGAAAATCCTCTGTGTTACTTATCAAAGTCATCTTTTAAAGATACCATTCCAATGTTTGATGACTAAAATTTATTCAAGGACATCACATTAAAGAAGGATATTGTTAATTGTACAGTAGAGATAATATTATTGTGAAGAATGTAAATTGTACAGGAATACCATTTATTTTAAGATGAGAATCTTATTTATTGCGCCGAAGGAGTAGTATATACTTCACAGCTAAGGTATTGTTTTCAGTACAGCTGGGATATGATGCATTTTACAGAATAATCTTGTTTATAGTAAAGCTAGCTGGGATATTGTTTATCATACAGTTTGGGTATTGTTAACTGTACAGCTGTAGTATGGTTTATTACAAATCTGGGATTTGTTTATCATACAGTTGTAGTATTGTTAACTGTACAGCTGGAGTATGGTTTATTACACAGATGAGATATTGTTTATCATGCAGTTGTAGTATTATTAATTGTACAGCTGGAGTATGGTTTGTTACAAAGCTGGGATATTGTTAATCATGCAGTTGTAGTATTGTTAACTGTACAGCTGGAGTATGGTTTATTACAAAGCTGAGATATTGTTGTTCATGCAGTTGTAATATTGTTAACTGTACAGCTGGAGTATGGTTTATTACAAAGCTGAGATATTGTTGTTCATGCAGTTGTAATATTGTTAACTGTACAGCTGGAGTATGGTTTATTACAAAGCTGAGATATTGTTGTTCATGCAGTTGTAATATTGTTAACTGTACAGCTGGAGTATGGTTTATTACAAAGCTGAGATATTGTTTATCATGCAGTTGTAATATTGTTAACTGTACAGCTGGAGTATGGTTTATTACAAAGCTGAGATATTGTTTATAATGCAGTTGTATTATTGTTAATTGTACAGCTGAAGTATGGTTTATTACAAAGCTGAGATATTGTTTATCATACAGTTGTAGTATTATTAATTGTACAGCTGGAGTATGGTTTATTATACAAATGAGATATTGTTTATTATACAGTTTGGGTATGGTTTATTGTACATTGGGATATTTCTTTATTGGAAATAAATGTTGTTTAATTTACTGCAGGAATCTTACTTATAGTACAACTGGGATATTGTCTATTATACAGCTTTGGCATTGTTAATTACACAACAGATATATTGTTTATTGTTCAGCGTGCACTTTATATTCTTTCAATTGGAAAACTCTTGCTTATTGCACACCAAGTATATCGCTTATTGATAAGCTGTGATATGTTGTTTATTATAAAGCTAGAAACTTGTTTGTTGCTGTTTATTACACCGCAGAGATATTGCTTTTTGTACAACAGAAAACCATGGATAGGATCATCGTACAACAGGAATTTTGTTTATTGTACAATAAGGATATTCTTTACCATACAGTAGAAGTAATGTTTCCTGAAAAGAAGAATATGGTTCATCATATATCAGACATTGTTTATTGTACAGCTTATTGTACAGCTAGGACACACTGTTTATTGTACAGGTAGGATATTGTTTATTGTACAGCTTATTGTACAGCTAGGACACACTGTTTATTATACAGGTAGGATATTGTTTATTGTACAGCTAGGACACTATTTATTGTACAGGTAGGACATTATTTATTGTACAGCTAGGACACACTGTTTATTGTACAGGTAGGATATTGTTTATTGTACAGCTAGGACACTGTTTATTGTACAGGTAGGCCATTGTTTATTGTACAGCTAGGACATTGTTTATTGTATAGCTAGGACATTGTTTATTGTACAGGTAGGACACACTGTTTATTGTACAGGTAAGACATTGTTTATTGTACAGCTAGGCCATTGTTTATTGTACAGCTAGGCCATTGCTTATTGTACAGGTAGGATATTGTTTATTGTACAGCTAGGACACTCTTTATTGTACAGCTAGAACACACTTTTTATTGTAGAGGTAGGACATTGTTTATTGTACAGGTAGGACATTGTTTATTGTACAGCTAGGACACACTGTTTATTGTATAGCTAGGACACTGTTTATTGTACAGCTAGGACACTGTTTATTGTAGAGCTAGGACATTGTTCATTGTAGAACTAGGACATCGTTTACTGTACAGCTAGGACAGTGTTTATTGTACAGCTAGGACACTGTTTATTGTACAGGTAGGACATTGTATATTGTACAGCTAGGACACTGTTTATTGTAGAGCTATGACATTGTTTATTGTACAGCTAGGACACACTGTTTATTGTACAGATAGGATATTGTTTATTGTACAGCTAGGACACTATTTATTGTACAGGTAGGCCATTGTTTATTGTCAGCTAGGACATTGTTTATTGTATAGTTAGGACACTGTTTATTATACAGGTAGGATATTGTTTATTGTACAGCTAGGACATTGTTTATTGTACAGCTAGGACACTGTTTATTGTACAGCTAGGACACTGTTTATTGTACAGCTAGGACACTGTTTATTGTACAGCTAGGACACACTGTTTATTGTACAGATAGGATATTGTTTATTGTACAGCTAGGACACTATTTATTGTACAGGTAGGCCATTGTTTATTGTCAGCTAGGACATTGTTTATTGTATAGTTAGGACACTGTTTATTATACAGGTAGGATATTGTTTATTGTACAGCTAGGACACTGTTTATTGTACAGGTAGGATATTGTTTATTGTACAGATAGGATATTGTTTATTGTACAGCTAGGACATTGTTTATTGTATAGTTAGGACACTGTTTATTGTACAGCTAGGATATTGTTTATTGTACAGCTAGGACATTGTTTATTGTACAAGTAGGATATTGTTTATTGTAGAGCTATGACATTGTTTATTGTACAGCTAGGACACTGTTTATTGTACAGGTAGGACATTGTTTATTGTACAGCTAGGACATTGTTTATTGTACAGCTAGGACATTGTTTATTGTACAGGTAGGACACTGTTTATTGTACAGCTAGGACACACTGTTTATTGTACAGATAGGATATTGTTTATTGTACAGCTAGGACATTGTTTATTGTACAGGTAGGATATTGTTTATTGTACAGCTATGACATTGTTTATTGTACAGCTAGGACACTGTTTATTGTACAGGTAGGACATTGTTTATTGTACAGCTAGGACATTGTTTATTGTACAGCTAGGACACTGTTTATTGTACAGCTAGGACATTGTTTATTGTTCAGCTAGGACATTGTTTATTGTACAGCTAGGACACTGTTTATTGTACAGCACTACACACTTTTATTGTTTATTGTTTATTGTACAGCAGGACACTATTGGAGGACACTGTTTATTGTACATTGTTTATTGTACAGCTAGGAGGACATTGTTTATTGTACAGGTAGGACACACTGGACATTGTTTATTGTACAGCTAGGACATTGTTTATTGTATTGGACATTGTTTATTGTCCAGCTGTTTAGCAGCTAGGACACAGCTAGGACATGTTTATTGTAGGACATTGTTTATTATTGTTTATTGTACAGCTAGGACACTGTTTATTGTACAGCTAGGACATTGTTTATTGTAGAGCGAGGACATTGTTCATTGTAGAACTAGGACATGGTTTACTGTACAGCTTGGACAGTGTTTATTGTACAGCTAGGACACTGTTTATTGTACAGGTAGGGACACACTGTTTATTGTATAGGTAGGACACTGTTTATTGTACAGCTAGGACACACTGTTTATTGTACAGCTAGGACACTGTTTATTGTACAGATAGGACATTGTTTATTGTACAGCTAGGACATTGTTTATTGTACAGCTAGGACATTGTTTATTGTACAGGTAGGACACTGTTTATTGTACAGGTAGGACACTGTTTATTGTATAGGTAGGACATTGTTTATTGTACAGCTAGGACACACTGTTTATTGTACAGCTAGGACACTGTTTATTGTACAGGTATTGTACAGCTAGGACACAGGTAGGACACTGTTTATTGTACAGGTAGGACACTGTTTATTGTATAGGTAGGACATTGTTTATTGTACAGCTAGGACACACTGTTTATTGTACAGCTAGGACACTGTTTATTGTACAGCTAGGGCACACTGTTTATTGTACAGCTAGGACACACTGTTTATTGTACAGCTAGGACACACTGTTTATTGTACAGCTAGGACACTGTTTATTGTACAGCTAGGACACACTGTTTATTGTACAGCTAGGACACTGTTTATTGTACAGCTAGGACACACTGTTTATTGTACAGCTAGGACATTGTTTATTGTACAGCTAGGACACACTGTTTATTGTACAGCTAGGACACTGTTTATGTAGGACATTGTTTATTGTACAGCTAGGACACTGTTTATTGTACAGCTAGGACACACTGTTTATTGTACAGCTAGGACACTGTTTATTGTACAGCTAGGACACACTGTTTATTGTACAGCTAGGACACACTGTTTATTGTACAGCTAGGACACTGTTTATTGTACATGTAGGACATTGTTTATTGTACAGCTAGGACACTGTTTATTGTACAGCTAGGACACACTGTTTATTGTACAGCTAGGAAAGCTAGAATATCTCTTCAATGTGACTCCAGTTGTTGCTTCGTTAACAGAACCTTATTAAGATGTACTTTAAATGAATCATATCACATTCATTACATGTCATAAAGATACGGTATCCTTGAGGACATTGCACACTGGAAACACAGACACCAGGATAGCAATACACCATATTTATTGTAGGGAGCGCATAATTGCTTATTCCAATCTCAATTTTGCTGATACAGCTGTACATGCTTCACATTCACACACTATAAAAATTCTAAATGTATTTTCGATTAATTTACCAGTATAGAAAATGAAATAAATATGATGAAAAACAATTATTATGACCATGTGCATCGTCAGTGCGATTTCCTTTGAATGACCGGACAGTCACATTCCACTCGTCCAACAAGTGTACTTAACTGCTCCACTGATGGGAAATCAATTATCGGTTCTGCTCCATCAATACATCAACCTCAGATAATTACATTTTTAGATATGTATATTCGTGATAGTTTTGCTGTTATTTTTTTATATTTTTAAATAAATACATTAAAGCACTAATAATGTGAATATTTGTCTTTATTAAATCCTGTATTGTTTAATTCATGAAACAGGTAAAAGATTGTGTAAACAGATATCCATCATTTATGACCGTTAATGTATTCTTGACACCTTTGGGTATTATTGCCATGATTGACTTCAAACATTCGTCACTATTTCAGATCAACAACATGGCCATCAGGATGTTAGGCGTTCATACACGTTTTCACATGCCCCACATATCCCACGTTAATTCATATGTTGAATTTTTTATTTATCATTCGTTGAATAAAAGAGAAGTAAATGTTTCATCTAAATGACGGCAGACCTATTGTATTGACTTAGATGGCGTTTATGCAGAATAGTGTTGCTGTATTTTGCACAAATTAAGTGTATTCAGCAGCAACATAAACAAGGTTGTACGACACTAGTGACAGCCATTGATCTAATCGAAAGTAAATCTATCGTTTTTTACGTTGAACGTCAAAGGATTTTTCTTTTCAATTCACACTCAAACACGTAGGTATTTAAAAGTCCATGTTAAATGTACTCATCCCATTGAGCGTGTTTGAGGATCGTTATTTTGTTATATCATCGTTATATTGTGAGCTCAACACCGCTTTAAACTTCATTTTCTTCTGCTCCTTATAATACCAGTTTAACACCACCTTAAACTTCTCTTTCTTCTGCTTTCTGCTTTATGTGTATCTATGTCAAGGCTAATTTACTTTATGTAAAAAAAAAAGAAACAGCAAAATACTATCACATTTTTGGAAAAAGGGAAACTTTTGTATATAAATTTTATTGAAGTCTTATATTGACATTATAAACTATTGGTACACACGCGCAGTTTCATGAAGTCTTTGCTGAAAGATTGAATTAAAGGTTGGTACACAAAGTATCTCCAGATTTAGATGATCTATCAAGATATGATAATTTCCAATTTAAAAACTACGACAATCAAATTTATGAGGTATATTCGATTTAACGCTGATCTTTAAGACTTTTTTTAACTGGTCTTAATTGCGAGGTGGTCTTAGGAGTGAGATGATCTTGATAGTGATGCACACAGTACAAAGATATGGAGAGGTCTATTTGGGACTAAAATGAAGTAGTTCCAACTGCGAGGTGGTCTTAATTTTGAAATGGTCTTTTCAAGTTTTAAACCTACCTTGCTAGAGAATGATTTTGAAACTTTTTCACGAAAGGCTCAAAGTTTACAGACGGCCATCTCCGCATACATACGCATAATGTAATTAATCTACAGTTAGTTCACATAAGTGACATGAAATTAAATGTGTATAATTATTTGTAAAAACTGTGATTCCATGATATTAAGACAGGTGAAACAGACACATTATCTTGTATTATATTTATTGTAAATTATCCAGAAGTAAGGTGTTTGCTGATTGTCCTAGCTGAGGTTGATACGGACGTTGCCTGCACTGAATGTAAATCTCCATGCAAGTAAGTCCTATCCCATTTAGACATAATATGATAGTATATAATGACATATTATCTTCGCGACAATATATTTAAATTTTCGTTTCTCTGTGAATAATCCTTTACATCAATTGGTTCTGGTTACCATTATAACACATTCATTTTCTCACTTAAATTCAGAGCAACGTATCACGTTAACACAGTACATATGATTTCATTACATATGTATATGTTTGCTGCCCACAAACAGTACAAATGCATGGCAATTCTTACTTTCAAAATGTTAAACATTATTTTCAGACAAATTTCGTATGAATAGTTGATTTCTATGCGGAAATGGCCGTCTGTAAACTTTGAACCTTTCGTGAAAAAGTTTCAAAATCATTCTCTAGCAAGGTAGGTTTAAAACTTGAAAAGTTTTCAAAAACTGATGCACCCGCGTAAGGATGGACAGATATTTAAATGTCGTTGTTTTCATCATGATCGCATCCCTACAGCTCACTTGAAGAAACTAACGTCTCAATTGAATTTAAGATTTATGACTACACTTGCTTTCGTTAATAATAGCCAGTCATAGGTTAAGCAAAGTTTCAAATGTACATACAAACGAAGACACCATTTACAAATTTTCATAGAAGGGATTTACTTCATATGGCCTGTTAAGTTGGCATGCTTTCGTTTTGCATTATAAACTTTTGCTTCTAGTTAATCAGTTGTTTACTCAATCAAGCATCGACTATTTAGGCATTAACACAAATAGCTCACCATCCTCGGAATTACAGTAGTTTATATTCTCTGTTGTCTCTTCCGCCACGTATTTCCTAGTGCATAGACAGAAAAATCTCACCTGTCTGTCCATACATGATGCAATGCGAGACTGTAAGCAAAGTAAAGTTGTCATGTATATACGGATACTACTCCGTTTCGAAAAACACATTTATTAAGTGTTAAGTATAAGTATATTCAAATTGGAATTGAATAGTATAATGATAAAAGAAATCCGAAGTCTCAGATCCAACTGTACTGATTAGTATCATTATGTTATCATTTACACTCACAGAAATACTGTCATATTCATTTTTAACGTCACATTTTTTGTCAGGTCCGGCCAATCAGAGGTTCACTTTCTGGAAAATAAATATGTTGTTATCATATTCGAACGGAATTTATCATGTTTACGCATGCATGATGCATCGTTGAAGTCTTCATTTACTGAGTAAGATTTACATGGATTTTTAAGAGTAACAATATTGCTAGAAATTATTAAATGATTAATTAATTAATAATAGATCAAAGTCGTTTATGCACGTGTTAAAATCATATAACATCTATGGATTTTATATCATCTGCATAGGTATCAAATATCAGATTTCTGTTAGAGGTATGAGACATTATGTATGTTGTTTATAATTTATGAGACTTATGATAATATGATATATACCCCCCTCCCCCCCCCCTTATAAAACTCTTGTCTGATTTAAAGAATATAAAATTTGATATCTTCTAAACATACTGTAAAATATACAAGATTCTAGAATCTTATATTAGGTCTTACACACCTTACAGATAATATACATAAAGAATTCTCGAGAGAATGATGAAGAACTAAAGGGAGATAAATATGATGACAACAGGTCTATAGATTTTACTAAGCATCTGACGAGTTAAAATAAAAACATCATCAAGCTCATATGAAATTGAACGAATGGGAAGATTCTGTTTGTCCCGTGACTCGGATACTAGAGGTCGTAAAACAACATTGAAAACAATATGTATTATTATATGAAATGTGTATGAAAATCGTTTATTCTCATACAAAATTTAAATTCGAGATATTCTCACTTCATATCTCTTTCTTTAGTGACGTCTTATAACACCATGAAGTTACTACGTCACAATTGCAATGATGGGAACCTGAGTTCCTGAGTGTAATCAAGTGTATTGATTACTAATTTTATAAAATGTGTGTTATTACACTAAGAGAGTATTAATTTGATTGAGGAATATTGTAAAATACTGTTTTCAGCTTGGTCCCCCAAGAAATAAATCAGCCGTCATAATTGGTTATTCATTGTTTCATTAACTAATGTTAGTGTGTCTTGCTCCAATCGAAGTCATTTATAAAATGCACAAGGTATTTAAATATTTTCAATTGAAGTGCCATAATAGTTTCTTATAGTTGTCCAGTTCTTTTTTATTAGCAATTCGGCATCTTGTACTGGTTGTGTACTGGTTTTACACACTGCATTGTCATGAAAAAAAATATAATATACCTTTGTTATTCCGATATCAATTTCAAAACCAACGGGAAGAGAAATCCCCCTGGCAGCTACATTGGGTACATAGGCCGGGTCGTATATATGGAGGCTGACACCTTCAGATTGGGCAATGAAAGGTAGGTAGTTTTGATGGTCAATATTGAGGAAGACTTCGAGACCTGCAGATATGTTGACACGTTCCACATCTCTTTTAATTGTAAGGAATTCCCTGTTATGATATGTTGAGAATTGTAAGGAATTCCCTGTTTTGATATGTTGATATTTCAAAGGAACGGTCAAACAACATATGAACATTTTAGATGGCTCTGAGCGAATGAAAAACATTATGAAAAATACCAAATTTATTGCAAGCTACCGTCAGCCAAAAAATTTGAAAAAATATCTAACACGTGCATCATTTTCATCAGAAACAAAGTTACCGGAAGTCAAGACTTGTCGAGAAAAGAGATGTGGAACGTGTCAACATATCATAACAGGGAATTCCTTACAATTAAAAAGTGGAAAGAAGTGGGAAGTTAAAAGCAGTATGAACTGTAAATCAAAAAACGTGATTTACTTAATCCTTTGTCCAAAATGTGGAAGTTTCTATATAGGACAAACAGAAAACCTCCGCAAACGCGTAACATTACATCGCGAACAAATATCCCACGAAAGATATAGACATCTACCAATCAGCCGACACATAGCAGGATGCAACGACGGCTTTTTCCAAATCTTCCCCCTGTATACTTTTTCATCTGAAACCAATCGAATACAAAGAGAAGCCAAGGAGTCAGAAATTATAAACATTTTAAAACCAGACTTGAATATTAATGTTTAACCGCATTGTAAAATTTGCAAAATATAATTATGCCCCTTTTATATTATGACGTCATCAACAGATAACATGTTGTGACGCCACACCATTATGTACAGTTACTATGCACCTGAAGATCTAATACAGTGAAAGCGCTAGTGCAAAATGTAACGTCTTTCTTCTTTTGTCAAAAATCATTTTTATTTATATATATATCAATATCAACCCTGTATATATATACACATTATATATATGTATATATATATATATATATATATACATATATATCAACATCAACCCGAAGGTAAGATGCAGAGAGGTGTTTCACATTATATATCGTTGATTATGTATAAGACAATCATCATGTCCGATTCATTTGGATAAAGACATGGTGTGGAACTTCGGAGATTTTACTTAAGTTTTAACACTAACATTGCTGAGTTTTATCCGATGACAATGGTCAATAAATAACTATAGGTATTTAACATCATTGATATATTTAGATATGAAACTGAAAGACTGAAAAACACAGCCAAGGGCACTAACCTCAAGGGCATGTCAATACAGGTAGTTTGTTGGAACATCAACCAATTCAAAATCTTCCTTCAGTCTAGTTCACAGCCATATATCGATATTCACCCTTGAAAAATATGTAAAAGTCCTACAGGCTCGTCTGTGTTTATTGGATTTCGGTTCAATCATTGCAAAAGACATGGTCTTGATCAGTATTGATTTATATTACCCAGCTGATAGTGAGTGATAGAATCCCTTATATTATCCAGCTGATAGTGATAGAATCCCTTATATTATCCAGCTGATAGTGGTAGAATCCCTTATATTATCCAGCTGATAGTGGTAGAATCCCTTATATTATCCAGCTGATAGTGGTAGAATCCAGAATATAATCCAGCTGATAGTGGTAGAATCCCTTATATTATCCAGCTGATAGTGGTAGAATCCCTTATATTATCCAGCTGATAGTGGTAGAATCCAGAATATAATCCAGCTGATAGTGGTAGAATCCCTTATATTATCCAGCTGATAGTGAGTGGTAGAATCCCTTATATTATCCAGCTGATAGTGGTAGAATCCCTTATATTATCCAGCTGATAGTGGTAGAATCCAGAATATAATCCAGCTGATAGTGGTAGAATCCCTTATATTATCCAGCTGATTGCGGTAGAATACCTAATATTATCCAGCTGATAGTGAGTGGTAGAATCCCTTATATTATCCAGCTGATAGTGGTAGAATCCCTTATATTATCCAGCTGATAGTGGTAGAATCCAGAATATAATCCAGCTGATAGTGGTAGAATCCCTTATATTATCCAGCTGATAGTGGTAGAATACATTATATTATCCAGCCGATAGTGAGTGGTAGAATCCCTTATATTATCCAGCTGATGGTAGAATCCCGAATGTTATCCAGCTGATAGTGATAGAATCCCTTATATTATCCAGCTGATAGTGGTAGAATCCCTTATATTATCCATCTGATAGTGGTAGAATCCCTTATATTATCCAGATGATAGTGGTAGAATCCCTTATATTATCCAGCTGATAGTGGTAGAATCCCTTATATTATCCAGCTGATAGTGGTAAAGTCCCTTATTTTATCCAGCTGATAATGGTAGAATCTCTTATATTATCCAGCTGATAGTGGTATAATCCCTTATATTATCAGCTGATAGTGGTAGAATCCCTTATATTATCCAGCTGATAGTGGTAAAATCCCTTATATTATCAGCTGATAGTGGTAAAATCCCTTATTTTATCCAGCTGATAGTGGTAGAATCCCTTATATTATCAGCTGATAGTGGTAGAATCCCTTATATTATCAGCTGATAGTGGTAAAATCCCTTATAATATCCAGCTGATAGTGGTAGAATACCTTATATTATCCAGCTGATAGTGAGTGGTAGAATACCTTATATTATCCAGCTGATAGTGAGTGGTAGAATACCTTATATTATCCAGCTGATAGTGGTAGAATACCTTATATTATCCAGCTGATAGTGAGTGGTAGAATACCTTATATTATCCAGCTGATAGTGAGTGGTAGAATACCTTATATTATCCAGCTGATAGTGGTAGAATACCTTATATTATCCAGCTGATAGTGGTAGAATCCCTTATATTATCCAGCTGATAGTGGTAGAATACCTTATATTATCCAGCTGATAGTGGTAGAATACCTTATATTATCCAGCTGATAGTGGTAGAATCCCTTATATTATCCAGCTGATAGTGGTAGAATCCCTTATATTATCCAGCTGATAGTGGTAGAATCCCTTATATTATCCAGCTGATAGTGGTAGAATCCCTTATATTATCCATCTGATAGTGGTAGAATCCCTTATATTATCCAGCTGATAGTGGTAGAATCCCTTATATTATCCAGCTGATAGTGGTAGAATCCCTTATATTATCCAGCTGATAGTGGTAGAATACCTTATATTATCCAGCTGATAGTGGCAGAATCCCTTATATTATCCAGCTGATAGTGATAGAATCCCTTATATTATCCAGCTGATAGTAGTAGAATACCTTATATTATCCAGCTGATAGTGGTAGAATCCCTTATATTATCCAGCTGATAGTGGTAGAATACCTAATATTATCAGCTGATAGTGGTAGAATCCCTTATATTATCAGCTGATAGTGGTAAAATCCCTTATAATATCCAGCTGATAGTGGTAGAATACCTTATATTATCCAGCTGATAGTGAGTGGTAAAATACCTTATATTATCCAGCTGATAGTGAGTGGTAGAATACCTTATATTATTCAGCTGATAGTGGTAGAATACCTTATATTATCCAGCTGATAGTGAGTGGTAGAATACCTTATATTATCCAGCTGATAGTGAGTGGTAGAATACCTTATATTATCCAGCTGATAGTGGTAGAATCCCTTATATTATCCAGTTGATAATGGTAGAATCCCTTATATTATCCAGCTGATAGTGGTAGAATCCCTTATATTATCCAGCTGATGGTGGTAGAATCCCTTATATTATCCAGCTGATAGTGGTAGAATCCCTTATATTATCCAGCTGATAGTGGTAGAATCCCTTATATTATTCAGCTGATTGTGGCAGTATCCCTTATATTATTCAGCTGATAGTGGTAGAATACCTTATATTATCCAGCTGATAGTGGTAGAATCCTTTATATTATCCAGCTGATAGTGGCAGTATCCCTTATATTATTCAGCTGATAGTGGTAAATATTTTATATTATTTTGCTGATAGTGAGTGGTAGATATTATCAATATTTGTGATTGTGCCCTTGTGAATTGTACAGAGAGCTCTCTTTCATCAAAAATTGAATATCTAAGACCTTGGACAGAAGTTGTACAGATAAAAAAATGTGTTTCTAAAATATTTACAACAAAAACCTACCAGTATACAGGTCATACCGTGTCACAGCCTTGACGGTTCCCTGTAAATTTTATATACTTTTGTTGAATCAGATATACATTGTGCCCTTGTGTCAGAGAGTGTCACAGAAATTGATGTTTCCCTGTAAACTACCAACAAAAACCTACCAGTACAAGTAAGGCAGTGTCACAGCCTTGACGGTTCCCTGTAAACTACCAGTATACAGGTCAGACCGTGTCACAGACTTGATGTTTCCCTGTAAACTACCAGTATACAAGTAAGGCAGTGTCACAGCCTTGACGGTTCCCTGAAAACTACCAGTATACAGGTCAGACCGTGTCACAGACTTGACGGTTCCCTGTAAACTACCAGTATACAGGTCAGACCGTGTCACAGACTTGATGGTTCCCTGTAAACTACCAGTATACAGGTCCCTGTAAGACTTGACTACAAGTATACAGATCAGACCGTGTCACAGACTTGATGTTTCCCTGTAAACTACCAGTATACAACACCGTGTAAGCCAGTGTAACAGCCTTGTCACAGCCTTCGGTTCACTGAAAACTACCAGTATACAGGTCAGACCGTGTCACAGACTTGACGGTTCCCTGTAAACTACCAGTATACAGGTAAGACAGTGTCACAGCCTTGACGGTTCCCTGTAAACTACCAGTATACAGGTCAGACCGTGTCACAGACTTGACGGTTCCCTGTAAACTACCAGTATACAGGTCAGACCGTGTCACAGACTTGATGTTTCCCTGTAAACTACAAGTATACAGATCAGACCGTGTCACAGACTTGACGGTTCCCTGTAAACTACCAGTATACAGGTCACACCGTGTCACAGCCTTGACCGTTCCCTGTAAACTACCAGCATACAGGTCAGACCGTGTCACAGCCCTGACGGTTCCCTGTAAACTACCAGTATACAGGTCAGACTGTGTCATAGTCTTGATGTTTCCCTGTAAACTACCAGTATACAGATCAGACTGTGTCACAGACTTGACGGTTCATTGTAAACTACCAGTATACAGGTCAGACCGTGTCACAGACTTGACGGTTCCCTGTAAACTACCAGCATACAGGTCAGACCGTGTCACAGACTTGACGGTTCCCTGTAAACTACCAGTATACATGTCAGACCGTGTCACAGACTTGACGGTTCCCTGTAAACTACCAGTATACAAGTAAGGCAGTGTCACAGACTTGACGGTTCCCTGTAAACTACCAGTATACAAGTAAGGCAGTGTAACAGACTTGACGGTTCCACGTAAACTACCAGTATACAGGTCAGACCGTGTCACAGACTTGATGTTTCCCTGTAAACTACCAGCATACAGGTCAGACAGTGTCACAGCCATGGCGGTTCCCTGTAAACTACCAGTATACAAGTAAGGCAGTGTCACAGACTTGATGTTTCCCTGTAAACTACCAGTATACAAGTAAGGCAGTGTCACAGACTTGACGGTTCCACGTAAACTACCAGTATACAAGTAAGGCAGTGTCACAGACTTGACGGTTCCCTGTAAACTACCAGTATACAAGTAAGGCAGTGTCACAGACTTGACGGTTCCCTGTAAACTACCAGTATACAAGTAAGGCAGTGTCACAGACTTGACGGTTCCCAGTAAACTACCAGCATACAGGTCACACCGTGTCACAGCCCTGACGGTTCCCTGTAAACTACCAGTATACAGATCAGACCGTGTCACAGACTTGAGTGTTCCCAGTTAAATACCAGTATACAGGTCAGACCGTGTCACAGCCTTGACCGTTCCCTGTAAACTGCCAATATACAGATATTTAAGCAATCTGATATTTTGGCGAGAATTGTGCCCTATAGATAATGTTCATGGTCAGCCCTAGAAACATCTTATACACAAATATACACACATAAAATTTATATTTCTCTGGCTTCTTAATGTATTTGTTACTGATGACCGAACCACCACTTCTGCATTTACCACACACAAATGTACAGGACATTTCACACAAATTTATGATAATATACAACAGAATCAGATTATGAATACAATTTTGAATCTTACATATAATAACATTGGACAGTAATGCTGGAGTCCTGAAGTTTGGAACCTGGGAAGCGATTGAGTAAAATCCAAAGTGATCGAAAGAGATGTGAAAATCGAGATCGGGAGGTGCACTACTCGCATCATTCTATAAATCTGTTAATGTCATATATGATGATTTCGAAAGAATGTCAACTACAGATGTATATTCTAAACTATGTCACTATTCCACGGAATTAAAACAGTTATAAATTAGCAATCATTTCCGAAAGACGTAGATAATGACTTGTCTTGTAGTAATACATACAGGTACTTACTTGTAATACTGCTCAAAAAGACGAGTTACTTGAAACAAACACATGCCAAGTGATCCCAAGAAAAGGACACACCGCACTTGCTTCTTCAGCCAGTACTTAGACTCAGCGACCCGTGACAGTCCGTGAAGGGATGTGTTCTCCATAAAATAGTTCCCAGTTTGGACCAGACGATTCATCTTGAAGTTTTTTTATCGATCGTCTATTTAAGACTGTTTCCCCGTTTATTTTCACAGGTTATGAAATCCATGAATAAGACTGAAGTTCTTTCCTATTTTCAAATTTTTAATCCTTGCTTCTAATTATCTAAAATGGCTGAGAAGTGGTTATTCAACTTGGACAAAAATAATAATAAATAAAAAATAATGAATTCTGCAAAGAATCTCACTTCTTATACGGAGTGATAATAATATTTTCTAAATGCCTAGACTCGAAACAATCTCTTCTCCATAAAAGGCGTTTTTTTAGTGTGCCCAGGTTATATGACAATTTTGTGTGGTACAGTGTGAGTACATACAGACAACATATATATTATTAATGAATTCAATGCGGGTTGACGAAGCGCAAAAGCAAACTGATTATTTTATTACATGTATGAAAAAACTACATAGCAGCACCTTTCAACATATTTCGTATTAAAAACAGCGTTTTACAAGTGTTGTGTCCATTTAATTGTTGGAAATATTTAACAGCATTTTATATCGCACCTTTAACCCTAAAAGATATCTGGAATTTGTGATTTACGATAACAAAATGTATTGTCGTGTGAATATTGATTTCAGATTAGAAACTAGATATTGAATTGTTAATCTAGACTTTTTTTTCTAAAAAATCGCATGAGGTCATTTTGACTATAGAATTATCCCTTTCGTATTGAACATTTGAATATTTCTTTCGTTTTTACATTTTTTCCGGTCTTTCAATATTTATTATCATTCATTATTTACTTACAAATGTGTAGGTTGTCCTACAAGGTGAACATCAATATTTTTATCACATAGCCAAATCATCAATATGATTATGTCTTCTCTTCGTTAGCTACATGTTCTTGTTTTATTGTCGCTATGAGACAACACATTTCCCAGCATAATCGCGGAAGCAAGCAACAATTTTTTCAGCTCATATAACCCGACATATGTAACTTAGTGTATGAGCCTATATGTATTTTAGATATATTTTATCTATACAAAGATCTTAGTGTATATTATTCTAAAGCCGGCAAAGACAATGAAATGACATAAACTGGTTTACACCATATTAAATACTAGTCAACGAGTGTGTGTTGTATATCCTGTCGTGTTTTCGGATTTGTAACCGAGATTTCTAACACATTACGAGGTTTTCTTTGGTTTTGGTTGAAACTGGGCATCACTTACACCTGTCGAGAGTGCAGCCAGAATAGTAGTACCAAGATACACTTACCGGTAAAGTGGTATCTTTTCCCGCCATTTTTGAGTATTTTATTCCCGTCGTGTGTTGTTCGTTCCACACCTCGTGTAGGAAGTTTTTACATATAAGTGGGGAGATAGGCTAATTTCTAAATGGAATAAAGTTTAATTGACCATTAAGTAAATTAGTAAATTGCGGACCATGCTACATACCTAGATGCCGTCTTCCATATTTGTTTGTTCCCCTTCTGAATTCCATACTTTTGGTAATTAGGATCACTGTTAATTCCTTAAAGAATGATGCTGTATACAATACAGGTTTATTCATTATGCTGTAAAATTGTTTTCCTTAATAAATTTACTTTTTTAAAAACAATACCATTAGAGGGTATAATTTTGTTCTAGAGCCGATGTCTCAGATACCCTTGGGTATACAGTTATAATTGGAAATATGATGTTGGAATATGATATTCCTAAATTTATAATAGATGTTCTGGGGTGTGTAAGACAAGCCTGTTGACCAGTTGGCATCATTAAAGGGGTCTGTGGGGATACGACATCTAATATACAGAGGAAATACAAAGCTAGGTACAGGTTCAGTCATTGTCCTATCTATACGGTTATAAAACATTGGAATGTTGTTCTGATGTCTTCATTGGCTCTTATATCATGATTTTACTCTTTCTAAACCGAAATAGTTTAATTTCAGTAAACAACTGACCGGAAGGGAATCAACAAAGGGTTGTGTATATTATTCTATCTAAGGATGTGTTTTTGTCTCTGGACTTTCCAAGGACACTACCATTAATTGGCCGATATTTACTCGTCACTGGCTATGACTGTATAGCACAAGTATATTACAAATGGATTTTTTTCTATCTTCATCATATCTGTTCCAGATTCACAAAAGAGGAAACTACATGTGAAACCCAAGAGTGACCCATCCAGTACATCAAAAATAGGTGATAACAAGCTTTTTCATAGTCAAAATCCAATATGGCTGCCAGTCAGTCATTTTGTTTTTCAGATCAGTCCCACACTTAAAAAGGTAGTAGTACCAATCAAGGGTAACCTTCAAGTGAAATTTAAAAGGCCACCCAGTGCTTCTAAAGGACAACAAGAAGTGCACAACAGGGTTGAACAATAAATGCCTTACCAAAGAAAGATTTATGATCAATTATGTCAAAATGAATACAAATACCGAAACGTTAAATTAATAATGTGTTGAAATGCCAAGATAGAAAACCGTCCTTAAGTTTGTAAGATGAAGTGAAGAGAAATAGGAAAACTGAAACACTGAAAAAAGCAAAGACTATTACCTCTTTGAAATATTGTTGGATCAAAATGCTGTTCATGAAAACATAACTTAATTTCAAGGTTTGAAAGTCTACCAAGTTTTAAAGAAATCATTTATAAAATGAGTGAGATGTCCAGACAAGACAGAAATACTGAACAAACGAAGGGTAATAACTCTTCAAACAATTTCAAAATTACAATGGCATTGTGGAAAACACAATTGCAAGTAATGGTTGTAAAAGTTTAACAAGATGCAAGAAAATCAGTTGAAAACAGAAGGATATCTCCATGTCACATTAAAATGCTCATGCCTCGAATTTACGGCTTTTTACTGGCTGTTTGCAAGTAGAAATCCAAGAGTTGCCAGTAGAAAAAACATTGACTTGCTTTTTTCAGCAAATGGATTCATGAAATGCAAACAGTGAGTGCCTGTCTATTCCTAACATTTCACAGAATTAAATTGTTTTGATTTTCAAAGTGTAAATATTGGGACAAAGCAGTTCTTCTTTAATGCTGATTCATATTGGATGAAGCAAGGTAATACATTATAAATCACAAAACAAAACACATTATTTGAACATGGTGATTTGCTGTTTTCAGCAAGTGACAAAAAATGTTAAATTCGAGGCCTGATGCTATAAAAAAGGGAAATAACTCCTGAATTGAAATGTTGTCACAGAAAACATAATTCCAGGCCACATTCATAAAGCCTATGAAATTTGAAAGAGATCAATTAACAATAACACAGGAGAGCTCCAATAAAAATTAACATTATGTAAACATCAAAGGGCAATAACTCCTTCAAATACTGTCAAATCAAACTGCCATTCAGGAAAACAACTTCATATTGAAAAGCTTTGAAAGGGATAGTGATTGAAAACTGTAGGAGGAGATCTGTGGATAAATGAAAGTTTACAATAGATAGACAACACCAAACCATCATACCTCCCACTAAAATTTTGAAAGATATTAGTATGGTAATCGTCAACATGTTTTGACCACTATGCAGCCATCATCAGGATGACTTTACAATGTAATTTACCCCTAAGGTATAATGTTTCTCGGAATTTTGAAAGATGTATAAAAACAGACAGACAAAGGATGCAGGGTGATTTGAATAGCTCAGCAGCTGATGATGAAAAGCTAATAAACAACAAACATTGCATAAATATTTATTAAAAAATTATGATCTACATTCACATGTATCATCAATCATTCATCAAACATTCATCTTTTTCTCATACCACATATAAGACATTAGCTTAGCAAAATATATAATCACTGAAATATTATATAGACACTCTGTAGCACTATAAAAACCTTAATTAAAGCACAACCTTATTGTCATTCTAGTGTTCTCATTAATTTAATCTTAATAATGAAAGAAACCAAGTGAATTTCAGATCTATGGGTTATCTTAAAAGTTAATAAATAATAAATAATCATATTATTCCTGAATGACAATAATTTTCTTTTTTGACAGAATGTGATACCTGACCTTTAACAACCATTTGGTATGTATATAACTATATAATGGTAAGCAGTGTGTATTTATTGTCAACATTAATGACATCTGGGCGACAGATAAATTGAATGATCATAGTGACAATATACACAACCTGATGACCTTAAAAAGTAATATTCACATTTCAGAAATTCTCTTCAAATAGTATAATGCATGTATTGAGTCAAATAAAGTATAGTTTTTACCTGTATGCTTTTTAACTGGAATAGCTTTCTGAAAATCACATTCATCTGAATGCTTTATGTATAGCTATCTGAGTGAATTGTACCAAGAGTTGATGTGACATTGGTAAACAAAGTGCCAAATGATGTCATATTATTGATATTAGTGATCTTGGAATGTATTCAGATTCTTGTGCATACAACCCAGATTAAAACTGATTTAATGGAAATCCAAAATGCAAACTATAAATATAAATTGTAATTCTGAAAGTAGTTACGTACCATTAAGATAAATTTCAAAATATTTCATCACTTTTCATACCAGACGCGTATAATCAACAGATAAAAAACTCATGATTCATGGCCTTGTATTTATACAAAGACCTTCAATTTTGTATTTGGAAACTTAGATAATCATGTAACTATAGACCTCATACAGTCTAATAAACACTTGAAAATACATAATATTTTCTTAAACTTCATCCTAATTACAATTCATAAACACAAACTGAATCTGTGTGGGTAATAATTTGATATGTACTGTTGGACTGTGTTTCCATCTCATAAAACCCACAATACAATTCTTTTTTTATTGTCATTCACATAATGGACGGAATCCAAATTTTTGCATTCAGTATCAGTTGATGTAAGATATATTTACTTTCACTTTACGAAATATTTACAATACGACCAGAAAGTACAATGCATAGATTCTGTCATAATAATTGTTGTAGTAACTAGGTACTCTCTTGTCGGTATTGGATAAGTTTAATATTCACCAGGATTAAACAACTGTTCCTTCACTACGTCAGGAGGTTCTGATGGTATGAGTCATAGCCATCATGCCAGTGCACTTCCTCCCCTGGAAGCTGCTCCAGGTCTGTAAATTGACGCAAGTGAAATTTTGTCACCTGATAGTTCACCATTGCCCTGATAGCAAAGTACCCACACACAGACTCAAACACAACAAACAGGGCCTCGATAATGTGAACAGCTCGCTCAAGTGGTAGCAGAATAGCATCCTCATTAAACGTCAGGAGCAAGATGAGTGGTAACTGTATCAGTAGTGTTAACAGCCAGGAGCCAGCCAATTCAGGGACCTGTGACATAGAAACAGAGGCACGTTAATAGTAACCAGTCAATTCAGGGACTTGTGACATAGAAACAGAGACATGTTTATAGGAAACAGACAAGTCAGGGACCTGTAAAATAAAAACAGGGACGTGTTAACAGGAAGCAGACAACTCAGGGATCTGTGACAGAGAAACAGGGACATGTTAACAGGAACCAGACAACTCAGGGATCTGTGACAGTGAAACAGGGACATGTTAACGGGAACCAGACAATTCAGGGACCTGTGACAGAGAAACAGGGACATGTTAACAGGAACCAGACAGCTCAGGGATCTGTGACAATGAAACAGGGACATGTTAACGGGAACCAGACAACTCAGGGACCTGTGACAGAGAAAGAGGGACATGTTAACAGGAACCAGACAACTCAGGGACCTGTGACAGAGAAACAGGGACATGTTAACAGGAACCAGATAATTCAGGGACCTGTGACAGAGGGCAGTAACTGGAGGTTCTACACTGGTTCCCAGCATCTAAAAACAGATTTATATGTACATCTCCATTTCCCCCTTACTTAAAAACAAGACCTTAGTACATTGTAAACAGATATCATAAAAGGGGAATAACTTCTCAGGAAATATTATAAATCACAAAATTAACTGTAAGTGTACAACTTTTTAGGTACTTCCTTTTATATAAATCAATTCGGATGACAAGGGGTATAATGCCTCAAAAAAAATCATTAAACAAAGAAGACAAATCACAAAAGTAGATTGTTGAGGAAGAGAAATAAATGGGCGTAATAAAAGAGTGTCATCTAAAATACACAAGCTTAGAATAAGACATCACTATGAAACTTGTACATATTTCAAATGATATAAATAAATGTTCACTCACCCTTTCTGTTAAGTTGCCTGTGTATCCTATATATAAGCGGATGATTTCTATGAGTGTAAACACAATGTAGATGGCTATCAGCACAATCACATACAAGATAGAGAGTCGGGTATACTGAAAAAGATCATATTAAACGTTTTGTTCAGCAATCCTGCTAGGTGACAAACCTAATTATTTTAAAGCTACCGTCACTTTCAAGAAAATAAGGTATCTAAGATTTTGCTAAATGACAAAAGTTGTAGCATAATTGACAAATCCAACAAATTTTTTTGTTAAACAAATCACAAAACTAGTTCCCTACTGATATGCACTGAGAGACAAAACAACCATCCAGAAAGCTGAATGTGAACAAAATTGTCTTTCAAATTAATTCTTGAATGTGAATTTATATAAGGTTTGAAATTCATCTCCATAGCATTTATGGTGTTATTTCAACAGTTTCTTTATATAGCTATGTATATTTCTTTCAAAAATAACCACATACCTTTATTTCAAAACACACAAGTATTGATGTTAACCAAAAAGGTATGAAGAACATGTTGAAATACAGGGCCATCTGTAGTGGCAGGTTGGAAACATATTCATTTCCTGCAAAATGGATGAAAATTGTCATACTCTGAGCCTGAATTGATTATCTCTTAAAGTAATTGCTTCAGTCTATGATGTATAAGAATCTATGCCAGAATTATGTTGGAATATTTTGATTATTATGTTACCTGTAATGTGACTTGCAATAGGAATGCTTGTAAGTTATCAACCAAATGCCATGTTATTAGTACAACTAGTAATAACAATGCAATTGAATTTTTTGAAGCAGAGAGAGAAAAGAAACACTAGAATGGCTTAAAACACTAAACTATAAGGTCTGAAAATAAATGTTACTGAGGCAAATAAAGTTGTTTTGCTTTGCAACGTACCCATGATTTCACGGTACATCCTTAGTGGATGCGTTTCTACCACATTTATGTACATCTCTGTTCGGTATCTTAATCAGCGAATAAGCGCCTATATTAAGCTAAGCAAGGGTGACAAGACAAATATGACAAAAAATGACACAAACATAATACTGTATCTCATCATGAACATTATATATTTTAACATTTAAGTGTTAAATGCATGTAACTGTTTTGTTGAGACATGCTTTTCGAAAGTAAACAGGAACCTGTAAACAGATCAAACAGTCACATCGTCACTGTAAAATTCAGTACGAAGAATAAATTTATCGAAAATGAACCTGTTTTAAGAATTTGATGTTGATTTGGATCCTGTGCATTCTTCGAAACCGGAAAAATGACATCCGTAAAATTTGTGACAGTTCTTCGTAAGGTGGCCTCCATTTTGATATGCGGCGCGCGAAGTCACGTGATGTAAACATACAATAAGAGCGACAAAAGCTAGACATTCCCTCATTTAAGGAGGAGTACATCTGTCAACTACATAAAAAATAACAACATTGTTTTGTTAAAAACGATTCCTAACCACATTTTAGATGAAGTAAAACATAAACATTGAATGAAAATTCTAAAGATGTTCCGATTAATTGAGATGTGTTCCGAAAGCCAAAATCAACCAATTAAAACCATCGTTACTTTTCGAACACATTTGGCATAAAAATAGAGCGAAGTTTGAACACAATCACAAGAGGTAACATGGTTTTACGTAAATAATTGAATTGTATGACCAGTCGCTCTCTATTTTTTGCACGAATAAGAAAGTTTACAAAAAACTTTCATATCTCAATTTTAATCTTTTTCTCGCAATTTACTTGAGCTTCAACATAAGAGAGAAATATGCGTACATGTTGCCTGTAGCTGATGGGCCTACATATTCAGTATCTGCTAAGTCGTTGGTCAGAAATCCAAAGTAAATGCTTTTAATCGCTGACTTGAGTAAATGAAAATGGCTGAAATGAGATGATTGGAAACACAAAATTAGTACATGAAGTTGTGGAATCGGAACGTTTTCTGAATGTAGGCACCATTCACAATTGGATTTATTTCATAATAGAAATGTGTGGAAAAATACATATGAGTTCAGGTTTTTAGAATCTATATAGGTCTGTCTAATTCGTTGAAACTGAAAGTACATAAAAGCTAGACCAACAGAACAAAATAAATTATGACATTTATCCAGTATCAGGAGCTGTTCTGTAACAATAGATAACAATGTCTAGATTTTTCTTCTTCTGATAATTCATAACATGTTCTACATTTCTATAATTTAGTTTTGGAAAATGTAAATTTCATTTATACATTCCATATGTCCTGTATACTGTTTTGTTTTCTTGGTATTCTTATACCAAATTATTTACTTTTCATGATTATGAAAAGGTCATACTTCCATGAAAAAACCCAAATCAAAATAATTTCATACTTTATTACAAATCAGTCACACCCTTCTCCTTGCACACCCTTTCCCCCTCCCCCTAGATTTTTTTAATGTGACTATTTTGCACAGATATGAAGTGTCATTATCGACAATGGTTCTGTTTTAAATGGCTTTGTTGTTAAAGTTTCACATGTTGTTATCAATCGAAGTTATCCTTAAGCATTATTGTCATTGATATACATATTCCTAGGAGTTTTTTTTTCATTCATGTCCAATGAAAGCTTAAAAGGACTTTGAATCATTGAATTTATTTTTTTAATTTTCTTTCAGATGTTTGTCACAGAGAGCATGTAGCTAGCCAAGTTGACATTATATTAGTAGTAACTTCTGATTACAATGGAGTTTGAAAACAAAGAAAACAGGTTGATGGCCTCTTTTGAAAAGGTTAGTATAGATCAGCATTATTAATTACAATGTTGTTATATCAAAGTTCTTTAATATGAACTTTCTGTTTATGACAACAGCATTTTCTGATTAGAATGCATTCTAAACTGCTGCTGTTTGAAGATTATGAAATTTCTATTACAACTCATGATCAGATAAGTTTACTTTGGCATGTTTCTAATGTAAGCAGAAAATTCTCTCCTGATTTATGTAACAAGATAAACAACTACAGTGTATTTTACAGTAGTGTACATGAGACTCAACCAGACGTAAAGCAGATTCAGACTGTACAATTTCCATTGATAGCTCATGTAATTTTTGGCCTGGTTGCACATAGTGCAAATCCGGGGTATAGTTTGGTGAATGTCGGGCGGGCGGGGAAAAGGGGTACCAGTTTTGTAGAATCAACATTTCCTAGACTTTGTGACATAGAAGCTTGAAACTTTGTAGGATGTTTACATATATGTTGAAGATGTGCACCTCATATTATGGATTTATTCCATACATTTTCCTGGATTTTCCGCGCTTTGGAACTTAATCATTTTCCGCAGTTTGGCAGGAAAATTGGGTACCAGTTTTGTAGAATCAACTCCTCCTAGAGTTTTTGACGTAAAAGCTTGAAAGTTTGTAGGATGTTTATATATATGTTGAAGATGTGCACCTATTAACTTAGGATTCTGGACGTTTTTTCTTGATTTTCCGGGCTTTGGAACTTAGTCATTTTCAACAGTCTGGTGTAGAAAATCCACGATGGCAACCTTTTGCCTCTCATTGGTTGAGATGTTGTTTTGAGCCTAATAGCCTCTGATTGGCTGAAACATTGTTTTGAGCATGATATATAACATTGCACTCATCCCGCAACCCGGCAAAAAGTGGCTTTGCCCCATGTTTTCTATAAATACTACAATACTTAACATTGTTTATGTCCAATCCAAAATTTTGTCTGTGCCAGTCAACTTTGATTTGAAACGCAAAAAAAATGAACAATTTTCAACAAAGAGTTTATGATCAGAAGCTCTTTTTTTTTCCTCTGGAATATCCATTTTAAGAATACAGTTGTATGTTTTTTTTAAACAGTTTGATCAAAGGACTTTTCTGTTTGTTGCAGGTTGTAGTCAACACTTCGAATGCCTCCCCTATTGTTTGTAGAACCCCACTTCAGAGTGTTGACAATGTAGCTTTAAAGAGAAGTACCAAAAAAGCCTACTACAGCCAGATTACACCTACACTGAAAACTCCAGGTCGCAAAGCAGCTAGGTAAGCTTAGACTAACCTCAACCTCTCTTAAAGATTACAAATAATAATTATCTCATAATTCTGACAGATAATTTTCTACTAAAAAAGGAGTGTATCGCACTTTTTCAATTAGATCTTAACATCTAAAAGATACTATTTGGATTTCTTAATTTAGAAATATGACTTTGATTTGAAAATCATCCTAGCTTCTGCCACTAAAATCAATTCTTATTTTTCAGAGAACATATTTACTACTGCAAAAGCTGTTGTTGACCCCTTATCTAAATACTTGTATACATATTAATTGTTTAGGGTTCGTCCATCCTTGTTAGTGTACCAAGACAAAGTGCAATCCGACACTGATGATGTGCTCCTCAACTCACTTGTGTGTAAGAAGGTGGATGAAGTCATTGCTAAGGCCAAACAGGTGGATACATTTTGAAGTCTACTCATTATTGCTGTACTTGTATTCTCCTTATTTAACAGTGTTTGATACTTTTGTAAATGTTCACCAAATAGAACAGAAAAAATTAAGAATGATCAGGACTTAAAGGAGTCAATGGTAATGATTAGATTGTTTCCCATCCAATTAATATAGTATTAAAGGTGATGTGGAGTGTGATTACTGTACACTTTGATGGGTCAAACTTCATTTATTGTGCATGACTGTTGAAAGTCAATATCAGACTGCAGGGCTTCTTTCGAGGGTTTTTGGCAGTACCAGTATGTTAACTGAAATGAGGTCACAGCTACTCATTGACCCTGATGTCTCTCTGTGTTGAAAGAGGAGAGATTTCAAATGAGGTAATTATTTAACTAAAACAGGGTTCTTGTCATTTGTGTCCTCTGACCCTTTACTTTGATTGTGATTCTAAAATAGGTTTAGACTTTGACTGGATTATAGGATAGCAATATATACTTGTATGACACATACTAGAATTAGGTAACCATAATCTAATCTTATTCTGTATTGTTTCATTTAAGGGGTATGCAGGCTTCAAGGTATTTATGAAGCTTCTGCTTTGAAATAGATCTAACACAAACTGATTTTGATAGCAAAATGATTTTTCTCTTATCATAGCAATATGAAAACCAGATCGCAGAAAAGGAGAAGACCATAGCTAATCTCCAGAACTTGGTGAAGACTGCAGATGATACTGTGAACTGTGCAACACCAGCTAATTCAATAGAAAAGAACAGTTGTAATGTTCAGACTGACCTTGTACAACACAGCAGTTGTGGGACTCAGGTTGACCCTGTGGAAAGCAGTAATTGTGGTGTTCAGTCTGACCCTGTTGAAAACAACAGCTGTGGTATTCAAGCTGACCCTGTTGAAACCAGCAGCAGTGGTACTCAGTTTGACCCTATAGAAAGTACATCTTGTGGTATTCAAACCAACCCTGTAGAAAGCAACAGTTTTGATACTCAGACTGACTCTGTAGAAAGCAACAACTGTGGAACTCAATTTGACCCTATAGAAAGTACATCTTGTGGGACTCAGTTTGACCCCATAGAAAATGCCAGTTGTGGAACTCAGGCAGATGGTTGTCCATGTCTCCGCTGCGACCAGATGGACAGTGATATCTTGGAGGAGCAAGTCTCTCTCTATGTCAATGGCATTGTGAGCAAGTGTGCTGCTGATGTACAATTAGAACAGGTAAATTTTTATCTTAATAATATATAGATTTTTTTTGCATAGGCATTTTTCACTGGTCTGCTACGTAATTTGGACAAAGAAAAAACCCAGTATACATTGTACGTATGTTGGTGAAATATTCATGTCATAATAGGGTTTTCCCTGCGACTCTCATATTTATGATGTGTAAGAGTCCAAGGACTCGCATCATATATCAAATAGCAGAAACATCAGAAAGGATGTAGAGCCAACGCCATACTTCTAGTAAAGTTAGAGTAGGTTCCGTGGTCCCTTGCTTGGATACCTCCAGGTATGCAGGGCGATTGAAGAGTAATAAAGAACTAAGGGGTAAGAGGCAATCGCAACAAGCTCAGAACTCTGAAATTGTTATTTATTATTCTTCGTCTACCAGTTTCATCCGTAGCATACAGGCTTCTTCAGGACAACGTTTGTGTAAAATCAACCCCTAAAGTACTAAAAATGTGGTGTTCTATACATTGTTACTTATGACGTTATGAGTATAGTTCAAATAACGATAACTCGAAATTCCTGAAGGACCTCAAGTGGTGTCGTCCGGTTATTGCTATCACTTAATATATGAAATGTCCATGCTGTTAGATTAAATTATCTGTTATATACGTTACTATTGTCTTGAAAGTAATCTGCAAAATTGGAACATATAAGATGAAATATTAACTACTAGATCAGAAAAATTAACACCGTTCATCTTGACACACTGTGGAGTCTGAAGCTGATTGGTAATGTAATGCATTGTAATCAACAAAGTCCTTCTCTGATTTGCTGGGTGTTGATGCTGTGCTACACGTATCATCATCGGAGAGTTCCAAATCCTTCTTGAGTAGATCTATGGCCATATCCAATACAGGTCTAAAGTTCTTGACCCTAACTGTTCTGCTGGTTAAGTGCAGAATTTTACATGTTCCAACTGAGTTTTTGTTAGTACTTCAAAAGAACATTTGTTACCTGGTTTATGGGCATCCTGTTCCGTAGTGTCCTCGGAGACTTCCGGCTCTACAGTGTACCCAGGGTGTTGTTGCTGTAGGTGCTGTTTGTACGTTTCTATGTGTCTGTACAACCGTTTGCATATTTTGCATTTGTACCAAGTTTTTGTAGATCCATAGACCTTATTCGCATGTCTTTTCAGGCTTCCTAGGCAAGAATATAACATAACATAACATCATAAGTAACAATGTACAGACCACCACATTTTTAGTACTTTAGGGGTTGATTTTACACAAACATTGTCCTGAAGAATCCCATGTTATGGGTGAAACCGGTAGACGAAGAATAATAAACAATTTCACAGTCCTGAGCTTGTTGTGATTGCCTCTTACCCCATATATGAAATAGGGTTCAGCTTTATTAATTTTGAGTGTCCTTTGTCAATTTAAGGAGTCTAATTGAAGTGTTTGGTTTTTTTTTTTTTTTTTTTTGTTAGGGGAAATCCCTGACATAGCATTTGTTATCATTGGTTCATTTTGAAGTATGGAGACATAAATTGTACTGATTTGTTTACTATATGTAGAGAGATGTTCGTTATCACACTGTTTACTTTATGGATATTGATCTTGTTATTTATCAGATTACTGGATTTATAAACCAGACAACTAAAGCAGATCGGGACCACCAGTTACAGAGTGCCAACTCTCTGATACAGCAACTTAGGATAGAACTAGCCGAGTACACAGAGCTGACTGACAGTGTCGACCTGGCAGAGAGACTTCAGGTATGTCTTGAGTCAGTGTCAATAGCTCATATATTTGGCCTGGCTGAAAGGCTAAAACTATGTTGGGATTCAACATCAACTTTGACTTGAAATTTACACATACTGTTAAGAACTGGTCACCATCAGCTTTCAAGCTTTATAATCTAAACTATAGAGATTATCCTTCTAGCTCAATGCATGGTACCAGTAATTCTCATATCAGATATTATTATTTTTTTTTTAATTTGGCTCCCAGGTGATGATATTAGAGAATATATCAGAAAACTACTGTAAGGTGAAGGCAGCGGCTAAAAGATTGACCTATCTTCAGGCTCAGACAGAGCAACAGGTAAGGACGTAAGGGATAACTCCGGTACCCATAAAACAGTACTGTCCAGTACACCAGAAACAATGTTACTACTGAAACCAGACAACTTTTAACTTTGTTACCCGGAGGATCACAATTCAGTTTTATAGCGTTTTAGCTCACTGGTCACCTGTTACAAGTAATGGTGAGCTAATGCTGTTTCTTCATATATATCCCACCTTAAAACTGTAAAACTTTTGGAGTAAGTTACTAAAGTGTGTATGATTCTTATATCCTTCACCTCCAATATTGGCATATACAGCATCTTTAGGTTTAAATCATTGCTTTTTTTTTCTCCAAATTCTACCATGTTTTGGACTTGATATATCTTGCATTTTAACTCACTTTAAAGGTTTTGAATAAATGTTTTCTTGCATTTGTAATATGTTGAAATTTTACCTGATCATATTTGTCAGTGGTTTATACAGCATTTTTTCAACCACATGTGAAGAGCCAGGCTGTAAATTTGTTTCCTACTCCAGATTGTTTATCATGAAGCTGAGATCACAACCATTCTATGCTGTTGTGGTGATGTCCTTTCGGGGCAGTTAACTTTACCCTAATTGAGATGGGCATTCTATTTGTTGTTCAGAGAGGTATAGCAACCAGCTGCCACACGGGGATCCGTGAATGGGGTGATAGGCCTAACAAAAGAAACACAATACCCTAAATTTTCATAATTTCAGACTTTTTAAACTGTCAGTATATTGTGTCAGGGTTTGACGGGTTTCCCAGTTTTAAGTTTGAAGAATTAGTTCTCTGTAATTAACATATATTTACATATAACCAGTAGAATTTAAGCAAAATCCTACATTCTGAACTGAAAAATGATCCAGATAAAATCAAAGAGAGTAGTTATTTTAAATGCTCCAATATTGATTTTATGTGACATCACTTTCAACTAATTTAAAATAAGGTGGCATCTACAAAATTGAAATTGAAGTCATGTTTGTTTTTAAGGCACATGAGATAAAGGAAAAGATGGAGGCAAATGACATTCAAATGAAGCGTAATTGCCATGAAAAAAGGGAGGTTCTGGAGAAATATGAATGTATGGAGAAGATGTTAGAGACATCACGAGATAGCCTAGCACAGGTACAACAGTTTTCAAAACATTTTCCTGACTCACCTTGATATGTTTAGAGGATATAATTGTGATATATAGTACTGTAAATGTGCTTGTTTTGGTGCATTAAGATTTTTGCTTGTTATGAAATTTTTAGATGAAAATGAAAAAGATGAATTAGCAGAGCTACAAATTATCTACCATTGAACGTGATATACAGAGACTGCATTTAGCACATTCATAGGTCAATGTAATGCTTTACAGTGTGAAATTTCTACATTTAAGTATACCACTAAATTATTGTAAGAATGTTATTTATGATAAATCAAATTTTCTTGGTTTAACCAAAATTTTCAAGCAAAACAGATGGAGATTCAAGATTTAAGCAACTTTTTGTCAATTTCATATTCTTTTTTCGTAACAAACCAACTTAAATTATCTTGGATGTTGACAATATGATTTAACTTGACATGTCTTGATAACTACCGCGACAAGTTGTTGTAAATTTGGGCAAAAGTCATGTCAATTTAATGAAATAGATTTTTCAAAAAAAAATTGTCTCAAAAGTTGTGTTCCAGTAATAACCTTAATGCCACCATACTGTATAGTTCATAAACTTATTTAAAAAATGTTTATGTTTGGTTTTTTTTAGATGGAAGCCTTATACAAGACCACATCAGCAGAACTTACCATTTCAAAAAGCCAAATTCAAGTTAACAGTAGTGAGCTTGTGTCAGTAAAAAGAGGTTAGTAATCACAAGCTTCACTGATGTCTTGTGGTTAATTATAAATGTTTCTAAATTGACATTAAAATAATTAGTATGATTAGATAATAACATACTGAAAATAATTGTATTGTATATGGGATGCTAGCTAGTATGCTGGAAAATTTTGAGAAATCCTACAACCCACTGGTTACAAGATCATGCCCAGTAAGTTAATGTGAGCTGGGTAAGATGTATTTCATCCTTCAGGTTTCAGGAGGATACATGAGAGTACACAGAGGCATCTTAAAATGAATAAACAACAGGGTTAATAAAGAAAGGGGCAATTGCTGAAGCCAGGTTTTAAGGCAGTATGTTCTACATATGGTTGCCAAAACACTAGGCTTCAGATGTTACACTGTTCAATTCGAGTCATGGGTTTAGGCAAGAATGAAAAACCCTTCACATACACACACTCTCATCCCATTTTCAGCAATTTTTAGTCAATGTTAAAAATAACTTTTGCAATCCAATGAAAGATTAAGAGAAAATGGAAAAATGGTGATGTCAGTTTCAGTTTTCAAGTCTCCCTTAGTCCCTTCAGGATTCTCTGTGGGTAAGATATATGAGAATGGTCAAAGAAACAATGAATTACAGGAATTAAAGTTTAGACTTGGCAGTGGTTGACTGGTTAAGGCATCATATTGTCTTTATCACTAGCCCTCCACCTCTATGTCAAGGATTGGAGGCCTATGTGGAGCAATCGCCAGGTACTGGCAGTAGGTCGGTGGTTTTTCTCCTGGAACTTCAGTTTTCCTCCACCACCCAAACCTGATATATCATTAAATGACCCTGGCTGTTAATAGGACATTAAGAAACAATAAAAAAAGGATTTCTGTGTTACTGTATCAAGGAAAGCTACATGCTGAGAACAAGATCTGGTAATGAAGGTTATTGGTTAAAGGCTGTGTCACCATCTAGCCATGCAGATTTAGTGAATAGTGTAAAAGAATGTATGTATAATCCTTAATTCTTTTATTAACAGCCTATGAGAACAGTGAAGCTGATTTAAAGGAAATGCAGACTCGTTATGCTGCTGACACAGACAAATTGACAGAGGAAAAAGAGCAGTAAGTTAGCATGAAAAAGTTATCATTTATTTGCTGGCAGATTCATACAACAACATGGGCATGGTCAGACAGGCATTTCTACAACTAATTAAAACCAACATTATTCTTACTTCAATGTACAAGGCCATGGGTGGAATTCCTGTACCTTATAACTATTAGATAGATGACAAACTCTGTTTCTCAACTTGTTGCCAGGTACCAAGAATTTAGTAAAACTTTACTCCAATGTAGCAAATACATAATATAGTTCACAAACTTGGAGTAATTGCCTTAATTGGAGTCATTGACTTATCTTCTAGTGGTGTGACAATAATCAACTTGCCAATGTATTGCGATAGAGTTCTGTCGAAAGCAATAGGTTAATAGCATATTTTCAACTCAATACCTGTCATGACGATAATTTTTTCAGCTATAATATTTGCTAAATTGAGCATTCTGACAAATTTAATTGTTTGGTGACCTTTATTTCTGGGTTAGATAAACATGATTTAATAGTAAAAAAACTGTTCTGATAGTATCACAATAGTCATTGAGTATCACAATAGTAATTTTACTATCACAATGCTATCCTTAGAGATTTTTTTACCTTAGTAGTCTCACCTATTGTTTTCGGCATGGGGATCGTATATGCTATGTGTTTGGAAACAGAAGGAAAGTGCCTTCCTGCTCTCATGTGATTGTCCTCTGGAGTAACCTGATACAAATTGAATAAGATAGCTTGCATTTAATTCATTTAACTGATGAGAAAACTGACATATTTTAATGTTAATGCATTCAGATGATTAGAATTTCCTATTTAATGAATTTTATAGAAGACTTATTCTTAAGTACCTTGGTATGCTGATAAATGATATAAAAAAACTAATGATTAACTGTGACTTGCTGAACTACAGACTGAAAGGACAGCTCGAGCAGATGCAGGAGACATTAGGCGAACTTCGCACAGACATGACTGGAGTACAGACGGAGCTGTCCACAAAACAGAATGAAGTTGTTGACCAAAAGGAGACAATTACCAGTCTCACATCTGAGCTGGAACAAGCCAAGGAAATTATTGCTGTGCAGCAGGAGCAAAATCAGGGTCTCAAGGTATTTATAGTACTAGACATACTGTGCTATTCATTGGATGTGATTTTCATTAAAAGAGTGACTTGTCACAGGGTTTAACAGTTATTGAAGAAAGTGTGTAAGATAATGAATTGGTCTCCATCAATTATCTAAATATCCTGGTGTTGTATATAGATTACATGTAATGAGAATGATTGACATAATAAGTGTGGTAGTATTTTCTTTAATTAATAGAGATACAGAAAGTGACAAACAACAATTGCAGTTATATGAAAATTATCTGCATTGTAAAAAATACAAAAAGTGCTACTTTCAGAACAAAAATGAAGTTCTTCTTGGAAGCATTGAGGAGAAGAATGATGATATTTCTAAACTAAGACAAAAGTTGTGCGACATGGAATCAAGGCTTCAGACTGCTGAAGCACAATCCGAATCAGATCTCGAGCTGATGAAACAGCGATGTGAAAGCCTGTTGACAGAACAAGCTCTGACACGACAAGCCCATATTAATCAGGTGCGGGACCTTGAGCTGGAGTTAGAGCGCCGCGACTGTACTGGACAGCTTCGCACTGCACATGGCCTTATACAGGAGCTCCAGACAGAACTTTCAGAGTACACAGAGCTGGCTGAAAGTCTCAAAATAGCTGAGATTCTACAGGTATATACTGTTATCACTGATAATCATATATAAACAGAGGTAATCAAATTAATCTGATAGGAGAATAAGCTTTAAAAGGTCATGAACTTTATGAAAGCAGTAGATATATTAAGGGTTAATAAGACAATAGTCTATTTGCTATTATATGTTTTGTCTTGAAAATGTGTTTTAATCCATCAGGGAATAAAGATGTCTATCCCTACATAACCCAACAATGTCCTCAATCATCCAACTTCATTTCTGGCTCACCATGATGATCATAAATACAGTGATCAGGGCTATATTTATTTGCTTTGACCTATTCAGGGTTTTGTGAACTATTTTTTTTATTGGAACGGAAAGACCTAGGAATATTGCTATCTATGTAGAAGTTATCAAATACAATGATCTGTATGTATGGTCCTTTGCACGAAATGCAGGCTAAGGTACAAGAGGTGGTCAATGAGAATTTCCTGAAAGTGAAGACAGCTGCCGACAAACTACTGACAATGAAAAGGAACATTGACAAGGAGGTAAATAGACCATAGTCTGTATACTGTATAACAGCAATAGAAGCCCTGATTTAAAGTAAGGCTTGGTCGGGGGTATTTTTTCTCTGTGTTCGATACAGATATGAATCTATTAGCCACAACAGGTACATAAGGTAGTGTAATAATAATAATAACAGACTATATTTCATGAAGATTTAAGAACATATTTAGCTGAGGCTAATTCCACAGGCTCCTCTTGTTAGTTAAACATGGTAGATGTTAAAATACATAATTGTTCAGAACATAATTATAAGCTTTCATACATTTATCAAAGGTACATAATTAAGAGTATCAAAGAATGCACTCAAGTTTGTGGAAATATTTTTATCATTAAAGGACAATTTGTCTATTACACATACATCCTAATATGGTAAAGTGTAAAAATTGACATAGTTATACGCTAATATAGCATAGAGTAGTGTGTGGTTAATTTTCACTTCAGCTTTGGCTCAAGTCAAATATAGGTTAATGATTTGCTTCAAATGTTTAATTAAGTCATTTTAAAAACAAAGAATTCCTTTTTTAAATTGAAAAATTACCCTATTAATGAAAAGATTCAGTTTCAAAAAACTTGTTTAATACAAAATTCACTAGTCAATGATTAAATGCAATGTTTATGGTGCTACATATGGTTCTCTCTTACAGAAATGTGAGGTAGCAGACCAGAAGAAGGTGAACGAGGAAGAAAAAGTGGACTTGGAGGGGATGAAAACAGCACTTGAATCGTCCAAGAACAGCTTGGTACAGGTAAGAAATGTATATCAAACAAGCTACTCAGCATAGTAGAACATATGAAGTATAGGTATACATGTATATGTAAATATTTGCTTTAAGTTTATTGATTGTTGAAGGATTTACAACAATCATGTTCTAATGACACCTTTCAAATGTAAACAGCATGTTATGTGACAGGTGTTTTGCTGTTACAGTTTGAGACGTTGTACAACAGTACTTCTGCTGACCTCCTCAGCACATCTAAGCAAGTCCAGTCTCTGAATGAGGAACTCAACACGACAAAAACAGGTAAGCAATAAAATGGTGTTTAAAACAGATCTCAGCAATATCACTTTCTTTTGTTTTGTTACTGAATGATAAATAGTCAAAGATTGTGTCATGTGGATCGATATTATTGAGTTTATTTGTACCAGTAATAGGATGTAATTTTTCTATCATATGTCTTCTTCATCATCATGTTAACATTGTTAGTGGTCCCAAACTATACAGTATGAAGTGTGTATGTATATATATATCTACATAAGTCAGCTTAGGAAGGTTTGTAGAGTTGGACCCACTAGTAACAAAAAATGTTCTTTCAAACAGAAAACAATTCATATTGATTTGTATAGTTATCGTTAGCTGCCATTAACCTGTGCTCTGGATTTACACAGCTTATGAGGCCTGTCAGCTATGCAAGGAAGATCTTATCAATAAACTGAAAGAGAGTGAAGAAAAGGAGAGAGAAAGCTGCCTGGAACGTCAGGGAGTGCAAGTTTCACTTGAGGCCAAGGAGCAGGAGCTGGAGAATGTCAATAAACGGTAAGTATCTTATCACATGCTGGGAAAGGCCATTTGTTTATCTAGAAAAAACTCCTTGTAAAATATAATCTAATATAACCTGCATTTTGCCATATATAACACAGGTGTCCTGTCTACAGAGAAGGACAATCAACAACATTTTCATGAAAAAGCTTGAATAAAGTTTTAAGACAAATGAAAGGTTTATATCGATGATTAAATGTTTTATGACTACCGGTATTAATTCTGCAATAAGATGACAAAAAAATCTGTGACATTGAATGGTCAGTAATTGTTATCACCTTCAAAAGTGTTCATTTAGATTGTCACATTGTTTGGAAAGTTCAAAGACAATATAAAAAGTCATTTTTAGAAAGACTGATATATACAATTATAAGCTAGACAATTCCAGTTTTCAGAATAGACATGGCCTTCATTAACAGATTGCAAGTACTAGTTAGGGAAAAATAGTAGATCCAAATAATCAAACCAGCATAGACATGAATCCTGATTAGGCCAGGGTTATAAATGGAATGATCTAAGTTCTCAAATTTGATGTATTATGCTGTAAACAGGGAGGAAGGGATCTACTTATAGTGGCCTCTTTCATCTTAGTCTTTTTCATGACAAGTTTCACTAGAAGTAGGATAAGATTGATGATAGGGAAATTTTGCTTATGTATAGAACATTATGTCTGTTCATTTTAGTTTTTTTTTCATAGCAAATTTCACTAGAAATAGGAGAAAATGGACCACAGGGAATTTTGCTTACGTCATGATTTTCTGGCTGAAAATGAACAAATATTATGTATAGTATCAAGTTTAGAGGTCAACATTTCTGTTGTTCTTGCAGTCTAACACAAGTTGAAACGCATTACAAGGAGAAGGAACAACTGCTGCAGTGTGAGAATGACCAGTAAGTTGTCACTGAAAGTTTTGGTTATTTCCAATATTTCATTGGAAGCTGATTTCAACATTGCCAGATACACACACAGTAAAGGTTGTAGTAATTAGGTTCAGTTGATTTTTTTATGGCTCTCCAGTCAATTCACTTGTGTCCCATGTCATCATTCAGCTTCATATTTTTAGCTTATTTGATAAAAGTTCATGCAAATTCCATGACATTACCTTGGTTAGAGGTTTTTCTGGATTCAAAGGTCAAGGTCACTTGTAGAAATTGTCAATCAATTCAGTGTCATTAGTATTTTGATTAAACTAACAGAAAAGATTATGTATGAAAATACCACCAAAGAGATGGTGTCTCAAGGTTCTAATGTCAAGCTAACTTTATCATTCTCAATGGATATTTATAAATCAGTGATAGTGATAGTAATTTTTTAAGTTATTTTTGCTCTTTCTGGAGGCATGGCTGTGATCACGAAAGTAAGTAAGTAAATTTCATCAGCAATATTAAGTGCCACTAAAAATGTTGTCATATGGATATCATCACTAGTTGCCTCATTTCAAATTATCCAGGGGCATTTGCAACAGTTAAATTTATTTTAAACAAATTAAACAGGTTATGTTTACATGGGCTCATTCAGTCATTCTGGTACTTGATTAACCCACTGAAATAGCCAGCTATATGGTACTGATTTACACAGGAGCAGAGGCATTTGTGTCTGGTAGACATTTACTAATGCAAAGCGCTTTTTATTAATGATTGATGACTAAGTGTCATATGACTGCCCTGTTTTTAATGCTTTCTGATCTTTTTAGCTTAACCTCAGCTGTGGAAAACCTGCAGCGGACATTGGACTCGCATGATGATGATGTAGATCAAGCAGAGAAGGAGTTATACGAGATCCGTGAGTACATGACGGAGAAGCTGGAGACCTTGGATAGGCTCAAGATAGAGGCAGAGACCAGAAACATGGAACTCCACAAGTATCAACAAGACAATATGAAACTCAGGGTAAGTCTTTCTCAGATGTGGTAAACCTGTAAAGTTATTGATACAGATTGATAATCTGTTGAGGATCTTGAGGACTAAAGAAATTACAACTGTCCAATTTATGAAAAGTACAAACAACTAGGTTGGATCTTAGTAAAGTGTAATCTTACACACATCCTGGATACTCCAGAGGTCGTATCGAGTATTGACGATGGCTTTCATTTAATTCTTTACAATATAGGTACAACTTGACTTAAGTGAATGCAAGATGTTAACTCCATCCGATGATTAGATATAAATTATACTGAAAATTTCAAGCCTTCGTGGATAGTTTATACTTTTTGAATACAGGACCCAAACTCAGTTCAACAATTGGATGTACTGAACTTCGTTAAGAACTTTTATAAAACTCTGCTCCAAGCCTTATAAGATTTCTATGTCTTATTGATTAAAGTTCGTAGATTAAAGTTCAGATATCTGAAATTCAGTTCACAAGTTTGAGCTGGACATAAATCCTCTGTTAAAACCCAGAAGTTTTAGTTGAAAAGCAGTGCAGGTATATGAATCTTGTTTGTTTATTTTCTCAGGACAATTGTGCTGTGATGCAGAGTTCAATCCAAGAGCTTAAGTAAGTACATCTTTCTTGTAGTTTTACAGCTTTAGATATGTAGTCTTTCACTGAGACACCATCATGGCAGTTTTGAGTTTGCTGTTAGAATTTCAATATGACAAGTTGTGTTGTTGATAAAAAGGTTGAGGTTATATAATGTTGATAAGGAATTCAGTTGTACAGGATGTGGACAATCAAGAAGTCAAATTGGAAAAATGAATTAAGTAAAATAGTTTTTAAAAGCTGAAATATATGTTTGTAAGGGTAGGTCTTGGTAATTTATATGTTTGTTACAGATGGTCTAGATCACTAACACTTTGTTAAATATCAAATCGTTAAAAATTCTCTAATCTGATGTTTTTATAATTTTGCCAGGGAGACAATTCAGAGCAATGCCTATGAACTGTCAGAGACAAAGAGTCATGCCTCACGTATGTTACATGAACAAGGTGAAGAGCTGAGAGAGTGTAGTCAGTCGGCCTCTATCCTCACCAACAAGATGGACACCCTGTTGCAGGAACTTCATCGCAAAGTTGGCATCTCCACTCGGCAGGCTAGTACAGTTCATTGATCAATATTTTGATTCATGAATTGTGATGAAATGTTTTCAAATTTTGCAGTAACAACATAATGATGAATTATGTAAAAAATGTTATAGGCAAACTTTTCAGAATATTGTGTTGTAAAATGTGTAAATGTTCTACATCATTTTGATCATAACAACAGGATGGAAGTGACTTATTTACATTAACATTAGGAAAACTGTGTCTGTGACTTGACAGTTCCTACATGGGCACTTTCTGTGTCTTAGAAAGCTTAAATATGGCCCATCCAGCTGAAATTGTTGTGTCATAAGGAAAGACACTTTACCCCAATTATTTTCTAGAATGCATGAAATAGGCCTCCAGCATATTGTTCAGCTATAGGTAGCCACCACACATTACTACATTAATAATTCTGCAAAGTGAACCTGACTGTTGACAGGGCATTAAACAGGGCAATGATAAACTTCATTCTTGCAACTTTTAACGAAATTTATCTTAACCACAATGTAAAATATTGCCATGGTTGCTTAGTTAGTTATCGTATTTGAAGAAAAGATTGATTTTCAGATAATTTTGGTATTCGCTTTGCTTTTTTAGAAGGTAAAATTCTTCATCACACTGAGAGCATTCTTCTAGGAGTTCAAAAATGAAAGTATGCTCTTAGTAATTGAGTTTATTTATTTTGAAGGTATTGATCTTTAAATATGAAAGGAACATTACTTTCTTGTATATATACTATATGATTGATGTCATAAAGGATATTGAAATTGATAAAACTCAAATGGTAATATTTTACTAATGATATCATCACCGTTTTGGTTTTGGTTTGGATTACAGGATGCCCCTTCAAACGTTGACCATTCTAGTGAGATTCCAGTTGTAGAAGATAGTGAGAATGTTCGAAAACAACGACCTTGTAAAGCTAGGAAGTCATTCTTGTCCGAGATATTCCTAGCAGCCTCCAGACAGCAAACAGCTCAAGCATCACCATTCAGGGAGGAAGAGGAAAGCACAGATAATGTATCTGATGAAGTCGGTGAGGACAGCCCACAGTCAGACCAAAATATATCAGGAATATACCCCCTACAGAGCAGTACTGAGGCAAGCCCTGCCACCATCAGCAGGAGCAAATTAGGATACTCAAGTTCAAGTGCATTTGCACCGGTCAGGACTGGGCAGAGTTTGATAGTTCCTCAGTCAGGTCCATTAGAGATAAGAAATGAAAAGCCTGGATCGCCTTCAGACAAGGTCAGTGATATTAGTGCTGAGCAGGAAAGTAATGAAACTCAAGGGGAAGTCTGTCAGGGACAACTGAAGGAGAAGGAAACCATTACACAACAAATCAACGCCATCCATGAATATTTCACAGAGATCATACGTCTAGCCAACATAGTGGAGAAAGCATTACGACTATCTATTGATGAAGTCAATGCTGATAAGTAAGTGAAGCAGTCTTTAGTTTGCTTCTATCAATGCTTATTTATTGATGTCTTCTGAAGACCATAAAATGCCTATGCATTTTAG
The DNA here is from genome assembly GCF_031769215.1 of Ylistrum balloti. NCBI lineage: Eukaryota > Metazoa > Mollusca > Bivalvia > Pectinida > Pectinidae > Ylistrum > Ylistrum balloti. The sequence goes on along the minus strand of NW_026782271.1, from coordinate 621,723 downwards.
GTTCATATTTGATTGGTGTAATTTTGAAGCAAATATGATATGAAAACTAGAGATTGAGAAAATATCCATTACCGAAAATTTAGATACTATAAAATTGCCTGAACAGTATAAGCTTTTTGACCAATTTAATTACAGAATCGGATAATTTCTTTAGAAACAAGTTGTCTGTTTCAGCTCTTTTAAAACATTAAAATGACTCATTCTTTTAGACTGGTCTTTAGAGGGAGGGGAAATTTTGAAAAATTTCATTCATGCCAGGAATGGAGACAGAAATTTCACAGACTGTTATTGGACAGGTCATTTGATAATGACAGTTTTTGAAAAACAAAATGCACAAAAAAGTTTTGAATTTGAATCAATATAATGTGGTATATTTTCAAAAAATACACTTGTCTTCCATGCTGTTAAGTTGTGTTTAACTCTATTTGCTTAGAAATACTGCTAACAAAGTGATGGTTTGAGAAATCATAGTACAATTGGAGTGTTGACATTAAGAGATGTGAAATACATAGATTTCATGCTTTGGTAATTTTAGAAATTGTTGATAACTCATTCACTTGCATGTCTCGGTGTAATAATTACTTCAGGCAGTCAAAGACAACTGGCCAAAACAAAGATTTAGATGAAATACTTCTTAATATACCTGTATATGAGTGTTGTAAAGGTCTTTCTATGATGTTTTAGTGAGGAATTGAGGCAGCATATTCAAAAGCTGCAGTTTGTGGAACAAGAAGCTGTGAGAAAGGATAAGGAAGTTGTACAACAGAGAGAGGCAATTGCGACTTTGGAACAACGTCTAGAAAACATGGCTGAAAACCTTGAACGTTTTTCTGATCAGGAATCTCTTATACAGGTAGGCATGTGAGAGGGATAAATATAGCAAAATGTTACGGTACAAATTGTTGTGACACTCATAAGGAATGCTGAAGTCATTGTGTACGTCAACATTGTAAATAGATAAATAGCTGAATATAGCTTATGTCATATTGATCAATTGCTTAACATAGCTGTTGTCATATTGATAAATTACTGAATATAGCTGATGTCAGGATGGATACTTCAGGTTTCTCCAGACATCGCGTCGACATCATTTAATGAGGCAGCATTTAAATTTGTTATGGAAACCAGATCAGTGACTAAATACAGTTAACATTTCTTAGGCAAACTTACCATGGTTGTCCTTTAAATGCAAAGGTGCAAGGCCTAAAATTTGGAATCCTGTAAAACATTAAGAACATTTTTTCCTTTTTATAGTTTGGTGAAGGGAAATCAATTTATTGTATTGTATTTACTGTTTTACTGGATGTATTTGTTCCCTTCGTCCAAAATTTACAAATGATCTAGGCTCAATGCTGCAAAGTGATTCTTTAATTGTTGTTACTTCTACTTATATATTTGCCCCATATTTTTTTCAAACTGTTCAGTTCCTCGCTTGGGATATAATATTTCCATTTTTTCAAAGATACAGCTGTACTGTATAGTTGGTAGAACTTTTTGTTTTGCAGGGGATTTAATTTTGCAACATATATGTATATGGTATTGATGCAAAATAAATTACCAAGCAATACCAAGTATACATGAACACCTGGTACCAGTAGAAAGACATGCATGATATTTAGTTGCTGTAAACTATCCCAAATTGGGACAATTGTGAAATATAAACCTTGCTAAATTAAACAACAATGCAGTATTGGAGATTAAGTAAAGAAAATCACACTGTATTTGTTTCCTTCATTATATTTCATTTACTGTTGCAGACCCAAAAGTCTGAGTTATTGGAGTTGAAATCCCAGCTGAGGACACTGGTGGGTGAGAAGCAGGTGCTCAGTAACCAGGTGAAGGAAGCAGTAGGCAGAATGAAGATGCTAGAGAGTTCTGGCGATGTGGAAGGCTCCACAGCATCAAGTGTTGCTGAGGTCTTCAGTCTAAAAATGAAGGTGAGGCTGTAATTCTGAGGGTGGCATTATAAAATTTCATTCCTTGATTTGTTGAAATAGTGTATTGACAATCATTGCAATTTTTTTAATGAAGTATTATTGCTCAGACATACTGGGTCATAAGTGGCACTTTCTACAGCAATACAATTTTTCATGCTTTGTATGACTCATTGGTCTATTTATTGTAATCATTGTGTAGAATTTTTTCTATCATTATTTGTCATCTCTGAAATATTATATTTCCCTGTTAGCTTTGGAGGTTAAGTATTCACTGAGTCCATACAATAACCTTGTGTACAAGATATCTCATGAACCTCAGAACAGATTTGGTTCATATTCACACCATAGCATCTTACCACCAAGATCTTCACCTGATTTTGTTGTTCAAGGTTAAAGGTCACCCTCTCCGCCATTGGAAATGGTGCTGGTTTGATTTTTTGATTGATCAGGGAAAAAAGTGGCTGACAGGTGGCCATCTTGGATTTTTTTTACATGGAAAGATTGATATTTATTGGAAAATACTGTAGGTTCCCCTTGGTCCCCAGGTGTGTTCTTTTGATTGTGAAATCAATCAGAAAAACAAAATTGCAGACAGGTGGCCATCTTAAAGATCATAATTGCTGCTTTTTAAGAGGAATTCTCAAAATTCATGAAATTAAGAATAAGCAGGGGAAGGAAGAGAAAAGAAGGGAAAACTTTCAGAGAACAAATGATCAACCAGTGTTGAAATAGCTTGTTTCTTACCATATTTGTACTCTGTCGATTAAACTGGAGGGGAATATAGTGTGTCTGTCCAGAAAATAACTTGAGTAAGGATGACCAATTAGTTTGAAACTGAATGCAATGTTAGTTTAGTATGAGACCTAATGTGGGATTTTGTTTGGGGTCAAAAGTTCAACTACAAATTGGAAAAAAATTATTATGTTTGTGGGGTAAAGAAATGTATGATTTTCTTAGTGATAAGCTGTAACCTTCTCCTTCCAGATTCAGAAACTAAGGGATCAGTTATTGAAGAAGGATGAATACTATGAAGAACTTGGCAACAAAGCCTCACGACGGGTCAGTTAGAATTTGAAGCAGTCTTGCATGTTACTCCATTCTTTCTTGGCCTTGTAGGGGTCAAGTTATGATTATTATTTTCTAGAAATTGAAATTGAATTTTCTAGTTTTTCTTGTTTATGTAAAATTGATTACACCATAAACAAACAGGGATTTGTTTTTATCATATGATGCCTGAATTACAATTAATACCAATTAATCCCGAGTAAAACAATCACAACAGCTTCCAAGTTTCTTCAATTTACTACACTCGTCAACATATTTCACCCTGTTCTGGTTTTATCAGGACAGAATTACAGATTTTTACTTTCTAAATTTAAAAAATTGCAAACACAATTTTTCTATAAATGGTTCTAATTTACCAGCTAACAGTATTGTGACATGTTGCCATAGACATCTACATTAAGTGAGATAAATGATTTTTGGAAATTTTCATTACAAGTTGTTAATTTGATCTGATCTTACAGTTAAAAGTATATGAAGAAAACTGGAGGCGAGCCGAAGCTGAAGTGTACAGATTTGATGAGCTAATGGAGATAGTTGGACAGACATTGTCAAAACGTCCAGATCTTGTCTCCCAGCACCAGGAGCTAAAAGATCTCCAAAAACTGATACAGGGACAGAAAAGTCTTCCCTCTGAGAAGGACTCAGCCTCTGTACCTCTCAAGTCCATTAAAACTGCCAAATGGTGATCAGTGATATGCTCCCAGAGACTAAACGCCAACAGGAACATTTCCTGTCTGTAAAATAATGACATTCACTGTTATGTTAATGATAATCGAATGAATAGAACAATGTCCAGTCTACATGGATTGTTGAGATGTTTGGATTTCAAAGAATTTGATTTGCATTTCTCAAGAACACCTGGTGATAAAAAAAAGTTTCTGTTTTGGTACAGAAGAAACCATGAGATATGTGTGTGAGATATTGATTTACCGCTGATATTGACATAAAATATGTAAATGGCAGCATTTTGTAGTTATTAAGGCATTGTAGACTTTCTGTGACAATTAATGTTTATTTTGAATCTGTATTTAAGTTAGGAGAGGGGTAATAGAGCCAACACCGGGTGCTGTTCTGTAGGCGGTTCAGTCGGTTCCTTATCCTCTCCATCTGGATACCCAAAAGTATGCAGGGTGATTGAAGGAAAGATGAAAATCAAAGGCGCAGTGGTCAGTCACAACAGGCGTTGTGATTGACCACTGCGCCTTTGTATTTAAGTTAGATTACATCTGTTTCAGGTTTGGGGTTATCTCATTTGACTGTCATTTCTTTTAACAAAATTAGGAAAAACTGAAAAAGTTTTATTGTTTTATTATATAGATTTTAAAACTTATTTTTGGTCTTACATAATCCTTGGTGGGTCAAGTTATGTTGACAGAATTTATGGAAAGAAATATTTTTGGATCCTATCGATTTAAGTCTGCATGTATTTGTGTATGTCTGTTTAAAGTGATCAAATTACAGTTTGAAAATAGTGTTTGAACAACCTGTTAATCATTTATTAGCATTTAATACAAGACAAACACCCTTAATGGTTTCCATAAACATTTACCAACAGCAGTGTGTGATACACGAGGGAAATTATGTAGTCTCTGTAATCTTCAGTATGGTTTTCAGTATTTCTTTTTAACTTGGATCAAAATTTTACAATTTAATATCTATTTAGTTTATAACTACATAACATTCAAGTGTCTTAAGTTATTTCATCATTATTGTTACCTTTTTTTTTTTTACATATCTATTACAAATTGTTTTGAAAGATACTGCTCTTGAAATAAGATCTTCATGTCATTAATTCTTCACTATATATGAATTTGCTTAGCAATATGAAATAATGATAACAATATCTAGGTTTGTTGGTAATTTGTGTTTTGTCCAAACAACCAATAAATCTAATCCTTTAATTCCAGGGCTTTATTACGTTGCCTTCAACAAAAGTTGTGAAAACTAGACAAAGGCAATACTTGTCAGCATTGTAAGTTTTGCAGTTAGATCTTTTGCTCAGTAAGTTATGAAATAGATCCAACTTTAACTATACTTGATATATCATTAGATTGCCAGTGGACACCTCAATGCATTCATCACTCACCTGTCTTCAAAATTTTACAATCTGGCAACTTTGAAATTTTTTAATGGTAAGATCCTGTATTTTAAAGTTTTACATCTAGCTCAGTTTCTCGCCAAGTACAAGTTTTTTTCCAATCGGACCATGGATATATTTACATTGTAGTACAGACATCTGAACCCTTGAAAGAGATTTTCATTATTTTTTTTTTTTTTTTTGGTGCAATATGTTGGCAAAAAATTGAGATTTTGAGAAAAGATTATAAAGTCTGCATGGCTGGTTGAATTCACTTTAGATTTGGTTTATATTAAACAAGTATTTTAAAATACCAGACAGATTTTCCTATGCCTCATTGAGAAAAGTGATGGTCTTGGGTTAAAAATCTCAGATTTTAGTGAATTTTGAGAAATTTGCTTATTTATAAAACTTTCGTTTTTACTGTTTTACAATGTATCAAGATTTAAACATGATATCAACATATCTGCATTGCTTACATCCTGTTAATTGAAACTAAACAGGAAATCTTCAGTAAGACAAAAATGTATGTTGCAGTTACCCTGAAATGTCAGACAAAACTGGACATGCACGACATAACTACAGTTACATGTAATTCTTTGAGCTTTTCTAATTTCCTAAAACAGCATATGATTAAAATTTCAAGACATCAAAAACAGCATTGTAACATGTTAACAGTAAGTACTTAAATGTAACAGGCACAGAAACACTTGTTGACACTTTTAGGTTATGCCCTGTGAGCATTAAAAACATGGACAGATTATCTTATCTACAAATTTCCATTCAAGTGTCATATTATGAATTGGTATAAATCATAATTCAGTCATTTATTATTTGACATGCATATTTCTGACATAGAAGTTGTGATAGAGGAATCTATCGTTAATGTGTGTAGTAGATAATGGGTTTGTGTTGTATATAATGAATGTAGATATTTTAAAAAGTATTACTTACATTTTTATGATTATAGTATATATTTAAAAATTTGAAAATAAATGTTTGAATATAATTCTATCTTTTTGTTATGTGTTATGTAGAAGATAGCAATTGTCATTTATATGAAACCTGTTTTTGAAATAATATGAGAATAGTGACAAGTCTACAACATAATTAAAATGAGAATGTTAAGCTTGGAAGAGATCAAGTGGTCTTGAACAGTAAGTACCTTTTGCTTCATTGAGGACACCCACCATATAGGTCTATGTCAAGCACCATGCAATAAGTAAATTCTAGATGTTCATGAAATAGAGTTGTTCTAGAAAAATTCACAATGTAATTGAAATCATGAAGATTGCTAGATAGCTGTGCCCGATAGTAACAAACTAAGCAGGTGATGTACATGTCTTGTATGTTTTTAATGATGGAGGATATGGTCAGTAATTTTTTTCTCATTTAGAGACAATTCGAAAAAGTGAAATTTAAAGACTTAGCAGATTCTGATGGATTTTGTACAATTTGTTCTCATTGGTATGAAATTTTTTTCTCAAGAATATTTTACTACCATAAACTAAAATATATATGTCAACCAGAATTTTTGCACACACAATTATATGTATATAGATATCAAAACTGTCAACCCTAATACAACAAAAGTGTACTGGTTCATTCTACAAAATTATTGAATCTATTGATGGGTGCGAAATATTAGCATTATATAATTATCTCCACTTACTATTCCCTGTCGATGCATGTCGGAGGTGATATATTCCTGTATATATGTTCCACTTACCTTTGTTGGCGCTCAAGTTTCCCTTATGAAAGTAATGCTTATCTTTGACAGCATTCAAAATGGCTTCATTCCTAGATTTTTAACAAGCTTATATAAAGGACCATTATATCTTTGACAAGTTTGAATTTCCAGACTCTAGGGTCAAGGTCACTTGTTTTTAGAATATCCATGTCAGCAATCTAACCACTTCCCCTCCTGAGATATTTTTCATAAAATTTCACACACTTATAACAAATTATAATACCTAGACAAGTTGGAGTTTCATGGTTCTAGGGTCAAGGTCACCATTATTTTTTTTTTAGAAAATACATGCCAGCACTCTAATGGCTTCAGTTTAGGGCAATTTTGTTCAAAATTCACACACTTATGAATGACCATAAAACTTGGAACAATACTGTGTTTAAAGGTTGTACGGTCAAGGTCAAGGTCACCATTACTATTTCTAGAAAATCCTTGTCAGTGCTTAAGCTTATTAATTTGCTGAGAAATTTGATCAAAATTCAAATTCAGTATAAAGGACCATAATATCAGAGTTGAGTTGAAGGGTCAAGGTATTTGTTACTATTTTAAGAAAATCCTGGTGAGCACTTCAGCGGGCTAATTTTGGTCAAACTTCAGACGCTTGGCCATCTTTGTTATTGAACTTAAGTGAAGGTAGAAACAAGAGGGAATTTGTGATGCCTTGTTTACTTTATTTCATTTACAAAAAGGAGATAGGCCCTAGTAGGCCTTATTTTTGTCTTAAACATTTGGCTCCTGATGGCGCCATTGGAGAAAAGAAAAAGATGAAAACTGATATATTGCATTTGATCTAAAAACTTTTTTGCTGTCAATAAAAAGGCTAAGACAAGGCAGAGTGCTTTCAATTTTTGTTAAGGATAATTTTATTCTGGTAAGAGCATTCACTTAATATTATAATAATTTTGCTAATTAATTTAGACAGGCGTTAACAATAAAATTTAAATATTTATCCAAATGAGAACAATTAGACTTAGAGAAAAATGAAATATAATTAGTTTATGAGAAACTACTCAATATTGGATAATAAATAAATCCACTGAAGCTGTAAGTTAAGTAAATATTGAGAACTAGTAGTTTTTTTAAGGTTGAAAACACCAATAAGAGTCAAAAATCACTATTAGTATCAGTAAAAGAACAAAACTGATTTATATTAATTTTCATAAATAAAAACTGCCATCATTTAAGCTACTTCGAAAGTATCTGCCCTTGATATACTAAGAAAAACACACGAGATCAGGAACGTTTGATATAGAAGGATAAGAAACTGAGCCTAGTGGTGACCTTTCTGGCATAAGCTTTTGTGTTGGAGCACTTGGCCATGAAATCCCTTCTTCTCCATGTTTGATTCACTGACCGACCTTAAAAAAATATTTCGTCGGTGAGAAGTAAATCTTATTTTCGTAAAAATAATAATGCAAAGAATTTTTAACTGACTTATTTCAAACTAGACAATATTCAATTGCAAAATTACTCAGCTTTTAAATACTATCAGGGACGAATATGTCATATACGTCCCTGATACTATCTATTTAAATGTGATTTTCTTCATAGTTATGACAGAAAGAGATATACAAAAACTAGAAATTGTTTGCCACAAAAATTAGTATAATCAATGCGAAAATTATTATTTTTTCTACTACTTTTTATTGGGAAAAGATTAGTCGCGCACATTTAGGGAAAAATAAATACAGCAAGGCCGTCGTTGACTCGATTTCTTTTGCTATGGCATTGTAAAGAGATATTGGCAGTTTCGTATCCCTCTGTATTATACTAACTTTACCTAATGTTGAATACATTTATTTTACTATAGACCACTAAAACATTTCTGTCTCTGTATCAAATACTTCACAAAGAATAACTTAGAGCGTTATTTATATTCAGAGTATCATAACGTGGAATTTGATTTGATGGTGCGATACCTTATATTTAAACCTGATTAACTCCCTTACTTAACCGGAAGTACATAAAATCATCTGATAAATATTGTAGACAGACACGTTGTACAGTATATTTCTTAGAAGATTGTGAACATATCGACACCAGTATGTATAAATATTCTGAAAAGGAAGTACAGAAATTAACGTTAGAACAACTTAGACAGAAATTAAGGGTAAAGGGACTGAAAACGAAGGGACGTAAAAAGGAGTTGGTAAGGTTAGGATGCCGGTTGTCAAAATTGCCTAGACCAATTTCCAGCACGGCACGTTGCCAATTCATAGTGTTCTCAACTTTTCGTTTTCTTGGTAGGCCTAAATGGTGACACTGGAAAGGCCAAACTTGGCTTATTAACAAACAAATCCGTGTATGGTATTTGTTTCTATGCGCCAAAATTTGCAAATGTTTGACAGGGGTACACTGGAACTTCCTCTCGTACAAAGGATAAAAATCCTCAGAGCTCAGAGGATGTGTTGGAACTCCAATGCGTCCTCGTAAATCCAAGATGTTCCCAACCTGTCCAAAGCTCAAGTAGTACTTTTCCTGCTTGTCTTGTAAACTATCTTGACTTAACTGTAATTCTAGATCTGGTCAGGTGATGGGTATTTCCAGTGTCTCCACAGGGTTCTGTTTCGTAGCAGTAGCTCAGTAATATTTCACTAAAACTCCTATTAATGTAGTTGTTTTGTGTGTGATAATTTTTTCATCAAATAATTTTTCAGACGAGTTCTTTTGTAAGCATTTTCAAAATAATGAGGAACTTTGAATGTAGATTTATTACAGTGAAACAGTGACCATAAAACCAACGCTGTTAAATGCCAGCAACAAAACTCAAAAGCATTAGATTCACACTCAAAGTAAAATTTATGAAAAAAAATCTATATTATGAAATGAGTTTAATGACCACTTTTTAAGATCAATCATTTCTAGACAGAAGTTGAAAGACTAAAAATGGTGGTTAACACAAGGATGTAAACCACTGAAATACTGTATAAATAGTTGATCAAGTAGACATGGTATTCTGATTCATTTATAAAAAATGATGTTTGAAGAAAAACAACACCGTACTTATACTATCTTAAAAAAACAATAAGCATGTAGAAGTTCAGAGTACAGAGTGTGACTAGTGGGGATTTTCCATTAGTCAAGTAAGAGAGTGTCTGGCTAGACAGAAGGGTAACTAATTTGAACCCCAAGGGAACAGGATTTTTTCATTACTTTTAATATTACAGATTAGATTCTTTTGACCACACCAAGGGTAGAAACTGTAAGAGGTTGAGAGGCTTCCTTGGAAATATCATGCCAGGGTTTTTTTTATTTTGTCTTCAGAGTCAAAGACTTTGTGAAGAAAGGAGTTGTGTAGAAGTTTAGGGTACAGGTTGCCTAACTAACCTCAGATAAAGAGAATTTTCCATTCAACCAAACGGTTGCAAGTTTGAACCCCATAGGAGCAGGGTTTTTTTCCATACCCCTTACTATTACAATCATATATAAGATATACTACCTAATCTCATTGGCAGGGGAGAACACTGGTTGATGAACTGTCATTGATTCAGTATTACTTAACAATGAATTTGTCATGAATGGAAACAATACTAAAGTACAATCTCTTTTCCATTTTCGATATCCTCTTATAATTACTAACAGAATTCTAAATAGAAGCTCTGATACACCTGAATGTCAGCCGCTTCCTTACTTATGTAATATACATGTATAAGAAGAGTTTGCCACATGAAATATTTCTGACAACAAGATAAAGATATCTGTTGGTTTGAGGGACTGTTTCCTAGACTAGACCCCTATCAGATAACATTTTCAGAAGCAAATAAAGTGGTGTTTGAATATTTGCTCAGAAGTCTTCTATATAAAATTGTTTCACATTATATTTGCTGCTTGTTTCAGAATCCACATCGTTCGGATTATAGTTTTGTCAATATGGAATGAGTTATTGCACATTTATCTTTAAATTGAGTTTTTCCTACTAACCATTTCATACAAAAAAGATCATTTATGTGTGCTTCATTTAAAACATTACTTTGCCTGCTTCTACAATTCACCCAGTTCTTGCATTCTCTTTATATTAATAACTGTAGATATCTACTTATCTTCAACAGATTCTGAACATAACAATGAGTTTACAGGCATAAAGCCTGTCTTCTTTTTGACACCCATGAAAAAGTTTAGATTTTTTTTGTAAAGACTGCTTTTACGTACGAGGGCTGATTGATAAGTTGTGAGCCATATATTGAAGAGGTCAAGCAAGATGTTCTCTGACAATTTAAGGTTGTGTACCTGAAGACTGGTGTCATTTGGTCTGTTTATGTTGAAGAGGTAGCACTCTAAAATAAACAAGTCACTTTTGCAAAATGGACAAAATTGCTGAAAGAGCAGTGATTTAATATTTGCATAAGAAAGGTCTAGCACCTAAGGATATCCATACTGATATGGTAGCAACAATAAGGAATGATGCCCCTTCATATGCTACAGTGAAAAGGTGGGTGGTAGATTTGAAGTGTGACTGGCAGAGTCTTGGGGATGCACCCGTCCTGGAAGGTCTGTGATATTGTTATGACTGACAGGCAAGTTATAGAGATATATATAGCTAGTACAGTTGAGATTTCACAGGAAAGAGTACATTCCATTCTTACAAAAGATTTTGCGATGAGAAAGCTCTCAGCCCATTAGGTACACAGACTTCTGACAGTTGATCTGAAGCACACCCATGGGACTTTGTCGCAGTGGAGAACTTTCTGAATGGTTCAGAATAGGACTTCTTTAAAAGTGTCATTGAGGCTCTTAAACATTGCTGGCAAAAGTGTATAGATACTGAAGGGGATTATGTTGAAAATAATGCAATATGTCTGCCAAAAGTCAAACCATTAAATATGAATATGTGGTATTTTGTTGTGTGTATTAGGTCATTACACATTTCTGTGGTACTTTGTTGGGTGTATTAGATCATTACACATTTCTGTGGTACCTTGTGTGTATTAGGTCATTACACATTTCTGTGGTACTTTGTTATGTGTATTAGATCATTACACATTTCTGTGGTACCTTGTGTGTATTAGGTCATTACACATTTCTGTGGTACCTTGTGTGTATTAGGTCATTACACATTTCTGTGGTACCTTGTGTGTATTAGGTCATTACACATTTCTGTGGTACTTTGTTATGTGTATTAGATCATTACACATTTCTGTGGTACTTTGTTGTGTGTATTAGGTCATTACACATTTCTGTTGTACCTTGTGTGTATTAGGTCATTACACATTTCTGTGGTACTTTGTTGTGTGTATTAGATCATTACACATTTCTGTGGTACCTTGTGTATATTAGGTCATTACACATTTCTGTGGTACTTTGTTGTGTGTATTAGATCATTACACATTTCTGTGGTACCTTGTGTATATTAGGTCATTACACATTTCTGTGGTACTTTGTTGTGTGTATTAGGTCATTACACATTTCTGTGGTACCTTGTGTGTATTAGGTCATTACACATTTCTGTGGTACTTTGTTATGTGTATTAGATCATTACACATTTCTGTGGTACCTTGTGTGTATTAGGTCATTACACATTTCTGTGGTACCTTGTGTGTATTAGGTCATTACACATTTCTGTGGTACCTTGTGTATATTGGGTCATTACACATTTCTGTGGTACATTAGATCATTACACATTTCTGTGGTACTTTGTTGTGTGTATTAGGTCATTACACATTTCTGTTGTACCTTGTGTGTATTAGGTCATTACACATTTCTGTGGTACTTTGTTGTGTGTATTAGATCATTACACATTTCTGTGGTACCTTGTGTATATTAGGTCATTACACATTTCTGTGGTACTTTGCTGTGTGTATTAGGTCATTACACATTTCTGTGGTACCTTGTGTGTATTAGGTAATTACACATTTCTGTGGTACTTTGTTGTGTGTATTAGGTCATTACACATTTCTGTGGTACTTTGCTGTGTGTATTAGGTCATTACACATTTCTGTGGTACTTTGTTGTGTGTATTAGGTCATTACACATTTCTGTGGTACCTTGTGTGTATTAGGTCATTACACATTTCTGTGGTACCTTGTGTGTATTAGATCGCTATACATTTCTGTGGTACCTTGTGTGTATTAGATCACTTCACATTTCTGTGGTACTTTGTTGTGTGTATTAGATCACTACACATTTCTGTGGTACCTTGTGTGTATTAGATCACTACACATTTCTGTGGTACCTTGTGTATATTAGGTCATTACACATTTCTGTGGTATTTTGTTGTGTGTATTAGGTCATTACACATTTCTGTGGTACCTTGTGTATATTAGGTCATTACACATTTCTGTGGTACCTTGTGTGTATTAGATCACTACACATTTCTGTGGTACCTTGTGTGTATTAGGTCATTACACATTTCTGTGGTACCTTGTGTATATTGGGTCATTACACATTTCTGTGGTACCTTGTGTGTATTAGGTCATTACACATTTCTGTGGTACCTTGTGTGTATTTGATCACTACACATTTCTGTGGTATTTTGTTGTGTGTATTAGGTCATTACACATTTCTGTGGTACCTTGTTGTGTGTATTAGGTCATTACACATTTCTGTGGTACCTTGTGTGTATTTGATCACTACACATTTCTGTGGTATTTTGTTGTGTGTATTAGGTCATTACACATTTCTGTGGTACCTCGTGTGTATTAGATCGCTACACATTTCTGTGGTACCTTGTGTGTATTAGGTCATTACACATTTCTGTGGTACCTTGTGTATATTAGATCATTACACATTTCTGTGGTACCTTGTTGTGTGTATTAGGTCATTACACATTTCTGTGGTACCTTGTGTGTATTATTGTGGTACCTTTTGTATATTGGGTCATTACACATTTCTGTGGTACCTTGTGTATATTAGATCATTACACATTTCTGTGGTACTTTGTTGTGTGTATTAGGTCATTACACATTTCTGGGGTACTTTGTGTGTGTATTAGATCATTACACATTTCTTTGGTACTTTGCTGTGTGTAGTAGGTCATTACACATTTCTGTGGTACCTTGTGTGTATTAAGTCACTACACATTTCTGTGGTACTTTGTGTGTATATTAGATCATTACACATTTCTTTGGTACTTTGTTGTGTGTATTAGATCACTACACATTTCTGTGGTACCTTGTGTGTATTAGATCACTACACATTTCTGTGGTACTTTGTGTGTATTAAGTCACTACACATTTCTGTGGTGCATTGTTGTGTGTATTAGATCACTACACATTTCTGTGGTACCTTGTGTGTATTAAGTCACTACACATTTCTGTGGTGCATTGTTGTGTGTGTTATGTGTTACATATTTCTCTGGTACTTTGTTGTGATAGGTGTGGGCCCCTTGCATTTGATACATATTTTTTGATGTGCATGATAATATCTATTATTAGGATGATAAAGACTAAACACTCTATAATGTTCAGATATAAACGTGTTGTTAAATTTGCCATTTTGATAAGGATTCCTAAGGTTCAGTATTGCAGAAGCAAAATATAATCTCCTGAAGTATATATATCATCAGTATATTTTAATAAAAGTCACATTTAAACAAAAATTGAAATGAAATTGTTGTGCTAGATGTATTCTGCAGTACATATTATATGGGCATAATAGGTTTGAGGTAAAACATGTGCATGTCCTGTAGGATTAGAGTTAACAGGTGTTGACAAGAGTTACAGTGATAGGATAAAATTGACACCTGCTGCACTATTGAAATGTTATATCATCATTCATCAGTTAGGCTTCTCACGTAGGAATTACCAGTTCTGTCATTAACAAAGGTAAACTGAGAGTATCTATAACAAAGTCTGACATCTAATTTGTATTTATCCTACATTTTTCATAAATTAAAAGTTTTCAATATAGCCTTTTAGCCTTTGCTACCTAAAAGATTTCATGTAAATTTCATTTTGTGTGATTTAGTGTGACTTCCTACCATGCAATGAGATTGCTCGAGTTTTACGGACTTGTCATTAAAAGTATATACATCTATTTATACCATACCTGTTTACAAATCTCTCAATGATGTAAATTTGGTTATGTATACCAATATGTATATACACAATAGCAGGTGAAAGCTTTGTGTAGGAGCTAATACACAGACTGAAAAAATCTGCATTATAATGGTCCATGTTATGGAGCTTATCAAGCAGCCTGCTTCCGAGGGCCATGTGGTTAATGCATGCTTTGGATTTGTTTATTATCAGAATTCTGTTTACTTTTTGTATTGCTTGTATGTGTTACTACTTTAAACACCCTCATTTGAATTGCTGTTATTTACATATGTTTTTACCAGTTTTAACAGCGTATATGTAACATATTTTCTGCTTTATCATGTTGATGCTTTGTTGTGAAAATCCAAAAGTTTTGCATAGACTTTAGTTTAATTTGGTTATTATATTATTTGCAATAACAATGAATAATGATGTTTCATTTTGTAATGTTTCATTAGTTTTACATTATATATATAATTTGCTGATTCATACTGTAACAGTAGTAGAATTTTTGAGGAATATTATGTTTACCAAGAAAGTTTTTAAATGCTAAAATGTTTGGAATATTTTTTCTGATAATGGTCACTTATGCTGCTTTTAGTACACCCAAAATTGTATATGTTCTTGTCAAGTCTGCAATTTATTACTTGTCTTTAGTCGATTTGAATTTGTTATACAGTTACATATAACTTATACATTTAATTTGTTCAAAACTGACGGTTTCCTGGCTTATTCAGGTGAACCGCCTGTTACAAGCTAGTAAAGCTGAGATGGATGGTGGTCTGAAGACGACCTCTGATACAGCTAGACAACGCCCTAAAGGGTCTGGAAGCACCAATGGTCAGGTCAGCGACACACCTCAACCAAATATGAACATGCAAGAAGTTTTCCATCGAGAGCGAACTGAGAGGGAAGCCATTGTGATATGGAAATCTCCACTAACAACACTTCAGTTCTTTTTTCTAGAGTCTATGATGCTTCTGTCTACTGTATTTAAGAGGTAAATTTATACATCATGTAAAAAACTGTCCTAAGTAGGCAACAGGGTAATGCTTATAAATGAGGGAAGTGCTCTCAGAATTAGTGTTAAAGTGGAAGAAATCTTGAAAATGTTATTTCTGAGGCACTGATCAAGGGATTTTAATTTTATTGTGCCCACACCAATTAATAATCATCACATAACTTAACATTTAATGAGATATGTGATATTTCTGTCTTAGATTTAAAAGCTATATGTTCATATTCAAATACGTGTGTGCAGTTTGGAAAACAAAAAGGATTTGATGAATCCTATACTTAATTGCATGTACATCAGTATGAAAATCTTCAGGAATTCTTAGGTTAAGTTCCTTGTGTAGAGTGTAGAAAATTTCCCTCATTTACTGATTTAAACAGGAGGGAGACACCTATATATGCCATATTCTTTGCAGTTATATTTCTTATGATTATATCTTCAGATTGTGGAGGAGGAAAGCAACTGTGCTGCTCATTCTTTTAGGATGCCTTGCTGTTTACACTTTATACCTAGTGCAGGGCCCACACCAGAAGGTAAGGTGATATAGTGCTGCTATACTGACCTGTACTTACCTGATCTTTCTATTTCCGCAAGGTTAGGTGATAGAGTGCAGCTATACTGACCTGTACTTACCTGATCTCCCTATTTCCCCAAGGGTAGGTGATATAGTGCAGTTATACTGACCTGTACTTACCTGATCTTCCTATTTCCCCTAGGCTAGGTGATATAGTGCTGCTTTACTGACCTGTACTTACCTGATCTTCCTATTTCCCAAGATAAGGTGATAAAGTGCAGCTATACTGACCTGTACTTACCTGATCTCCCTATTTCCCCAAGGGTAGGTGATATAGTGCAGCTATACTGACCTGTACTTACCTGATCTTCCTATTTCCCAAGATAAGGTGATAAAGTGCTGCTTTGCTCATTTGATCTTCCTATTTCCTCAATTACAATTAATATGTAGATAAACCAGTGAAAAGTTTATTTGGTGGTTTAGTGACAATTATGTCCTATTCAGATACACATCTGTTAAGATCAAGTGTCAAGTATACCAAGTTGACGATTAACTTGACTGATCTGAAGCACACATGCACAATATTTACTATAGTTTATTGGCCCATGAATTTATGTTTTTTTTTTCTTCATCTGTAGTAACATGCATGTTAAAGAAATCGAGAAAAATAGTCATGAAATATCACGGAAGAGGTTAAGAATATAATTATAAAGTACTGAACAAAAAAATTATGAAACAGGAAGAATCATATATTTAAGCATTTATGTTAATGTAACTATCTGTTGTCTTTTTAGTATGTACAGGTAATGGAGAAAAACTTGCTGTGGTGGTCATATTGGGTGGGCCTTGGAATCCTGTCATCAGTAGGTCTAGGAACTGGCCTACATACATTTCTCCTATACCTTGTAAGTTAACGTTATATTTGTTTGACCTGAGAATTCATGTGAATATAGAGTGTGAAATAAAGATCTTAAGTCTTGATGGAATAAAACTTATAATTAGTAGTTACATTGTTGTATGTGTTTGATAAATTTGAGGTCGATAGTGGTTTTTGATATCTACCACAGTATACTTCTCTCTTAAAAAAATGGTTTCTTTTTCAACAGATTTTGTTTGATAATTACATTTTGATTGCATCATAACTGTTTCCATCAGAACATCTATAACAGAACAATCACACAAACATGAGAGATAACTAATGTAGCAGAGATATATCTTTTTGGTGGGTAATTTAAGTTTTAGTCCGTAATCTATATCTGTTTTATCTTAGGGTCCACACATAGCATCTGTGACACTAGCTGCCTATGAATGCTCTTCTATAGATTTTCCTGAGCCCCCTTATCCATCCAAGTAAGTGGAACACTTTTACTATAAGATTTCTGTTGTGTGATGTCATCTAGCTTTGGATTCTTTGTCAAGAAGAAGATAAAGTTAGCAGGGTATTCCGTGCTTACTTGTGTAATTCCTTGTTTCTTTTCATTCACTTTCTACTTACGACATAAAACACTTTATAATTTCTTTGCCTTTGTTCTAACATACCCAAAAAATCAAGCATCTACCATACCCATATCATCTCGGTATATATGATGCTGAAAACTCCGTCCTTCCTCAGTTTTATTTTCTGTGAGATACAGGTCATGCTTGTTAAGTTCATAGTGAGAGAGCAGAATGTTAAAGATATTTATCTGTACAAGTAAGATAAATGTTTTTAATGCTATCTTTTAAATTTGGTAGATGTTTGTATAGTTCATTAATAATATATAAAAGAAATGATGGAGCAGTATAATACAATAGTGAATTAATGGTTATGCTGAACTATGTGTATTATGTGTTACAGGATCATCTGTCCTGCGGATGTAGAGACTGGAAACGGTCATATCTCTTTATGGACGATCATGGGCAAAGTCCGCATAGAAGCCATCATGTGGGTGAGTCAACTACAAATGCTTGTTCACTACTGAAATATGTTGTGGTGTCGTTATGTATTTTCACATTCTTGTTATTTAAGGGATGCATGACCTACAATCCTACCTATATCCATCATGTCCCTCCCTGTCCATTTGTGTCAAAAATCAATGTCATCACTTTAGGCATTCATCAGGGATAAAAAAAAAATTGCATTCATCATTTATGAGAGTAACTCTGCTGATTTTATGTGTAAAGACTCCATTGTCAAGATTGAGATGATATGATGACATTTTATTACATTTTTAGCAGTGACATATAGGGATATCTCAAACTGATAAAAGAGAAAGATTAGAGAAAAATATCACTTTTTTGATATTTTTCACTAGTGAAAAACCATTTTAAACCATTTTATTGTGTATAAGTGACATCAATAAATTACAAAATCCATGTCCCAACACAAATAAACATTTATTATGATTTATTTATGAGTCTGTATATTTTTACTGATTTTTCATAAAATGGACTATTTTTTGCATCGTTGTATAATGAGTGAGTAGTGTCTGGAAAAAGCATGGTCAACTTACCCATTTTATAGTTATATCGTAAGTTTGCCATTGTTTTGGTTTATTTTTGCGATGAAAATGTAATAAACAGAATATTTAATAGTGTCTTTATTAATAACAAATATATTTCACTCGTGTGGCTAATATTTTTGGTATATTTTTGTATATTTTGGTATCTTTCACGAGTGCCAAGCACGAGTGAAAGATACCAAATATATTAGCCACACGAGTGAAATATAATCGTTATTACTGAAAACACTATTAAATATCCTATATATAATTTACAGGGGAGTGGGAGCATTCATGTCACACAGACAAAGTCTGTGCCTCTCAGATCTTGCTTAGTGCTTTATCAATGGTGTGTTAAGTGATTATCTTACGTCTGTGTATCGACAACCAACCAACTCATTATATGGTACATGTTGCAATACAGGTAATGCAGTACAATAGGTATTGTATACCCGGTATGTATAATCCAAGTATGATCATCTAAAGTCACATGAGAACCATAAGGCAAAAGAAATACAAAAGCTGTAGAAATATGTCTTCCCCTTCAACACCTCCACTGAAAATCTAAAATGAACTTTTAGATTTTAATTTCAAACAACAGGTAACATGATTATAAGATCATCACCACTGTCTTGAAAATTAAAAACCATTTATTGATCTGTGCAACATGTGTGTCGAGTGTCTACAATAACCAATACCTCATAAATTAAATGTTATTAAATTTTCTTCAGGGATATTGCATGGAGTGTTCAAAAAGTTATATTGCAATATCTCACTGCTGTATGGTATCGAAACTGAAAAATCGTTGATATCAATACATGATGGAATATTGTTCCACCACTTTTAGTCAGTATCAAAAGACAAGTCCATCACCTTGGTATTCCTTCAAACTCCACAGAAAAGTTGCCATGTTATTTTGATTAGGTATATCGTCCAAGGTCTTGTCTATGGGATTCTCCCAGCATCAGACACTACAGCCTTTCTAACATTTTACATGGAAATACCAACATAGTCATAGAAAGAAATTTAAAGGCAGTAAGTCATTGACACATAAATGTATCTTTGAAATGGGTGATCAACATGAAAAATAATATTATAATATCTAAATGGAGCTACAACATAGTGAAACACGTTAAAACCTTATCAAATTTTTAAGTTATTCATTTAACTTGACAAAAGATTAAAATGTTTTGTATTATGTTTTAAGGGTGCAGGAACAGCAATTGGAGAACTTCCTCCATATTTTATGGCCAGAGCTGCCAGACTGTCAGGATCTCATGACGATGACGAATTTGAAGAAATTGAAGAACTGTTACAGGAGAAGCAGGTTCACCCTGATGACATGGTAAGTAGTAGAACTATCTCAATAATGTATGCAGGATTACAATTGTCTATATAACCTCAGGTGAAGGTCCAATGTATGTAATTCAACACTCCTGTACCTATGGCTGTTTGTGTTTTTCAAAATATATATATATATATATATATATATATATATATATATATATACTAAAAGGATAAAGAAACGCAGGGTGAACTTTAAACCAGAAATTAAGTATGATATCGGGCTTCATTTAAAACGAAATTTTGTATACTTACAGATAAATTAAAGCTTAAAAATTTCCAAAGTCTGTATTTTGCATCTGACAATTGGTTTAGAGGTACTAACGATTAAATTGAATGGACCCATAGGATTTTGAAATTGAAATTGGACTGAGTCATCAATATCTTGTGTGTCCGTTGTTTGCTGTGGTCACGGCCCTTATTCTTCTGGTCATAGAGTTCATGAGAGCGTTAATCTGTCTTATGGGGATGTTGTCCCACACTTCAATCAGAGCTCTGGTCAACTGGCACTTTTGAACCTGTCTCTCCAACTGGTCCCAAAGATGCTCGATCGGGGACAAATCAGGGCTATATGGCGGCCAATCTAGTGGTTGAATGTTGTTGTTGGTCAGAAAGACTTGGCAAATCCTTGCTACATGGGGCCTAGCATTATCCTGCTGGAGGGTTAGATTATGCTGCTGTAAGAAAGGGATAACATGGGGTCGGAGGAACTCATCTCTATACTTAGCTGCTGTTAAATTGCCATCAATAACAACCAACTGTGATTTTAACCCGTGCGAGATTCCTCTCCACACCATTACTGAACCACCCCCAAACCTATCCATCTCTACAACGCAAGCGTCTGTAAAACGTTCACCACGACGTCGGTAGACACGTTGACGGCCGTCAGATCGATAAAGACAGAATCGAGACTTGTCCTTGAAGAAAACTTGTCTCCACTGCCTCAGTGGAAACCGTTGTGGAGCATGTGCGGCGACCCAGGCCATACGACGCTGACATTGAGCAGGGGTAAGGTGTGGACCTACATAGGGGCGACGTGCTCTTACACCAACTTCTCGTAATCGATTCCTTACAGTTTTTGAACGCCCATGATTTCCACGAAAATTAAGTGCACTCTCAACGGCAGTAAGGCGCCGATTATGCACATGAGAGACGACGATATAGCGATCCTGAAGTTGTGATGTTACGCGCGGACGTCCTGACCTAGGTCGATCGGCCAATCGCCCAGTTTCCCAAAGACGTCTTACAAGACATTCTATGGTGGAAACATACAAACCAAAGTGCCTAGCAACCTGATTTTGCAGCTGTCCTTGCATTAGCATCTGAATGACCTGACCCCTCTGAACTTCTGTGAGTCGTGCAATTCTTAAAACGAATCAAATTCTCAATTAATTTTAGGGTATAAAGACTAACGAAGAGTGACTTGACCAACACTGCATGAGATCAGAACAACACGGTGCATGAGTTTCTTGTTTTTTCCTTCCTCCATTTACCAGAGCTGCGCACTGTACCGTGACTAAATTTTCGATACATGACAAGGTGTAATATGACCTAATTACTCAATCCAC